>NC_047128.1:13891123-14211674 GCF_009829125.3 Periophthalmus magnuspinnatus | reverse complement strand
GACAAGCAACCGAGTTTTTGAAAAAAGCCCAAAACAAGCAAAAAGAACATCACAAAAAGACCCAAACAGAAATAGAATCAACTTGTGCAACGGCTAACGAGCGCCAATGAAACAAGCATATTTAACATCAATAACAGCGACAAACCCCCCCCCAAAAAAGCCAAAGTTGCTATAAAAAAGTAGACTTGGCAACTATGGCTGGCACTCTATCTACTGGCAGTAGTGAGAATAAAACAGCTATTGACCAAACTGACACAGAGTATATTGTGTACTAGTACTTTTGAATTGCACCTGACACCTGTTAAAACCCTAGATTGACCCTGATAGAGAAAAGCAAATCCTCTCTGGTGTTTGCCTGTCAGGTTCAGACGGGTCAAGTTTAGGGTTGAAATCTGACCCTACACATATGTACAAGGGGCCAGGGAGTGCACAGGTATCACCTAGGAAACTGCATGGAAATCCTGAAAAGTTCGGAAAAAGTGTCAGATTTTGGGAATAGTCCTGGTGATTTTCCTCTGACAGAAAAGCTGCTCCTCCCTGGTCTTTGTCTGGCAGGTTCACACAGGTCAGGTTTAATGACAGTAACATGACCCCTGCTCCCCCCAAATGTTATACTGCTATGTAAGGACTGGAGTCTTTGGTCCTGGTTTGGTCCTGGTTTGGTCCTGGTTTGGTCCTAGTTTGGTCCTAGTTTGGTCCTAGTTTGGTCCTAGTTTGGTCCTAGTTTGGTCCTAGTTTGGTCCTAGTTTGGTCCTGGTTTGGACCTGGTTTGGACCTGGTTTAGACCTGGTTTAGACCTGGTTTTAGTTTTGGTTTGGAGATGGTTTAGTACTGCTATAGTTCTAGTATTAGACTAGTCTCAGTCCCGATTTGGTATGAATATTCAGTAATGTTTTAACTGTAGTTTAGTCTTGGTTTTACATCCTGTTTCAAATCCTCATTTTAGACCTGGTTTACTCTTTGTTTGGTCCTGGTTTTCTATCGTAGTCCTGGTTTGGTACTGATTTGTCCTATTTTAATCATAGTTAAAGTCTTTCTTTAGTCTTGGTTTAGCCCTGATTTTAGTCTTGGTTCAGGACAGTCCATGGTTGCCTTGGTTAAATCTTGATATACCCCTGGTTTTAGACCTGGTTTGGTCCTGGCTTAGACCCTTGTTTAGTACTGATTTATAGTCCTGTTTTAACTCTAGTGTAAGTCCTTCTTTAACCATTGTTTTAGTCCTATTTTAAGTCCTCATTTTTAGGGATGCACTGACACGATACTGAAATATTCGCTGGATTGGTTCCATGATATCGGTTAAGCCAATATCCTGGTTGGACATAAGACTTTACAGGCTGACTTGGGCCTAAAATGTCTCACAAGACAGTTACATAACACAGTTGGATCTTTTGTGTAATAGGCTAACTGACTTTAAAGGAAATAAGTCTCGACATTGGTATTGGTTAGTATTGGGTATCGGCTGATCTGTATTGATATCAGAACCGAAAAAGCTGGAATGGTGCATCCTTACTCATTTTGTCCTGTTTTAATCAAGTCTTTCTTTAGTCCTGATTTGAGCCTCAAGTCTAGACCTAGTTTTAGTCCTGATTCAGTCTCAATTTACCCCTAGGTTTAGATCTGGCTTGGTATTGGTAGTATCAATACCAATGCTAAACAGCACCTAGTATTTAGTTTGGTCCTGGTTCAGTCCTGGTTCAGTCCTGGTTCAGTCCTGGTTCAGTCCTGGTTCAGTCCTGGTTCAGTCCTGGTTCAGTCCTGGTTCAGTCCTGACTTGGACCTGGTTTCTAAGGTCTTTGTTTTCTCATTCTTCAAGTCTGCCCTTTGTGAGCAGGTTATCTCCAGCAGATAGTCTCCAGATGTTAATAGATGAACAGTTCATTTTTCAGTCTTTTCCCAAATGTCACCGCTCCTCTGCAGTCAACTGAATCCTACAATGCCCCGAAAAATCAAACTGCAAAGTCTGATTAAAGATATTCTGTAATATATTAGTATTTATATCAACTGAATATATTTAGCATACAACACTATTTCTTTGTTAAACCACTACCTACTACTAACTTAAAGTCTATGTACTTGATTTTTGCTGTCTTAAAAATAAGAAAAACTGAGCGAATTCATTTTAAATGGTATGCATTCTGAACATCGTAATTATTCACAGCAATGAGTTTATAAGCACTTTCCACAGCTGTCAGAGATGGGAAAAGAGTTAAAATTAGATGCAGAAAGTACACAGTAGACTTATTCTGAGAACTGCTTATACAATATACCTCAGGACTAATTTTGCTCAAATGCCTGGGGGAAAAAAAAATCAAGTACAAGGCCTTTAATAAGAAATATATCAATTTTAATAATCAAAACAGTGAATGCATTAAATGTAATCAATAAAGTTCCTTTCTTTAGACAAGCAACAAAACCCAGATATCAGGATTTTCCAGTTTTCCCCACAGTTGGATCAGAGGGTCTCATTTCAGTTGAACCCTTTAACCTGTGAGTGATTTAAACAAAGCCCAGAACTGTAAACCTGAGCTAAACAAAGCCCAAAGCCTGAGGAGGAGAATAAGCAGGTTTAACCTGAGACAATGGACAGACTGGGTTTCACGACACACTGTACAACTGAGCACTAAAACAAACATCAACCTGATCCAACTAGATCAATCTCATCATTTTGGTCAAATTGTCTTATTTCTCCTTTTAATGCAGCTCTGTGCTCAAACAGACATGTTTACCCACCTGCTACTCCTATTGGTCAGCCTCTATAAGGCCCTGAGTGAGTGACATCTGGATTTAACCAATCACAGAGATGTGTGAACTATCAGAGATTAATTGTAACAGAATCTAAATCGTGATCTGGCTCTGAGAAAATCATGATTTTTTTGCCATATCACCCACTTCCAACGTCAACAAACTAGGGTTGTCAAAAGTATCTAAAATCAGATACTAATCAATACTATACTAATACTAATCAATACTAATACTAATCAATACAAAAAACTAATATCAAAACTAGATACTCATTTGAGCAGGTATCGATACTAAAAAAAGTCACATTCACAGGACAGAAGTGAACAAGTATAAGACACAGACTAGTATACACATGGACCACGATGGAACCTACCTGGACGACTGAAGGATTACACAGACATAAGGCCACATGGGAATATAAAAGAAAGTACCGGTACAACCATTTAATGCTGAAATTCACATTCTATTGTCAAAAGAGTGTTTTTTTATTCATTATATCATTGTGGTATTGGAATCGGTATTGAGTTTGAAGTTTTAGTACTGTGACAACAGTACAACAGACACTTATATTTTTGTTTATACAACATTTCTAATACTAAACGTATTACAAAATGCTTTTGAAACAAAAACATGGTCAAGCTGACCCCATTTATGCATTAGGCCTTGGACACACTAACTACATCTCATATGATTGATTAATGACTAATCACCATATTTGGAAAATGCCCTATGTTTGCTTGTAGGGATGGGCTGATATGGATTTTCTGAGTGACACCGATATCCGATATATACGGCAAGGCTCACAACTTTACCTTCAGTTAAAGTAAGGATCACAAATGAACTTTAAAAATGTATTTTTCTGGAATATTAAATTATTAGTTACCATCTTTGTGTAATATGCACCCATATAACACTGTTCTGGTTCCATTTTGAGTCATTAATCAAAAATGAGAAAAAAAAAAAAGAAGGTATTTAACATTAGCAGCAAGCATCGATATTGGCTGACATGATATCGAATAATCATATCGGCCGATATGTCTGTCGCTGCCTGTGTGTCCAAGGTCTTATCTGAACTATTAGACAGTAATGGTAACTAGCAATTACAATCTAGTTTCTGTCCAAAGAAAACGCTATAGTTGTTCAAATTAGGCTAGATAAAAGAGCTTTTAGCCCGAAGATACTGAATTCTGTTAGCCTTAGAGAAGATATTTGAATAATGATCAGATCTTAAATATCCCAGTTCAGACTCAGACAGCCTCTCGCCCTAACCCTCTTTAGTCTGTCTCTGTCACTTCCTGCTTTTCTTTGGTCTAAACTTATCTCATTTAAACTCGTCTCATTGTCTTTGTTCTGTGTGACCTCTGATCCTTCTGTCTGCTCCCGATGACCTCTGACCTCTGCGTGTCAGAGCTGTGAGAAACTGCTGCTTCTCTGTGTGCTTCACAACCACAGGAAAAATAACCACCCAGAGGAACTCAGTATTACAGCATGGAGTCAATCTGAAATGTGGCCACCAGCTTTAACTAACACTTTAAACAGGTACAGTTAAAGGAGTGTGATATAGACAGAAATGTAGTTAAAGTTAAAACCATACTTAGAAACATTATTCATGGAGATATTCTTATTATATACATTGAGTTTTATGCCGACTGTAGACTATTGTAGCCGAAGGAACAACATTTCCATGGAAACAAGCAGGAGGCAGCCGTCCTTCAGGCCAAATAATAGTTAGGTTTGTGGAGATGCAAGGCCGCTCACTGTAAGGGCACATGTTTTTCTATGTTCTTCAGTGCAATAAACAACTGAGCCTAACCCTACAGTTCAGACCTCTACAAACGTTCTGAAATGGCTGTGTGTCAGATGCCCTCCCTGTGTCTCTTATTCTGTGTAAAATTTCAGATTTCAACCTCTCTCAGATGTTAACGCCTCTGTACCTGTTTAAAATGGTTGAGCGACACATATTGTTGCTGTGCTCATGAATCTTTTAGTGACAGCCCCATTAGAAACAGTGTTAAACCCACTTGTGCTGGAGTTGTCCAAACACTCTCAGCTTGTGCTCTGTGAATAGAATCATTGTTCAGTTGTCATTCTCGTGTTCGGTTGTATTTCTGACCAGTTTAAATGTGTGACTTCCTTCCTGTGCCCCGGGACCAGAGGTTATCAGGACCAAACACCTCTCTCTAAACACTTTAACCTCATAAACACCACAAGTTAAAATAACAGATTCTGAATGAGACCAAGGAAAGTCTCTCACCATTGTGTTTCATTGTTTAGGGGATAGAACACAGAAAATTTGAAACTTAAGAATTAATTTCCGCAAAATGAAGAACCACAACTTTCAAATGAAAAAACAAAGATACAGTAACTTTCTGGATCTGGCATGTCACCTGCACGTTTCCATGGAAATACAAAAGTTAAAACCACTTTAGAGCATGTTTTTTGCCATGTTTTATGTGGAATATTTTAGCCAAAGAACATTTCCATAGAAACAATCAGGAGAAAAGAGTCAGGTTTGTGGAGATGCAAGCCCACTCAGAGTATGCTCTGAGTGGGCTTGCATGCTTTTTTTTTTTGGCTAAAAGTTACATATTATGGCTTTAAGTTCCTTGAAGATTTGGTCTGGTTAAATCCTTATTTGGGCCATGGTTTAGATCTAGTTTAGTCCAAGTTATATTCATGCTTTAGTCCGTGGTTTAGTCCGTGGTTTAGTCCGTGGTTTAGCCCGTGGTTTAGCCCGTGGTTTAGCCCGTGGTTTAGCCCGTGGTTTAGCCCGTGGTTTAGCCCGTGGTTTAGCCCGTGGTTTAGTCCGTGGTTTAGTCCGTGGTTTAGTCCGTGGTTTAGTCCGTGGTTTAGTCCGTGGTTTAGCCCGTGCTTTAGCCCGTGCTTTAGCCCGTGCTTTAGTCCGTGCTTTAGTCCGTGGTTTAGTCCGTGGTTTAGTCCGTGGTTTAGTCCGTGGTTTAGCCCGTGGTTTAGTCCGTGGTTTAGTCTCTTGTTTGGCCAAATTAGACCTGGTTTAAAGAGACACGGTATAATTTTTTGGTGGAGAGTCTGCAACCTGCTCGTTTCCATAGAGATGTTGTTGCTTTACCTGAAATGTTTCACTGTATGGCATTAACCTTATCTATCCCCATGGAGACAAGAGGCTCACAATAGGAATGCATGTTTTTTCGATATATTTTAATTAGGTTTTTTTTGCAATATAAAAACTCAACAAAAAGAAAAATAGAAGTTTAATGTCATACCATGGGAGATTCCAGAAAAAGCAACATTATACCCATGGAGACAAGCAGGTGAACCTCAGCAGAAAAGTTCCATAGTGCACTTTTAAAGTCGTTTCCTTCAAATTGAATTAAATGTTTGGGATAAAAACTTGTCTAAAAGCTCCACTCTTACAGACGGTGGTTCAATTAGCAGACTTCTCTTAAAGCCAGTCTCGCCCACGTTTCAAACATAATGGATTTTTAAAGCTCCTCTAAAACGCTTCAGTGCCCGGTCCCTCCTCTGCTCCTGTCGGATTTTATTAACAAGAGACGATCAGACACGAGGAGACGCAAAGAGGAGGAAAATAAATATATCTGCCCCTCTCCTCTGCTCCTCTGACCCTCTCCTCCTCTGACCCTCTGCTCCTCTGCCCCTCTCCTCTGCTCCGTCTCTTGCCTGTGGAGTTGTGGTCGTGTGGTGCAGTGAATTAATATTAATAACGAAAATAAAGAAGCTGTGATTTATGACCAAGGCAACGAGGAAAGACACCGATACTGCATCCAGGGAATAGAAGGACTAGACCAGGAGTAAAGCAGAGCTAAAGCAGAACTGAACCAGGACGAAAGCAGGACGAAAGCAGGACGAAAGCAGGACGAAAGCAGGACGAAAGCAGGACGAAAGCAGGACGAAAGCAGGACTAAAACTGGACTAAAACTGGACTAAAACTGGACTAAAACTGGACTAGAACTGGACTAGAACTGGACTAGAACTGGACTAAAACTGGACTAAAATTGGACTAAAATTGGACTAAAATTGGATTAGAGCACCAAACCACGACTACTATAACAGGAGTGGACCAAGTGTACAACTGGACTAAAGCTGGACTAAACTGGACAAGAAGTCTAAAACAGGGCTGAACCAGAGCTGAACCAGGTGTACAACTGGACTAAAGCTGGACTAAACTGGACAAGAAGTCTAAAACAGGGCTGAACCAGGGCTGAACCAGAGCTGAACCAGGTGTACAACTGGACAAGAAGACTAAAACAGGGCTGAACCAGAGATGAACCAGGAATGGACAAGGACTGAATCAGAACTATCCAGATCAGAACTAGACCAGGACTAGTATGTGGACAGTGCTAGAACTAGAGAAGGTCTACAGCAGGACAAGACCAGGATCAGAACCGGGACTGAACCGGGACTAGGCCAGGACTAGGCCAGGACTAGGCCAGGACTAGGCCAGGACTAGGCCAGGACTAGGCCAGGACTAGGCCAGGACTAAGACAGGACTAAGACAGGACTAAGACAGGACTAAGACAGGACTAAGACAGGACTAAGACAGGACTAAGACAGGACTAAGACAGGACTAAGACAGGACTAAGACAGGACTAAGACAGGACTAAGACAGGACTAAGACAGGACTAAGACAGGACTAAGACAGGACTTATACTGAGCAGAGTGCTGTTTTTTAAATGCATGATTTAAAACTCTCTCTCAGAAGTACAACTTTAGGCACCACACTGTTAATCAAATGAAATTCTCTGACAACATAATTAAAATAATAAACGATTAACTGGAACGTAGATCAATCTTGTTACAGACACACAACTTTCATTTGGATTTCTGCTCATTTCTCCATCTTTCTTTAAACTTAAAACATGTGGACAGGCAGAAGAGGGTACGCCCACTCAGGGTTCATTAAGATGTTTGGAATCAGGAACGAGACACTGTAAGGTTTGTTGTTATTGTTACTAATTGGCAAAAAAATACATTCATTAACAAAAAGCTTTTATGAATTTGTTTAGCAATTTAGTCAGACAAGACAAAAGAGTAGCTGTTGATTAAAAGTATAATTATTTACACTGGGGAAAAAAGGAGCAGAGCCAGAGGAGCAGAGCCAGAGGAGCAGAGCCAGAGGAGCAGAGCCAGAGGAGCAGAGCCAGAGGAGCAGAGCCAGAGGAGCAGAGCCAGAGGAGCAGAGCCAGAGGAGCAGAGCCAGAGGAGCAGAGCCAGAGGAGCAGAGCCAGAGGGGCAGAGCCAGAGGGGCAGACAGGGGCAGACAGGGGCAGACAGGGGCAGACAGGGGCAGACAGGGGCAGATATCACATTGCATTTTACATCTAAATTCCCAGAGGAAGATTCAGTGAAATGAAGCTGTGAGTTTTGACAGCACAAGTCCCTGGAGACATACCAACATATGGACCAGCCAAGACCAGGTCTAAACCAGGACTAAAACCAGATCAGAACAAGACCAGACCAGATGGGATGCATATGTCTACAAATGTTTTACATTTAATTTGCAATCATAACTTAAAGAGGGGATAATATGCCAAATTTACTTTTTGGAGATTTCTACCATGTTATAATGTTGTTCCCTCAAGAAAAACATGCCTGAAGAGGTTTATTGCCACCCATGCACGTTTGAGTATTTTAGTGATCTCTCCTGAGCACTATCTGAATCCTCCTTACAGTTAGCTGCACAATTTTGTGCAAAGCTCAGCAAGCTTACATCACCCGTGCTCTCACACGACAATTCTCCATAAATATACAAAAACATGATACAAAACTTCACAAACCTAATGTGATGTGCAGTAGTTTCATTAGTGGGATGCACACTGATAGTGTTATGATAATGCTCTGAAGGGGGAGTGAGTTAGCATGGAGAGCAAAGGGAGGGAGACTCAGACTCAGTCAAAAATGAAAGTGAAACCTATTAAAATGTTAATATGCTGTTTTGGGTGAATATAGCATTTTCAAAACAAAAGGTAACATGGTGATCTAAATATCTAAATAAATATATATAAAATACCCCTTCTTTTAGTAATGAAATAGGTGTGTTAAAAAGAATAGTGACCAAAAATGCAATGCTTTATAGCTGCTACAAATTAAATGAGGGTAAAACCAAAGTTATTAGTCATCTCAAAACCAGGACTAAACGAGGTCTAGACCAGGTCCCAAGTAAGACCACTACACCAAGGCAATTATCCAGATAGAGTTTTTACAATTTGACAATAGAATGTCCTCTGCAAAGAACAAAATATATATTCTTTTACAGAAAATCATTGTTGTACCTGTAGTTTAGACCTCTACAAACATGTTCTGAAATGTCCCTGTGTGTCAGACGCCATCCCCTTGTGTCTCCTTGGGGTCTTATTCTGCGTAAAAGCTATTAACCTTGTAGTTTAGACCTCTACAAATTCTGAAATGCATGAGATTTTTTAAGATAAATAAAGCTAAAACTAATCACAACACTCATCAAAAAATTACACTTTTCATGCAGTGTCCAGCGATGGTCAAACTGTACATTACTGCTGCATTTGTCCATTAGAATCTATTGTATTGTCATTGCACTCTTTGTCATAATGTGTCTCATTTTAACCCCATTACAGAGGCCTGTCCTTTGGGGCGATATGAACAGACACGTCCTTCCGGGAGATGCAGATGTGTCATTTACAGAAGACACGCTTTTCATTCATTTATTCAGCTGCAAAAGGTCACACCCATTTACACCCAGAATAACTCTGTCCATCTCAGCCTCCTGTGTGTCAGATGCCCTCCCGTCCTCCCTCATCCCCATGTGTTAGATGCCCTGCCATCATAGACCTTCAGTTGTGTTATTTTTGTCTTGAAGGTCGTAAACTTGTACAGGAAGTGCTCTTTTGTTGAACTTCCTGTTTGTGTTAAATTTATTAACCTCTCACACTTTTAAAGGTCTGGTTTAGTCCTGGTTTAGTCCTGGTTTAGTCCTGGTTTATTTATGGTTTCGTCCTGGTGTCGTCCTGGTGTCGTCCTGGTGTCGTCCTGGTGTCGTCCTGGTGTCGTCCTGGTGTCGTCCTGGTGTCGTCCTGGTGTCGTCCTGGTGTCGTCCTGGTGTCGTCCTGGTTTCGTCCTGGTTTCGTCCTGGTTCATCCCCGATTATGTCCCGGTTCAGTCCCGGTTCGGTCCCGGTTGGTCCAGCCCTGATTTAGTATTGTCTGTTGATGCTGCAGGATTCAGGACAAAGGGCCAAAGCTGCAGAGACTAATTTTAGAACGACCCACATGAGTTTATTTAGACAAACAGACACAGAGAGAAAAGGAGGGGAGAGAGGGGAGAAAAAAGAAGACAAGATAGAGAGAGGGCCTCAAAATTCCACACTGCAGTTATGATTCAGTCCTGACTAAATACCTAAGGGTGAAGTGTTTTGCTCATGAACAGAAGAGCACACCCAGAGGTCTGTAGTGTGCACAGTTCAGCGGCAGTGTTATGTGAGAGACAAACAAGGGTCAAGTTTGTTTGGCCTGAGAGAGTGTGAAAGAGAGAGAGAATAAAGGAAGGAGAGAGCGTGAGAGTGAGAGAGAAGGAAGAGAGAGAAAGAGAAAGAGGAGAGAGAAAGAGAATGAGAAAAGAGAGAGGGGAGAGAGAGCATGAGGAGAGGAGAAAGAATGAGGAGAGAAGAGAAAACGAGGAGAGGAGTGAGAATGAGGAGAGGAGGGAGAATGAGGAGAGGAGAGAGGGGAAGAGGTCAGATTGTAGCACTTAACCTCGGGGACTGTTACAAGAGAGGGGGGCAGTGGAAGAGGGAGGGGAAGAGAAACAGTTGAGGAGGAGAGGCGGAGGGTAAACCAAACCAGAAGACTCCAATGTTTAACTAGTGCCTTTTAAACCTAAGTAAATTTTGAATTTATTATAAAAGCTGTAGTTTGTGACAAAATGAGACCACTGCTGCTATACGCCGCTCTGTTGTATAAGTCGCACCAAAGAAAAAATGCATAATAATGAAGAAAAAATGATATACAAGTCAGACTGGACTGTAAGTCGCATTTCTTGGTAAAATTTATTTTACAAAAATCTAAGGCCAAGATTGGACACTTTATCTTTTAAAGCAAATAATAATAATAATAACAACAACAGTAAAATAGGCTAAATAGCAGTACAGTACACCAGCATAACATATTTATATTTATTCAGCTACATGAAGCATAAACAACAAACGTGTCTGGTATGTTAACTTAAGATATTAACAATTAATCAGATATAAAAACAAGCTAACAAGTTTACTCTCAATCTCACTCACTAAATCAGTAAATCCATTGAATTCTTCATCCTCTGTCGCTTTTCTCGTCAAACAGAAGTGAGCTCAAAAAGCAGTGCTCTGATTGGCTGTGCTTGGGCACAGCCAACTATTAGGTCATTAGCCAAGTAGGATTTGTCAAAAAACATTTAAAATTTTTTTTGATTGTTTTGACTGAAAGTAACAAAGTTGCATATTTAAACTAGCAAAGTGCCACTGAGCATTAATGTAATATATTTACCATATTTTCCAGACTATACGTCGCTCTAAAATATAAGTGTGCAGTGTACAGTACAGTGTGACAATAACAAAGATGTGAAATTATATATTTTATTAATTTCACATATAAATTGCATCTATGTATAAGTCACACCCTCGGCCAAACTATGAAAACCCAAACTATGAAAAAAAAGTGTGACTTATAGTCTGGAAAAAACGGTAATTTTATTATCAACTACAAACTCCAGTATAAAGTATAAATTACTGCTGAGATGTCAAGTTCCTATCAAGTTTATTGGGAAAGAGCGCTGTTACCGCTGCCTGTGCATGGCCCTACTACAGCATAGCACAAAACCTGGAACAGATCACTGGGAATGACGGACTGGATTAGGCAGGCAAAGTATGAAATAAAACACGGAAAGGATTTCTATGAAGAGCAGGTTGACGAAAGGTGATTAGCGCTGCATAATTTGATTGACAAGGCAGAGTCTGCTGTTGGTGAGGCACCCTGCCAATATAATGGTAGAATAAATACTGGTATGTCTTATTACTGTGGTAGTATGTATAATATTGTTGTAATCACCATGATGTGTTTTGTGTGTTAGCTGTATGTATAAGTACTCACCGTGGTGTGTTTTGTATATTAGCTCTATGTATAAGTACTCACCATGGCGTTCCGTATATCCTGAAGCCTTTGACCGTCACGTCACTGTCCTGCAGGTACACACAGTTGGTGAGCAGAGCCTGAACGTTATCGAAGTCCTCGGGTTTGAGTTTGGACACTGAGGGAAAACGGTAATAATCCTGCTTCACCAACTCGGCCATAAAGTCCTTATCGAACGTGAGCTCGTGGTTCCCCGCGATCACCACCTTAAACTCATATGGGAGCCCCCCTGGACAAAAGAGGAGAAAGTGTTAGGATCAGACAAAAGCAAAACCAAGAACACATCAATTTTAAAAATTGTCTGTACTAAATGGAGTATTGCATTTTTTTCTCCTCATAGACATCACTTTTTAAAAATAAATCTTTCCAAAAATTGACATATTCTTTGACAAAACACTCATAAAGAAATTTTTTAAAATAAACTTGTGCGTTCTTCTAACACACTCACTTTCGCAACGGTTAGAGTTTTCAGAGTGAATATGTCATATTTTAGAATTTTTTCTGAGAGTTCATTGTAAGGTTTCATTTTAAAGCCCATTCTGGCTCAAACATCCCTCTCACTCTTTGGACCCTCAGCTCTGGACAGTGGATATATTTTGTGTTTACGTCTAACCTCAGTGTGATGTATTGTTATTGTGTCCAGAGTCCCGGTCCTTGGTCTGTCCCTGGTCTGAGCTCTTATACTCGGCCTTGAAACCCCCTCCTCCCTCCATCTCTCCCTCCTCCCCCTCTCCTCCTATCTCCCTTCCCCTATTTTTCTTCTTTACTCCCTCTTCTCCTCTCCTCTCCCTTCATCTCTCTTCTTATCCCCCTTCACCGCTCTTCTTTCTTCTCCTCCTTTCCTCTCCCTCTCTCCTCCTCCCCTCTCCTCTATTTCCTACAACAATCCCCCTCCCCTCTCTCCTTCTCCTCTGCCCCCTCTCTTCTATCTCTCCTCCCCCTCTCCTTCTCTCCTCCTTCCCCTTCTCAACCTCTCCCCCATGTTTGCGCATCCCTCTCTCCTCTTCCTCTACATTCCTCCCTCTCTTACTCCCTCCATTTAACCAGGCTGAAATATAGTGGTGCCAAGTGCTCCGTGCTCTCAGCCCTGACCCTGAACTAATCACGCTGCGTTCGAGGCGCAGGGGCACGGAGGAAAACTGAGCGCTCTGATAAATGGCCGTGTCTTTTCCTGTTAGAGAGAAAAGACGTACGGTGGCCTGCGGAGGTCAAACTGCACAGGGGAGGAGGGAGTTTGAGAGTTTGAGAGGAGAGAAAGAGCAGGTGTATAGGGCACAGGGCAGAGAAACACATGGTCAGACTTAAGCAGGTGAGAAGAGGAACAAAGAGGGGACCTGTTATGTAAGCTTTAAATACAACATTAAGCCTTTTCTGATATTTAATTATAGTCTATAGAGCTTCACAGTCCCGGCCAATTTGAAATCTGCTCTGGTTCTGAAAGTTTTCATTTATTTTTCCCATAGACTGAGAATTGAGAAAAAATCAAATATTAAATCAGACCTATTCCAAAAAATTGACTTTTTAGAGCTTTTAGTTGAAGTTGTATTTTGGAGTGATTCATGTTTGAGAAATCTTTAATCGCTTCTCAATTGCGTTGCGAAAAATACTGACATTGAATAGTATATTGAGGGCATTGGTGACCTGGTTCAGACCTGGTTCAGACCCGGTTCAGACCTGGTTTAGACCCGCTTTAGACCCACTTTAGACCTGGTTCAGACCCGGTTTAGACCCTCTTTAGACCCGCTTTAGACCTGCTTTAGACCTGCTTTGTGTGGGTTTAGAATGATTTAGTCCTGGTTCAAACACTCCATCTTTTAGACAGAGCCCAGACTGTACTGTTATGAACACAGTGATTTATGTTCAGGTTAAACTGTCTGGAGTTTGGGACTTCCACTTCTGAAGGTCAAATGAGCCAATGACCACAGACCACAGACTACCTCTCCATCTCTGAGCTCCCGGAGCTGTGGGGTAAACGGCAACAGAGTGTGCAGCCATTTTAGAGGTTTTAAGTCTCCTGTGCACTCTTTCTTTGTTTCTTTCAACATTAAATTGTTTATTTTATATTGCTATGTGGACTTATATCTGTGTCCTTAGGAAAGACAACAGGGCCCTAAATAGGTTGGGTTCACGGTTGACGATGTCATGTTTTTAGACGGAGGACAGGGGTCTACATAACTCTATGGCACATTTATCCTTTTTATTATCTTTTTTATGTTATGGCCTAAGTCTTTTCACCTGACAACATCACGTCTTTGGGGTTGAATAATGACACCACTTTCTAAAGCTATTGTGAAAAAATAATCTCACTTTTGTTTATTTATACAGACAGAGAAGACATTTAACTTTGTGCCAGTTTTTGTTTCATGTGGATAGGCCCAATAATTAAGAGTAATAATAAGAGTAACAGGTTCCTCTCACTGAGCTGCAGGACAGTGCGCTTTTCGAGGTCGTTTGTCCCTTCAGCTATCAGGCTGTTTAACAGATCTGCCTGATATGAACTGTAATTTCTATATGACGAATACTTTATACTATTGATAGTAATATTTTATTGTTTCTACTGTTATTATTGTGTGTGTTTGTGCAAGTGTGCGTTTGCTGACGGACACCTGAATTTCTCCCTTGGAGATTAATAAAGTTTTTATCTATCTATCTATCTATCTAATTACAGAGATATTAACCATAAACCAGGTCAACACATCTGACATCTAACACATTTTGAAGCACGATATACTGATACAGAGAAACACTGCCATAAGCGATAATATTGAAACTACTTTATGCCACTGATGTACTATCCCAGTGAACAGATTTTTAAATAGACAGAATCATAAAAATGTATGCACTGCAACAAATAAATAGCAGAATGAACTAATAATTAGCCATTCAAGTTATTTATTCAACCTTCAACAGCTCAAATCTCACCGTATTATAAGAAAAATTATGAAGAATCTAACCATTGCTGCAAAGAAAATGTACACATGATAAATACCGAGCCCCAAAATATATTGTTCCAGCTTTCATATATTAAACACTAAGTCGATATAGTCGTTATCATGACAGACTACTTGTGTCTGCTCCAAACCGCATGTTTTTACTGACAGAGGATTGGCTGTAGACATCCATTAAAACGCCCAAGCCACTGAATCACTGACCGTTACAAACAATTGGATCTTGATTTGATTGAAATTGGATTCATTGCACTGGGGCTGCAGCAAATCGAAATCAAATCAAAATTTAAATGGACACAATTAGCAAATCACAAAGGCTGCAATTGCATAAGTGCCATAATTTTCTCCACAAATAAAATCTGTCTTTTTCTACATGAAAATGTCAAACCTTGTAGTTTAGATCTGTACAATCATATTCTGAAATGTGACTCTTGTATTGGTTTGTCAGTTCAGATTTCAGTCTTTTTGTCAATTGTTCTGGACGTGTTTAAAATGTGAACTTTGAACAGAATCCTAATATCAAAACATAAATAATAATCATCACAACTGCAGGTATGTTTTTGGGCAGGAAACAAAGTCCAAAATGTGTGTCACTATTTTGATGTCCATATTATGAATGTGTTTGTGACGATGGCGCCGGCTCAGAGGAGACAGATGGACCAGGGGCTTAAAGCTCCAGACACATGTGTGATTTATCCCTGGGTAAAATGTCTAATTTGGAAACTCCTGAAGGTCAGCTGTCCCAGAGGTCAGATTCTGAGGCATGATCGGACTCTGCCTCTCTGTCTCTCACACCGAGACGTGCCTCTTCATCCTCCTCTTTATCCCTTCCCCTCCTCTCTACCCTTCTATCACTCTTCCTCCACTCCTTAGCCTTCTTTCCCTCCCCCTCCTCCTCACCCCCCTCCTTTGTTCCAGTTACTCCTCATTTTCCTCTTTTCTCCTCCTCTTCTTCCTGTCCACTCCCCCTGCTCTTCATCCTCCCCCTCTCCTCTCTCTTCATCACATCCTCCTCTCTTCGCCTGCCTGCACTCGCTACACCTCTCCTCTCTCTCTTCCTCCTCCCCCTTCTTTTAACCCTCTCCTTCTCCTCATTCTCTCATATCTTCTCCCTTCTCCCCTCCTTCCTCCTCTCCCTTCTTCTTTGCTGCGGTCGCTCCTTCTCCTCTCCTCTCTTCCTCCTCCACTTTCCTCTTCCCTTCATCTCTTTCCGCCTCTTCATCCCCTCATTCCTTCCTCCCCTCTCTAACTTCACCTATCTCCTCCTCTGTCCTCCCTTATTTATGGAGTAACTTTGTTGGGTCTCCCCTCTCTGCTCTGCGTTTGTCTGTGTTCGTCTCTGTTGTGCTCTGTTAGTGGGTCGAGCTTCGGTCATAAATTCACAGTTTTTTTTCTGGCCGAGTATTTGTGCACCTGCAGCAGCCGGTTAAGTAAACCTCTGGCACATGCACATATAAGGGAGGGAGGGGAGAGAGAGGGGAGGGAGACGGGAGAGAGAGGGGAGAGAGGGGAGTGAGACGGGAGACGGGGGAGCAAGAGTGGAGGGAGACGGGAGAGAGAGGGGAGTGAGAGGGGAGTGAGACGGGAGGGAGACGGGAGCGAGACGGGAGCGAGACGGGAGCGAGACGGGAGCGACAGGGGAGCGACAGGGGAGCGACAGGGGAGCGACAGGGGAGCGAGAGGCGTGCGAGAGGCGTGCGAGAGGAGAGTGAGAAGGGAGTGAGAGGGGAAGGAGACGGGAGAGAGAGGGGAGTGAGATGGGAGGGAGATGGGAGGGAGACAGGAGCGAGACGGGAGCGAGACGGGAAAGACAGGGGAGCGACAGGGAAGCGAGAGGAGAGTGAGAGGGTAGAGAGAGAGGGGAGAGAGGGGAGCGAGAGGGGGAGAGAGGGGAGCGATAGGGGAGTGAGACGAGAGAGAGGGGAAAAAGAGGGGAGAGAAAGGGAAGCGAGACAAGAGAGAGAGGAAAAAGAGGAGAGAGAGAGGGGAGCAATAGGAGAGCGACAGGAGAGAGAGGGGAGAAAGGAGAGCGAGAGGAGAGATGGAGGGAAGAAAGGGGAGAAAGGAGAGAGAGGGGAGAGGCAGAGAGGTGGGTGGTCATATTCAAAGTAGTTATTTTGTAGGTGCAAAAATTAGAACTCCTGTGATATTCACTAGAAGCCACCCTGTAGCTCTCCAGTGTTTGGGCTTGTGACAGTAGTCCAAGGCACTCGATGCACTTTACATCGAAGAACCACTCACCCATTCAACAAACTGGGGGTGCGGGGTTAAGTGTCTTGGCCAAGGACAACAATATTCATCTGCAGGACCTGGAGTTGCCCTACTAACTATGTTTATGTTGAGTGCGGAATTCAAATTGCCAACCTTCGAATCAAAGGCAGAACAAAAGGCAAAGGGGCCATACAAACCAAAACTGTACTTCAGCCTATTGGACGATCTAGATCTAGTAGGAAAGATCCATGTGGTTTTCTCTCCGCTGGATTTAACAAAGGTTTGATGTCTCTATTTGCTCCACTGTTCTGATGCTTTGACCAATCAGCTTTTCTTTTATTTATCTGAACGCTCCGCTTTTCTGGAACGGTTTCAATGAGCTGTCCCAGATTGATAATATGTAGAAATGTATAGAGGTTATGCAGATGACACCACCACATTCAGAATTTTTTAGCTCAAACCCATGTAAAATGTGACAGAGCTGCTACAGTCTAATAACAAATATAAAAGTCTACAGCTCTGCTAAATATTTAGTTTGTCCTTGACTCTAAAACAAGAAAATCAAGTTAACAATAGAAAACCGGTGAAGAGTGAAACTAGCAGCTAAAAAACAGAACATTGCAGACTACACTCACATTTATCACTGACACAGACTTCGGGATCAGATCTGTATAAAAAAAGTGCACTAAGTGAGTGTGATGTCACCCATAGCATTAGGCTCCCGTCAAATTAAGCTAATTGAGGCTAGCAGTAAAATGGGCAAATTTGGAGCAAGGCTGTTGAAGGTAACGCCCCTTCTCGTCTGCACCACTGGTTTAGCACGGAGCAGGAGCTTAGCAGCGTAGTCATTTCTGTTGCTAATGCTAGCGGGAGCAACCTCTGGGAAAGAAGATGCCGGATTTGTCTGTTATTAATGTTCATATAATATTCGTAGAGTGGGTCAATATCAACATTTTAAGACCATGATGATGAGGCTCATTGCAGCAGTTACAGAGAGAGGGGTGACAGTTTCTCAATGTAAAGTGAATTGGAGCCAGAGTCGATGGAGCCGGAAGCACACCTGAGATCATTTCCTATTTGGAACGCAGCGGCTAGCACCTTAGCTATGTCTATTTATATATACAGTCTATGGATCAGACACAGTTGAACTGATCCTTTCTCTCCTGAAATAACACGGTTCTGAGTCTGTGTGTTGAGGATTAATTGCTGCGTCACGAGTTGAAGTGTCCCTTAGCTCGCCTATCATTAGTTAACAAGCTAACTACGCTCTGCACAGTCACAGCAACAACGAAGAACTACTATCTGTTTGAATTTTGCTGTATAAAGCTAATTTGAGGTAACAACAATAGCTCCACGGACAAAAATTAGGCCAAAAAAGCAAAGACGCACATTTAGTCTGCCTTAGAACCTCAGTCAGAAAGAAGAGGAGTGTTATTCAAATGAAATGATGTCGGTACATAACCTCTATACAATACAGTCTTCTACCATAGACTGTAGTGTAAAGCCTACACTTCCACATATTGCCAATCTTTTGTTAAATCCAGTTGAGAGAAAAGCACCCTTGACATATTACCTTTTATTAGTATTGTGGATTTATCAAGAACAAATCATGATTCAAATTCAAATTTTAGTTTATTAAAGACATCTCTGTGGTATTAAAAAAGTGAAAAAACTACAGGTTACAAGTTTAGATATGCAAATTTTGTGTTCGACATGTAATAATAGTCTAATAATGCCTCCTCTTTGCTCAGTTTCTGATCGATAGCTCTCTGCTCCGTGCTGCGTTCCGGGGCTGCTCCTGTGTGGGATTTTAGACTCCATTAAACAGCACTTTGTCGTGAACCGCAGACAGGATGGGGTCAGAGGTCACGAGGCAGAGGGGCTGAGGGTCGTAGGTCACAGCCGACACACTTCAGGCAGACACAGTTTAAGTGTGCTGCTGTGTGGTCCTGGGTGAAATTTGGAACATTACCCGATCTGGAGCTGCAAGTGCTGAAGCTGCTATTGTAACCAGAGAAATCATAATTAAACTATTAACTATTAAATTAAAAAGAGCTATTTTTCTGACCAAGGTTGCAGTTGGGATTACATTTACAATTTGTTTTAATAAAAGGTTTTTGTTCAAAGTTCACATTTTAAACACATCCAGAAAAATTGACAAAAAGACTGAAATCTGAACTGACAAATTAATACAAAAATCACATTTCAACATGTTTGTACAAATCTAAACTACAGGGTTAGACACTTTTATGTAGAATAAGACAGGAGAGTTTGTTGTTTGTGGAGAAATTATGATACTTTAAAAATGATTTGCCAATTGTGTCGGTTCAAATTTCGATTTTGATTAGATTGCGATTAATCTTGCAGTCCTAATGTTTTACTGATAAATACTTGCTCAAACTCTGTGAAAAGGATGTATTTAAACTATTTATAAACGTGAGAAAACGGACAAGGGCAGAGTGATGTCTGATGTAAAACGCACAAACTGGATTATGAGCAAATAATAGTCAAAGTAAATGACATGGTAACAGGGCTGGGCCATAATCACAGACTGATCCACGGTTCAATTGGGCGAGTGTGAGCGACTTTTTATTCAAATTACAATCATTCTCTTTTATGTGTATAGTGTATATACAATTGTAACAGAATTGCAAGCATATTACTGAGTCAGTCATTGAACTTCTTGACTTCAGAGGAGCTGCATGAGCTCGGTGCAGTAACAATAGTAATAACAGCAAAAGAAAAATTCTATTCTGTCACTGGACAAAGGTTTTAGAGTAAAAACGTTTGGCTGTTCATTCAAGCCGCTTCTTCAGTTCTAGTCAGATTTCTGGTGGACACTGCCTTATATCTATGTGAAGGGAGGAGCTAACTACACTGAAACTAACAAACCTATTTGTTTACAGTTTGTTGGGTTGGCTGGGTCTGATTAGCTACATGAACTGTGAGTCATATTAAACATATTTGTTCAACTCCTAATTGGTACTCTCACACCAATTAGCATACTGGCTATCACCATTGTTTTCCATGTTTTGATTTAGGTCTGAGGATGGAGTTATAATAGAAGTAATAGTAGTGATATTAGTAGCAGTAGTTGGCAGTAGCATTAGTAGTAGTATAGTATAGTATCTACAGTGGTATTTACAGTATTAGTAGGATTATAGTATTTATAATAAGTCTTACCAAGCCAGTCATTAAACTTCTTGACCTCTGAGGGCAGTCCGAGCTCTGTGAAATCTCCAGTGTGGAGCAGCACGTCTCCATAGGGCATCTGGATCCCGTCGGTGCGAGAGTGAGTGTCCGAGATACAGACGAAACGCGTGTGAGAGGCTGGTTTAGGCGTGTCGTACGGGATCGGGTCCACCCTGACATAACATAAGAGAACAGAGAAGTGTAAGAATATGCATGAAAAAAGAGACACAAGTTATACATCATCCTGAACGCAACAAAAATAATGCTGATTTATTCTTAACTGCAAAAAACATTGGGCATGATGTCCTATTGTTTTATGTTATAGTCTGGCGTTTTGGTTCAAGACAATTATCCAATCAGAAACCAGAATGAGCCTCACACATTTGGATTCTCAGTTTGGATAGGTTAATATTACTAATGGTGATTTTTCTGACAATGCGATTAAGATTAGATTTGCGATTTCTGTTTTAATAATCTGTTCAAAGTTCACATTTTAAACACGTCCAGAAGAACTGACGAAAAGACTGAAATCTGAATTGTCAAACTAATACAAGAATCATATTTCAGAACACATTTGTACAGATCTAAACTACAGGGAAATTATGGTACTTCAAAAATATCAATATTGTGGTTTAAAATAAGCAAATTATATCATAATGATCCCCAGGTGTCATAGATTATAACTATAAAGCAGACACAAACACAATAGATCTCCTTTAAGTCTTCTCCGACCACAGCTGGACTCACTGTTGGCTTCACCTTCATTACATTTCACACAGTCGATGTTTTGCTTTTGTTACTTTCATTAAACAACAAACAAACTTAACATGATCTTTGCCCTGAACACGCTGGACATCTTGTTTTTATTGAGTCCTTCTTCCTCCTCAAATCGATATCACATTTTCACTTTCATTACATTCCTTTCTCCTCCAAACTAAGGAAATAATAGTTCTTTGTAATTACTTGTTTTTTTTTCTTTTCCTCCTTCTTTCTTTCCTTTCTTTGTAATTACTTCTCCCTTTCTCTCCCTCTCTCCTTTCTCTCTCCCATTTCTCCCGTGTCTCCTCTCTCGTTCTCTATCATCTCTCCTTCTCTCTCTCAATCTCTCTCCTCTCTTTTTGCTATTCCTCTTTCTTTCTCAGCTTCCTCTCCCTTCTCTTTTTTCTATTCCTCCTTTATCTCTCTCCCTCCTTCTCAACCTTCCTTTTTCTATGCCTCTCGTTCTTCCTCCCTTCTCTCTCCCTCTCCTCTTTTTCTACACCCCCACTCTCTCTTCTTCATCTCTCGCTCCTCTTTTTCTACCTCCCCCTCTCCTCTTCTCTTCTCTCTCTCTTCATCGTCATCATCATCTCTCTCTTCCTCGCTCTCGCTCCCTTCTTCCCCGCTCTACTCTTCCTTTCTCTCTCTTTCTTTCTTTCTTTCTTTCTTCACACAAAGCTGTGTTAAAAGCAGCCCTACCCTGGTGCAGTCTTTACAGGTAATAGAAGTACAGGCGTCCTGGTTTAATTGGTTTAAAGAGCCTGTTGTTGTTGTTGTAATGGGGCTTTCACTGCACCAGATTCTGTTTGGGCTCAAAGCTTTTTATGAACGTTTCTAGGGCACGTTTGTAAAAGGTGTTTTCTGAATCACTGAATCATTTGGTTTAAAATGCACCAATATTTACCTGCAAAACAGAAGTGAAAAAGAAATCTTTCAGAAACGGAGCTCTTTAGTACTGTGAGCCGTTTTAGTCATGGTTGGGTCATGGTTGCGTTGTGGTTTAGGCCCAGATTTAGACCCAGATTTAGACCCAGATTTAGACCCAGATTTAGAGTTTAGGCCCAAATTTAGACCCAGATTAGACCAGGTTTAGACCAGGTTTGGACCAGGTTTGGACCATATGGCCATGGCTCTGTCCTGGGTTCGGTCCCCAGTTCGGTCCCTGGTCTCTGAGCTGCTGTTGAACCATAATAGTTCCCACAGGCTGCTGCCTATAGTGAGTAAAGCATTCTGGGTAATCTCAGAGGAGCAGACTGTCTGTGCCCTTTGACCCCCAGGAAAAACAGAAGCTGAGAGAGGTCAAGAATCTAACCCACAACCCTACTGAGAGGAGGAGACACAGTACAACAGGGAGGACATGCACACAAGACTAAACTAGAGCTAACCTTGGACTAAACCAAAACTAAACCATGACTGAAATAGAACTGAACAAAGACTGAACCAAGATTAGATCAGAACTAATCCTTAAACAAAAATTTGGAGTATTCAGCATGGTTGGGTATCTATTTTATCACAAATCCCATTCCTCTCTACTGTGATCTGTATCTACCCACAGGGGGCGCTGTCAGCATGGTCTGGCAGAGCAGCACTTTGTTGTGATGGCATTTCTGGTGAAGTATGTAAAGAGGCAGGCAGGAATCTGTGCTGCAGAAGGCTGTGAAAGTAATCTAATTTTAACAAAGGGTCAGACATGTCTAGTGGTCAGTGATCAGCTTGGGGGTTTATACTGGAGAGGTCTACAGCCAGTTCTCTGTCAGTGAAAACACGTGACACAGACAAGACTTTGTTTGGAGGAAGAAAAAAAGTATTAAAAGATTGTAGTTCATGTTCAGGAAATTATTACTGAAAAAACATTTTTGTATTTGATAAGATAAAGCAAAATTGAAAATCTGGATCGATCATTATGAGGAAAAAAGTGATGCATTGATGCAGTGCAGTGATCATTTTGTATTTTCACTCAGGCCTGGAAGTGCAGTTTTTTATCAAGAACTGACTTTTATTAAGATGTTTTAGATCAATAATGGGATTTAAAATGCAAATTATTATTATAGATTATAACTATACAGCAGACAAAAGCACAATGTGTCTTACTTAACAAGAACCAAGTCTAACCCTGATCCAAACTCCAGCTCTAGTTAACAGCCCTGATGCCTGTGACTTTATTAAACCCTTTAAATTTCACTGTGTTACAGGACTCTGGGTCGTGTGCCGCTCTGCTCCACTTGATTAGCGCCTTGTTTTGAGGCCTGACCTTTGACCCGGGGAGCAGAGGTCGTGACCCCTGTGCAGCGGTGCTATTGATGAGCGATCGTTAGCGTGTGACCCGTTAGCGCTCATGCTAATCCCTCCGTAGCAGGTGGCTCAGATGTGCCTCGCGTCAAAAGCAGTTGACCTCCATTAACGCTCGTCTCTAATTACAACGAGTTAAAGTTTCATCAAAATGGCCGACAGTTTGACAGGATCAGAATGAACAGTAAAGCCAGTTTTACAGATTTAAAGGAACAGTTTTAGGTACAATTAGTGATGCAGGGATCTAGCTTTTTCAGTTCCGATACCGATTACAATACTATAGCATTTAAGTATCTGCCGATATCAATCGATACCAGTGCAGAGACTGAAAGCAGCAATTATTGTCTTAAAATGTGTAATGTAGCTGTTATTTACTCCTCAAGTAACTACACTCAAGTAACTCTGTGTAAATAAGAATTCAAACTTCATGAGACTTTCTAGATCAACTACGACCAGTAAATAATCTTATAACATCAATTTCTAACCAGGATATCGACTGAACCAATATTTGGAAACTGACAGCTGTTTCAGCAATTTTTTTCTGGATCATTGCTGATATCCGATACCAGTATCAGATCGGTGCATCCCTGATTACAATCACAACTGAACCTGTGTGTCCAGAGCCTTACCCTGCAGATAAAGACACAAGTGATTATCTTTATTACTTTATGGACAGGTCTCATGTCAAAGCTCAGAACCTCCAGAATTCACTCAGTGAGTTGCAGAGGCTGCACTAGCACTGATTCATGATCGGCTGCAGGTGCTGGGGTTTAGGTAGTGACCATTCATATCAGAGAGAGGCATTTTAAGTTTAAACCAACTAGATTTAGTCATAGGATGTGGCAACTGGATTAGATAACTCTTCTGGAGAGCTTATACACCAAATTATAACCGGTTCAGTCCCCGGTTCAGTCCCCGGTTCAGTCCCCGGTTCAGTCCCCGGTTCAGTCCCCGGTTCAGTCCCCGGTTCAGTCCCCGGTTCAGTCCCCGGTTCAGTCCCCGGTTCAGTCCCCGGTTCAGTCTCTGTTTTAGTCCCCTCCCCCTCAGTGCTTATCTGCTGCGCTTCAGCTGCCAGCGCTAATTAAATAAAGTCACCACGAAATGTGCAGGCTATGGTGGGGGAGGAGGGACAATTTGAGTTGGGTGCACTGATGCGCCTAAGATTTTCATTTGGGTGCATCAGAACAGGAAGTAGTATGCAAATACGCAGTTAGCTTAACCTCAGTCATAGATGCACAGAGCACAGCCTTTTCTCTCATGTGCTGGTTATAAAAGAAAAAGGTATGAAAAAGAAAGTGTCTTGAAGGACAAATGTTGAACTTTATGTTCTAATACAATGAAGACCCTGTTTAGAGGTGGCAAAACCATCGATGAAGCACTTTTATTCTGATGAATCAGTTTTGTGGGAATGCTAGATCATTTTGGGCCAGCAAAATTGTGATTTTTGTTGATTAAAAACAATTTATTTCATTTTTAGTGGAATATAACATCCCATGTAAAAAGGGTTGCAAAGTTTGCAAAGTGAGGCAATTGTGAGGCGACAAGTCAGGCGATTATTTTGGTCACAATCTAAATTTTAATATCGTCCCATCCCTACTTGCAATTTCAACAGCTGATCTTTGACATTGTTTGCAGTCTAGTTTTTTTTCATTGGCGTATCAGCAGTTTCAGTGTGGAGGATCTGCAGGTTTGATGCTGCACTTTACAAGTAAATACTCATTCACAAATACATGAAAAATGCCAAATTTGGGGTGTATTCAGACAACAAAAGTGCTAAAGTTCGCTTGTTTGATCCAAATCGAATGCAAACTTTATTTTTCAGTTGGTTCGGATCATATTCTCACTGCATATTTGGCCACTGGACTATAAAAGTAAATAAATGCACGTGTATGACGATCAGCACACATACAGTTTGTTAATACTCTAGTGTTAAAGTGTAAGATACACAGGTCCAAACCGACTGTGCCCAAACCAGGGGCTGAGATTCAGACTGAACAAAGCAGCTTGTGGTGGGGCGGCAGGTGTCTTTGCCAGCAGAAAACCACAGACCAGAGCACACGGGAACACGCGGTTCAGTTCAGCTGAATCAGGCCATCCCTGTGAACCGAAGATCACACACACCGTTAACCAAGCGCTAACACAGAGGACTGCTAACTCTGTAACCGGGACAGACATTGGACCAACAGTGTTACGCACGCGCAGCTGAATAATATCCTTGTGGAGTTCTTCAAACTTTTTTATTTCCAAAGGAATGGATTTCGTCCTGGACACATGGATTTAAATTGACTAAACAGCGGTCAGCTTCAGGACCTGAAGGTGCTTTTAGGAGTTTGAGTTGTGCGTTCTTGCTCTTGCTCCACATTCTTAACAGCAAGAAATGTAAAGTCATGCCTTCACATAGCGTGTGTAAAATGATCATTGCATTGAGCTGTTCCTGTGCATTATACAGCCTTTACACTGTGCCATGGAAGTGCATTATGTGATGGTACAATATGTCCATATTTAACAAACAGCCTGTGTGAGGAATGTTTCCAGAAACACCCAGGCCTCTTCCATTCGTCATTTTCACCAAAGGGCATTTACACATGAACAGCCCTCACTCCTTCGGGGCTCATAGTGAGCGGTCCCTTTGACCGTGGGCCTTCTGACCATGGGCCCTCTGACTGTGCGACTTTTGTGCACCAGTGTGACCTGAGCACATCCACCTCAGCTCCGCCTGGCTTTAGCGGCCTGGTCAGAAGTGAGAGCAAGTTAATTAACGCTTTTTTTTATTTTAGTTATTAGTTAAAACAATCATTTAAGTGTGTTTTATAATATTTAAGGTGTTTATAATGAGGAGAAAGGACACAGGAGAAGGGATGAAGATCTGTCAGGTGAACCGGTCCACAGAGGGAAAATCTTTAGTCGCACCGGGAAAAATTTTAGATCACGTGTGTCCAAACTGGTGGTACTCTAGAGCCAAGCCACAAACAGTAAAAGCACTGTCCCTCTCTCAGATGGAGCAGAGCCAGGATTCTGTCTCATTCTCTGGTGTTTTAAGAAGAAATGTCCAAAAGGAAAACCCACAAATGCTTCTCTGATCACTTCTATCAGTGACAAGGTCAATTTTCCTGCTGTATTTCTCCAACCACATCACAGCATCTGGAAGGGCATCTGACACACAGGGATACAGGAGGATGGGAGGGCATCCGACACACAGGGATACAGGAGGATGGGAGGGCATCCGACACACAGGGATACAGGAGGATGGGAGGGCATCTGACACACAGGGATACAGGAGGATGAGAGGGTAAAGTTTAGAAACATGAGAAGGTCAGAGGTCGAGCAAAGAGGCTTCTGGGTAATATCAGCTGTCATCACCAAAACTACAGAACAGAACATCGAACCAATCAGAGGAGAGACCTGTGAGGGCAGTTTCAGTGTAGTTTTTATCAACATCAGTCTCTCTGTCCTTTTTTCTCCCTCACGTATCTTTCTCCTTCTTCTCTTCTCTCTCTCCTCTTTTTCTCTTTATCACACTCTATACCGCTATATCTTTTTCCCTCTCGCCATCCCTTCCTCCTTTTGTTTCTCCTCTCATCCATCTCTTTCCCTCTATGTACATCTCTCCTCTCCCTGCTTCTCTCTTCCTCTCTATCCCTCCCTCTCCTCCCCCTCAGTCCTACCTCTCTCCCTCTATCCTCCCTCCCTCTGTTTCTCTCTCTCCCTTCTTCCTTGTCTCTCTTTTGACTCTATCCCCTCCCTCCCACCTTCTCTGTCTCTCTCTCTTCTTCCCCTCTTTCTTTCTTCTCTCTCTTTTTTAGGGTCGAACTGATTACTCGTCTCCTCTGTTCAGTCTGTGAGTTTAACCTCCTGAACATAGCGCGTCTCCATCTACTGCAGATGATTTGACAACCCCCGCTCTCTCCTCTTTTCCCTGTTTTTGTTCCATCTTTCCTGTCTCTCTGTCCACCCCCTCCCCCCCTCTCTTTCTAAACATCACTATTCTTTTTCCCTCTCTCCTTTTTTATTTTTTTCTCTTTCCACCCTGCTTTTACTACTCTACCCCTCTCTCTCTCCCTCTCATTAGAAGCACACGGCAGAGCATTTATTCCTCTGGCTTTTTGTCTTCTCCTCTCCATCTTTCCCTTTCTCTCCCTCTTTACAATCCCCACTAACACCGTCCCTACCTTTACCTTTTACACTCTCCTCCACTCTCCCCTTATCTCTCTCCATCTCTTCCTCCTCTCTTTCCATTTCTCTCCCGCCTTTCTCTCTGCCTGTTCCTCCCTCTCCATCTTCCCTTTCTCTCTCTCCATCTCTCTTTCACTCTCTCCTCCCTCTTTCACCTTTCCCTTTTTTCTTCCCTTGCCTCTCTCCTCCCTCTCTTCCTCCCCCCTTCTCCCTCTAAAATAAAATCCTGCAGTAGAGACATATGCTTCTTGTTTCGTTGTCGCTAATGGACTTCAATTCAATTTGAACTGCAGCAGTGAAGTCGCTATGGAAACAGGCATCCTCTGCACCATCTGCTCCTCCTCTGCTTCATCTGACCCTCTTCTCTGCATCCTCTGCTCCTCTGACCCCTGTCCTCTGCTCCATCTGACCCTCTTCTCTGCATCCTCTGCTCCTCTGACCCCTGTCCTCTACATCCTCTGACCCTCTCTTCTGCACCCTCTGCTCCCCCTCCTCCACATTAACCCTTCTGAGGTCCAGGTCTGAACTCTAGACCTCACAGACACGTAATCCGAGTCCCTAAACCAGTTATGGTCCTGCTTTGGTCCTGGCTCAGTCCTGGCTCAGTCCTGGCTCGGTCCTGGCTCGGTCCTGGCTCGGTCCTGGCTCGGTCCTGGCTCGGTCCTGGCTCGGTCCTGGCTCGGTCCTGGCTCGGTCCTGGCTCGGTCCTGGTTGGCTTAGCCCTGGTTTAGTCTGGAGAAAGTCCAGAGACTGGGACTGCTGTTCTGCATCAAACTCTGAGTAAATACAGAGGTCTGCTACAAGGATAGAGTTACACAGACAGAGAAAAGGGGAGAGGGGGAGAGAGAGAGAGAGAGAGAGAGAGAGAGAGAGAGAGAGAGAGAGGGAGGAAGGGGAGAGAGTGTGAGAGAAAGAGAGAGACTGTGGAGGTGGAGAGAGAAGCAGAAGAAGAGATGGAAGGGTAGAAAAGTAAAAGAGAAAGAAAGGAAGGATAAAGATGGGAGAAAAAAAAAGAGAGGAAAGGGGAGGGGGGGCAAGAGGCAACAGTGTAGCTCTGTCTGAAGCAGGAAACCCACTTATATTTATACAAACATCTGCCCCCCTGCCCCAAAACAAGACCAGAACTACCATCAAATACCACCACACACCCAAGAACTGCCCCTCTGCCCCCAAAACAAGACCAGAAATACCATCAAATACCACCACACACCCAAGAACTGTCCCTCTGCCCCCAAAACAAGACCAGAACTACCATCAAATACCACCACACACCCAAGAACTGCCCCAAACCAAGACCAGAACTACCATCAAATACCACCACACACCCTAAGAGAACTGCCTCTCTGCCCCATCACTCCATTCTACTGACCCTCTGTCCTCAAAAATATGCCACCAAAACTAAGAATATATTCATTTTTGTTCATATCACCCATCCTCAAGTCCAGGTTTGTTTCTGAAGAACAAGAGACGATAAACTGCACTATTAGAATCCACAATATGAGAAAATGATGCAATGTTCCATACGTTTTGTTTTGCGATAACTATATGTTAACGATATTATTGTGATATTTGAATATAATTTTTGGCACCATATGTTCACTTAAATTTAGAGATCCAGCTTTTTTAGTTCTGATACCGACTGCAATATTATGACTCCAAGTATCTGCCGATGACTGATATCAACCGATACCAGCGCAGAGACTGAAAACAGCATTTATTTCCTTTAAAAAAAAAAGAAGACAAAACAGATCTAAATGTGTAGCTCCAATAACTACAGAACAACTTTGTATAAATAAAACGTCAAATATTATGAGACTTTCTGGGCCAAATACAACCTGTAAATAGTTATAAGTTCACATGTCTAACTAGGATATTGACAGAACCGATATTTGGTAGTCAGTGTCGGATCGGTGCATCCCTCGCTATTTTTTTTTATGCATATGCTTTCGTTTACTATTTAAACTGGGTAAAAAAAAAAAGGTCAGAGAGAGCGTTCCAGTAATGCTACACAGAGCACCTTTAAATCATCTTATTTTATTATTTTTATTTATTTTATTAACAAACCGATATACAAAGCATCATACTTGTACTACTAAAGATTAACTGAAAGAACCATTAACCATTTACGTTAAGTCATTTTTCTCAAAAGCAGAAAACTGAATTCTATACGTGAAATCCTTCAGTTTAATTATAACCTGATTCACTTTACATTCTTTTGGTCTTTCCTTTGAAATCTCAGCACACACAGGCGCTCAGAGGAACCTTGTACAGAGCCGTGAACCAATAATAAATGAAAGAATAAATGAAGGAGAGGAGCGATAGAAAGAGGGAAAGAAAGAACAGAGCTTTTAAAAGACGATTCACAGAAAAGGTTTAGCCCTGAAGGTCGCCACGGAAACGCAGACAGATTTTAATATAAACACAAGGACACGTTTTATTATCCCAGAGTCAATACAGAGTCAGGAGCGAACGCGGCACAATCGCATATTTTAGTTTACAAAAGGGGTCTTCTTTTAATGTAAAAATACCTCTTGTTTCACTTTACACAATGAAACCGTGGATTTATATCTGTGTAATCCCTCAGTGGTCCAGGTAGATTCCATTGTGGTCCATGGGCGTATACTAGTCTATGTCGTCTTATGTTCTGATACAGCTCAAGCAACAAATCTTTATACACTAAATGGTACGTTGACTGAAAGAGTGACCACCTATAAATATCTTTGGTTTTGGTTTGACGAAAACTTATCTTTTAAAAAACACGTCTTGGAAATATGGATCACTTTTATTATAGAAACACATATTGTATCCTATTGAATTACAGAACAGAAATTGTTCAGGCAACCGCTCTTTCTGTACTGGATTATGTAGATTTAATACACATGCAGACTTCAGCCTCTACATTGAAAGCATTAGATTCACTTGTTCACTCAGCCCGTCGTTTCATAACAGGTGATGAATTAGAACCCATCATCGTACACTATGAAAGAGTAGGTTGGTCAGAAGAAAACAACACTGTATAAATGTATTTATAAGGGACTACGACGATAGACTGCCTAAATATATCATCTCACCTGTTTGTTGATCATTGATAAGAGAAGATCACATGATTGTAAAAGTCAAAAAAATTGGCCGCACCAGAACAGAGATGCGGAAAAAAACCTTTTATATTTATAGTTATTTTGCTTCCCAAAAACAGAATACATTTGAAGGATATGCAAAACTGGATACATTGGTGCCTCTAATGCACTTTAATAATCCGATGATAAACATTTACACTCACACCCGTTCCTGTTTTTAATGTTATAAATGGACCTAAGCAATTATTTGTTTTGTGTGTTTTTTGTTTGCATTGTTCTGTATTTGAACATTATTCTAAAGCCATTCATGAAGGTTAATTTCTGACCTGTGAATGTGACTTTTTTAGTATGAAAACTGAATGTGGAATACTGCATCCTTATATTATTAATAGTTGTGTTACTCACATGTTTTAATCAGAGGTGGCAAATATTTCATAAATTAATATTATTCTGTTCTGAAGATATGCAAAATTTGAATTTCTCATTTATAATTAAAACGAATCTAAATGGAAGGTTTTTATTCTACACTCTTCTGTTTTAATGTTCATTTAATGATTATTTATGTTTTGATTTGATGTAGTACAATATATTTCTTATTTTATAAAGCACTTTCATTACATTGTGTCCCACTTGTGCTATACAAATAAACTCGCCTTGTCTTGCCTAAATTTAAAAGTACAGCAAAAAGATTTGAGTAAATATAAAATGAGCAGAAGCGTTGAGTGTAATCTCCCAAACACGTGCGTACAGTGAGATTTCAGCTTTTTCTGATTATTTTTATGGGCCATTCACATTTTGTACGAACTTCAACCTTCTTCAGCGTAAAAGCAGAACTAGATAATTTTAAATGTTTTGCATATAAACTTTTACTCACAAACAGACATGTGGCCACAAGCGGCTCTGTTGTTGTATTAGTCTTTACGAACAGTATGTTGTCATGATGCTAAAATTTCACTCTATTTTGATAAGGATTCTACAATTCAATTATTCATTCTAGGAAACTGACTCAATACCGATTACAATACAACTATGATAATAGAAAACATTAAATGGTAGTACTTTCTTTTATATTCCCATGTGGCCTTATATCTGTGTACTTCCTCAGTGGTCCAGGTCATTTCCATAGTGGTCCATGGGTGTATACTTGTCTATGTGTCTTATACTTGTTCTTATAAAGCTCAGGATCATTCTAATGATATTCAGGACTGGTGAGAATGTGATGTTTTTAGTATTGATGCCTGCTCAAATGAGTATCTAGCTTCGATACTAGTTCGGTTAGTATCTGATTTATTTACATCAACAGTAGGCTTTATAACAGCAGTACTCACATGTGAACGTGCGGCGGCTGGAAGCGGCTCTGGTTGATGTTGTAGTGGGTGAAGGCCTGTGTGGGGTTGGAGCTGTACTCGTCCACAGAGATGGAGACTTTACCGTGAGCCATGGTCTGAGCGGGGCAGGGACATGGGAGGCTACGTCTGCCCCAAAACTAACAGAAAAATACTGAAAACTCCAATGAAATCCACCAAAAACGCACAAAATTGACCGCTTTTAAGAGTCCGAGTCTTCACTGAGAGCGCCGCGAGCTCATCTCTCGGGTCCAGAGTACATGGTCCCAGCAAAAAGTCAAACCCACGTGAGGAAAAGGTCTGAAAAAACAAAACAAAACAGAAATGTGAGAAATAATTACAGATTACTCAGGTAGCTCCACCCACTGCTCTGATTGGTCAAAATTGAACATGAGGGTATACAGGTTAAATTAGTGAGGGTGCATGTCCACAACCTCCCTCTCACCTGGAGGTTGTGGGTTAGACTCCCGATCTCTCTAAGTGGAGTGTGCGTGTCCTCCCTGTGTTACTGCGGCAGAGTGGTTATCCTTGTACATGGCTAACTACTTAATTCAATCAATTAAAGTGATACAAACACACTTAATGAGGCATAGCATGTATTAATTTTATGGCCATGAATTTTCTAATTACTTTAACACAGAGAAGACATCGGCACCGACATTTGCGCTAAAGATTTAACACAAAAGAGAGACTGTATAATCGCTCAGTCGTCCAGGTAGGTTCCATTGTGGTCCATGGGTGTGTACTAGTCTATGTGTCTTATACTTGTTCTGATACAGCTCAAGATCATTCTAAATCTATTAAAGAAAGGTTCATTTCTGTTCTGATACTTACTGATACTTTTTACAATTGCTTTAGTATCGATTAGTATCTGATTTTTGATCCTTCTGACAACCCTAATAGGGCATTACAATTTTTTTGATGAGAACTAGAATTACGATTAGATTTATGAATTATGTTTAAATAATATGATTCAGTTCAAAGTTCACATTTTAAACAGAGCAATACAATTTAAAAGAAATCTGAACTTGAACTAATCCAAGAATCCCATGCATTTCAGAACATGTTTGTACAGATCTAAACTACAGAGTTAAACATTTTTATGCAGAATACGACTGACGATTTTGTTTGTGGTGGAAATTATTAAATTGCAGCCTTTGTGAGTCTTTGCTCATCGTGTCAAATTGTGAGTTTGACTGAATAGTGATGTATCTTCTCTTGTCTAGTTCTGCTTTATATTCGGTCTAGTCCTGGTCTAATCCTGGTCTAGTCCCGGTCTGGTCCTGGCTGAGTCCGCTTTAGTCTCGCTTGGTTCAGCCCCGGTCTAGTCCTGGTCTAGTCCCGGTTCAGTCCTAGTTCAGTCCTGTTTTAGACCTGGTTTTGTAATGGTCTAATCTCGGTCTAGTCCTGGTTTTGTAACATCGTTAAACCTACAGCCTTTGCATTGAATTTCCTTTGACGAGACGAGCCTTCGGCTGGAGCGTTTCATTGACTTCAGGAGCACAGAATGTACCACTGATGTGTAAATGCTAATGTTACTTCAAATACCTGCGATAACTAATGTTGTTGCGATACAAAATTAAAATTTTAATACTAAGGAACAGTCTCGATACTCAAAACCAATTCTGATACCACTTGGTAATAAAAACACTTTCTTTAGACAATAGAATGTGATTTTCCACATTAAATGGTAGTACTTTCTTTTACATTCCCATCTGGCCTTATATCTGTGTAATCCCACTTGGTCCTGGTAAATTTCATAGTGGTCCATGGGTGTATACTGGTCTATGTGTCTTATACTTGTTCTGATACAGCTCAAGATCATTCGAAAGCTTTTCAAGAGAGGTTTATTTCTGTCCTGTGAACATGATTTTTTCAATACTGATAACTGCTCAAATGAGTACCTAGTTTTGATAATAGTTTTAGTATTGATTAGCATCTTATTTTAGATAATTTTGGCAACTCTAGAAATAACACAAGAAGCATATGGAAAATGTATCCTGTCTGTCAAATCCCTGTAGTGGAATCTACCTATACTCTAGTCAACTTCTAATTTCAAATGATTAGCTAAATTTTATAACATTTATTACCAAATCTTGTAATTAGGTGCAAACAGCAATGTGTTTACATTTAACAATTTTTTTTTAGTTTAAATTAATTAAAATAGGACAAATATAAAAAGCAATTAACAGTAGGTCTGTGAATGCATCTTATCAATGCAAGTCACATTAATGTCTTCATGTTTTTATAATACAGGAAATGGCATATATTTTAGACGTATATAATAGTTATTTATCAAATTGTGTCTAACAAAATTATCTAAATGTAACCTCCATGCTTATGTTATATGTGTGTGTTTACGCGTGTGTTCAGTTCACAAACGGTAATAAATGTTTTTTGTTAACCTAAAATTTCATAAATAATAACAAAACTCATCAGCTATTAATCAAATACTACAATTTAAAATTGGAGAGTAAATAGTGAAGACACGGGCATTCCACTTTCAGAGCCGCTTTTAGTTAAGTGTGTGTTGTACAGAAGATACTAAACTAGGATTTAATCCGTTCTAAGAAAGGACTAAACCAGGACTAGAACCAAAGGACAATTTTCCTTCAAATGAAAGCATGTGCTCTGTTACTGAACTCACTAACGAACTCAGGAATTATATTTGATTTATAACAGGACTGAACCAGGACTGAACCAGGACTGAACCAGGACTGAACCAGGACTGAACCAGGACTGAACCAGGACTGAACCAGGACTGAACCAGGACTGAACCAGGACTGAACCTAAACTCTTCAAATGCAAGTGTGTGTTCTGCACCACCTAACTCAGGACATAAATCTGGTCTAATTGAGGACTAAACCAAGAGTGAACCAGGACTAAACGCTTTCAAACGCAAGTGTGTGTTCTCTAAAGAAGCCTGCACAAAACCACTCATATATCAGCTTTATACCAGGTCTAAACCAGATCTACACAAGCCCGTTTAAACCTAGGATGTGTTCTGTAATTCTGCTGCATTCAGTCATTTTTCTGTAATTTCTGTCTGCAGAAGAGAATTGACTAAATATAGATTACAAATGTGCAAGAACCTCATCATTCATTTTAATATAATGTATAATGTGAGACTCATTTCTATCCACTAATCCAAATCTGTAATTTCGTGCAGTGAAAACAGAACTGTTGCCATCTGATGAGCTTTTACTGTGCAAATCCCCTGCTTTGTTCGTCGGCTTGAACCCAATTTAACCTTATTTCCAGGTTTAAACGGCCTACACGCGCTTGAATAAAAGGTCAATGTTAAGGTTACGACCTCTCCCCCGGATCTGCCCCCGCGTTTCGGACAAACCCAGGCCGAAAGAGGCGCCCCGTGAGCGGCTGCATGGCTCCAGCGCCCTCGCTCTCTCTCTCCATGGCTGCAGCAGTAGCACGGAGGCACTAGCTCGGTAGCTTTAGCCCGCTTTCCCCTGCTCCCGCTGCTAGACCTGCACTAGAGCCGCTGAGGTAATCTTTTATTTACATTTTGCATATTTTTAGCCTTAAATAGATGCCACAATTGCATGCTTTCTGCCTGTGCGTGCTGTGCAGACGAGCAGCAGTGTGCGTAAACGCTAGCTAACTTCTTCAGTCAAAGCGCTCCAGAACAGCGAAGGGGAAGCGAATAAATAAATGCGCCCGATCCGTGGAGCAATCCCGGCAGTAGACAATGAGGTCGGCTGCGTGTGCGGTGAACTGCGCGCCCTCGCTGCTCCAGCAACCCCCCGAAAGGTGCTTGGTGTCACCGTGAATGGCGCTAACCTTTTGGCTTCCTCGTAAAATTGACAAGCCTCCTTTCAGCGCTCCGTGTCGGCTTTGTGTCAGGAATGCCCCCCCCTGTCTGCGGAGCTCACGTCGCTATCCGCCTCCCCAAGAAAAAACACAAGAAACGGGGATGTACCTTGGTTGTTCGGGGCCGTTTTTATGCGGTGGTGGTGGCCGCAGAAGGAGCGCGGAGCCCGGGTCGCCCTTTCACCGCACCGACGGGGGAATCCTGGAAGTGCGAGCCGACAGCGCGCTCGGTTCCATGCGGCCGTGGCGGTGTCGCTCTTGTGCCCGAGGTGGCTGCTCCTGTGTCGGGCGGGGGCAGCACCTTCGACCCGGTAAAGGACCTCCAGACCTCCGGAGCAGCGGGGACACGAGCGGGGAGCCGGAGTGAGAGCGAGGCCGTATGGAAGAGCGCGGAGAGCGGGCAGACAGACGCTGACAGCCCGGTGCAGAGTGCAGCGCTGCGGGGTCAGAGAGCAGAGAGAGCAGCAGGCGCGGGCACAACCCCCAACCCCCTCGTGCACGCGCCCGCCGCCTCCTCCGGCTCACACGGGCACGCGCACGGGGGGGTTGGGGGGGCGCTCGTGCGTGAGAGAACAGAGAGGCGCGCTCCCGACCCGCTGCTGCCTTCACAGACCCGCGGAGACTGGAGACAGCACAGAGTGGAGGAATGTGCGTCTGGGCTTGAGCCGAAGAGGAGCGGGAAATACAGAGATAAAACCCAATATTTACCTCAAATGATTTAAAATGCAGGACTGAAGAAGGACTAAACCTGGACTAAAATAGGACCAGACCAGGACAAAACCAGGATTATACTCCTTTAAATGTGTGTCTGCAAAGCACTAAGTAACCCAGGAATTCTATCTAGTTAATAACAGTACTGAACCAAGATTAAACCTGGACTAAACCTGGACTAACTAATTAGTGATTTTTCAATTACTAATTAAAAACAAAATATAAAATAGAGAAAATACATGCAGTCAACTTCTGGAAGATACCAGGACTAACTCAGAGATCTAAACCAGGACTAAAATAAGACCAGACCAGGAAAAATCATAACAGAATTATATTTCAAATGCAAAAGTGTGTTCCGTATTATCTAACACAGGACTTGAATATGGTTTGTAACAGGACTAAACCAGGACTAAACCAGGACTAAACCAGGACTAAACTAGGACGAAACCACGACTAAACCACGACTAAACCACGACTAAACCCGGACTAAACCCGGACTAAACCCGGACTAAACCCGGACTAAACCCGGACTAAACCCGGACTAAAAAGTAGATGAGTGCGCTGAGAGAACACAGTTTAAACACTTTGGACACGTTGTTCTTTGTGTGAGGGAGATTCTTCACATGTAAAATAGACAGTGACAGAAACAAAGGTTCCTTCTTCATATAAAGCCTATTACTGTCAGTGTACCTTAAAGTGCAGATGAACGTCAGATGACTCACTTTGCTCAAAGATACTTAACATCATTATATTTAAGATTTTTACAAAAATGTTTCTTATATTTCTATTTTTTCAGTTTTGGTGAAGTGTATAGTCTAATTTTACTTCCTGTGTGAGCACGTAAGCAACTATAATATTAACAAGGGCCAAAACTTGTCTAATTTATACAATAGTTAGATGATTAGACTAAATAAATGGCAACACCTTTATTTATTTAAAGGTCCTATATTACACAGAATTGACCATGTTATGACACTGTTACCTCCTCAAAAACATAACAGTTGTGTTTTGTTTGATTCACACACGTTTGAGTGATATTAGTCTGTCTACATCTCCAACTTAATGCTCATGCTCTGTTCCACCTTGCGATGTCATGAAGTGGTAGTTTTCAAGTTAACAGCTCATTTTAGTTAGCTCTTTAGTTCAGTAGAGATTGGCAATTCCAGGTCTGAAATTATCCAAATGATTCTTGTGAAGGCGTGTGGAAGAGAGCACTTCCTGTATTAACACATGACATCACAAGGTGCAATGGGGTGTTTTTAGTTTGAGAGAAGAACTCAGCCTAAATATGCAGGGTTTGTGTGTTAAATGTGTGAAAGAAACAAAGCACAACTCCAGCTATGTTTGGGATGGGGAAATAATTATAACATAGATCAGAAAATAGCATAATATGGGCCTTTTAAATTAACACATTCACCGCTACTTCCTGGATTTTTGTACTTTTCAACTTTTCATCACAAACTGCCACTTATCTGATTTCAAACTATGCTAAATATTTAGCACAGGTCCTGTCCCACTAAACCAAGTCGGAGTTTTGAAAAACATGAAAACAGTAGGTGCACTTTAACCTTAAAATAATTGCTATACCTTTGTAAATATCATCTTGTTCATGACTTGAGTCAACCTGGTACAGAGCGTGACACATGAGGCTTCACTGTTTATCGATTTGTAAATACATTTTGTAATTTGGTTGAATAGATATAATAAAATGGTTTGTATTTTTAAAAGGAGTTTTAAATAAATGAGCTGTTCCTAATTTGTGTTTGATGGATAACCCTCCTGTTCTGAGTTGACATCTTTATCTCTCTTCTCTGCCCCTCCCTCCCTCCCTCTCTCGCCCTCTCTTCCTTCTATCCGTCTTTCTTTCTCTTTTTTCTCTCCTCCACTCTGCTCTTTCCTCTCCTTCCTCTCCTTCACTTCTAGTCTCTTTCCTCCCCCTCTCTCCACCCTCTCTCTTTTCTGACCATGTTCTCCTCGCTCCCTCGTCCCTTTTTCATTTCCCCCTATCTTCACTCCTCTCCTTTTTACACCTGTCTCAATCCCTTTCTCCCTCTTTCTCTCTTCTCTCAATCCCTTTCTCTCTCTTCTCTCTTTCTTCTCCCTCTTTCTCTCTTCTCTTTGCCCCCTCCTTGCTCTCCTCTCCCTCCCTCCCCATTCTCTTTTCCTTCTCTTCTTTTCTCTTTTGTCCTCTCTCTCCCTCTTCCCCCTCTAACTCTCTCCTCTTCTCTCTCTCCTCTCCGCTATTCAGTCCATGTTCTGCCCCCTTCTCTCTCCACTCTCCTCTCTGCCTCTCCCCTGTTTCCTCTTCTCTGCTCCTCTTCTCTCTCTCTTCAGTCCATGTTCTCTCTGTCTCTCTTCCTCTCCTCTATTCTCTCTTTTCAGTCCATGTTCTCTCTCTCCTCTCCTCTCTTCATTCAGCCCATGTTCTTTCTCCTCTCTTCGCTCTGTTCAGTCCATGTTCTCTCTCTCCCCTTCTCTCTTCTCTCTGTCCATGTTCTTTCGCTCCTCTTCTCTCCTCTTCTCTCTATTCAGTCCATGTTCTCTCTCTCCTCCTGTCCTCTTCTCTCTGTTCAGTCCATGTTCTCTCTCTCCTCTTCTCTGTTCAGTCCATGTTCTCTCTCTCCTCTTCTCCTCTCCTCTTCTCTCTGTTCAGTCCATGTTCTCTCTTCTCCTCTCCTCTTCTCTTTCTCCTCTCCTCCTCTCCTCTTCTCTCTGTTCAGTCCATGTTCTCACTCTCGTCCTCTCCTCTTCTCTCTGTTCAGTCCATGTTCTCTCTCTCGTCCTCTCCTCTTCTCTCTGTTCAGTCCATGTTCTCTGTCTCCTCTCCTCTTCTCTCTGTTCAGTCCATGTTCTCTCTCTCCTCTCATCTTCTCTCTGTTCAGTCCATGTTCTATCTCTCCTCCTCTCCTCTTCTCTCTGTTCAGTCCATGTTCTCTGTCTCCTCTCCTCTTCTCTCTGTTCAGTCCATGTTCTCTCTCTCCTCCTCTCCTCTTCTCTCTGTTCAGTCCATGTTCTCTCTCTCCTCCTCTCCTCTTCTCTCTGTTCAGTCCATGTTCTCTCTCTCCTCTTCTCTTCTCTCTGTTCAGTCCATGTTCTCTCTCTCCTCTTCTCTCTGTTCAGTCCATGTTCTCTCTCTCCTCCTCTCCTCTTCTCTCTGTTCAGTCCATGTTCTCTCTCTCCTCTTCTCTCTGTTCAGTCCATGTTCTCTCTCCTCCTCTCCTCTTCTCTCTGTTCAGTCCATGTTCTCTTTTTCCTCTTCTCTTCTCTTCTCCTCTCTCTCTGTTCAGTCCATGTTCTCTCTCTCCTCTTCTCCTCTCCTCTTCTCTCTGTTCATGTTCTCTGACCAGAGGCTGTAGACCTGCTCCTCATAACGAGTTTGTATTGATTTCTCTCAGACTTTTATTCACTTTTTTATTCGGAGGTCGATATTTGGGCCGGAGCTGCGTGAGACTCATACCCAGTGGATACTTTCTACTTTTACTTCACTACATTTGAGAGCAGTATCTGTACTTTCTACTCCACTACATTTTTGTACAGGACTGAAAAGTAAAAGTATTTTAATTATTATTTGAGAGCTGCTGAAAAGGCTAAAGGTTTATTTTTAACATGTTCATAATTTGAGCAAACAAAAATATAGAAATAAAAATAGATTCAATTGTTTCTATTGAACAAAATTCAGCACTCTCTATCTCTAGCTCCATTCCTCTCTCTCTCTCTCTTTGTCTGTCTGTCTCTCTCTTCTCTCTGTCTGTCTGTTTCTCTCTTCTCTTCCTCTCTTTTCCTCTCTCTCTTCTCTCTCTCTTCCTCTGTCTCTCACTGTCTCTTTCTCTCTGTCTGTCTCTGTCCTCTCTCTTTTCACCCACCTTTCTTTCTCTCTCCCTGTTTCTCTTATGCTGTCTGTCTCTGTCTCTTTTCTCCCTCTCTCTTCCTCTATCTCTCTCTGTCTCTCTTCTCTTCCCCCTTCTTCGCTCCCTCTCCCTTCCACTATCTCTCTTTCTGTCTTTCTCTGTCCTCTCCCTCCCCCCCTCTATCTGTCTCTCTTGTCGCCCTCTCTCTTCTCTCCCTCTCTCTGTCTTCCTCTCTCTGTCTCTCTTTCTCTCTCTTTGCTTCAGTCTCTCATACTCTTTCTATGGCTTCCTCTCACTCTCTGTCTTTCTCTCTCACTGATTCTCTCTTCTCCCTCTCTTCCTGTCTCTCTCTCTCTGTCTCTCTTCTCTTCCCCCTCTTCTCTCCCTCTCTCTGCCTCTCTTTCTTTCTCTCTGCTTCGGTCTCTTTCTGTCTTTCTCTCTCACTGTTTCAGTCTCTCTCATACTCTCTCTCATTCTTTCTCTCTGTCTCTGTCTCTCTCTGTTTCTCTCCCTCCCTCTTCCTCTCTCTTTCTCTCAGTTTGAACAGAGCTGGTCAGTGGTTTTGTCATTTTTTTCAGAGAAGACAAGAGGATGATTCTACTGAATAATGTGACTCAAAGGGACAAGAGTGAATCAGAATAGTCCAGATGTTTGAACCTTTCAGCATATTTCCCACAGACTATAGTTTATGTATAAACATATAAACATATAAACATATAAACATATAAACATATATACAGGCTGGTGTTTTAGTGTCTTAAAGGTTCAAGGGTCTTTCTCCACAACATGAGCAAACCCAGTGCTGGAATGTCCACATGTGTTTTTGTGAATTGCTCAAATCGGCCTTATGATTGCAATGTCACCCATAGCGTTCTGTAACAGTCAAATCCAACTAATCGAGGCTAGCATTATACCGGCTAATCTGCAACCAGGAACTGTATTTGGAAATCCAAGTGTGAAAATCAAAGAGACAACCAGGAGTGAGGTTTTTAGCAGTTTTTAGGCAAAGTCCTTGAAAAAGTTGTTTACCAACAGCTTATTAACTTTCTCCAAATGAACAATTCCTTTGATGTTTTCCAATCTGGTTTTAAACCCCACCACAGCACTGAGACTGCTTTTATCAAGGTGACAAATGACATCTGACTTGAACACTGATGCAGGCAAAGTCTCAGTGTTCATCCTGTTAGATCTGAGTGCTGCTTTTGACACTATCGATCATTGGATCCTTTTACAGAAACTAGAGGACTGGGTGGGCATCTCTGGTGCTGCACTAAACTGGTTCCAGTCCTATCTAGAAAACAGGGAGTACTTTGTTGAAATTGGAAAATGTGCCTCAGATAAACTGTCCCTGAGCTGTGGGGTGCCCTAGAGGTCAATCCTGGGACCCCTGTTGTTCAATCTCTACATGCTGCAACATTTTACCATTTAAAAACATGGCAAAAATCTACGGTATATTGTCAAAACCAGACTTAGAGAGACTTATCCATGCATTTGTCTCCAGTAGGTTAGACGACTGTAACGTCCTGCTCACTGGCCTCTCCAAACGAGCCTTAAGACAGCTGCAGTGCATCCAGAACCCTGCTGCTCTGGTCCTGACTAGAACCAGGAAGTACAAGCACATAAGTCCTGTGCTCTGGTCTCTGCTCAGAGAATAGACTTTAAAGCAGCTCTGCTTGTGTACAAGTCTCTCCATGGCCCAGAACCAAAGTACATCTCCCACATGTCAGTGCCATATGAACCATCTCACACTCTGAGGACTTCAGAGTCAAGACTAAACATGGAGAATCAGCGTTTCAGTTTTATGCAGCTAGAACTTGGAATAGTCTTCCTGAAGATGTGAGACAGGCCTCTACTTTGACAATGTTTAAATCCAGGCTCAAAACGGTTCTGTTTAGCTGTGCATGACTGAAAGGTTTTTATTCTGCACTTTTCTCCTTTAATGTTTTATGATGAATATTTATGTTTTAATTTGTTTTATTGTGATTTTAATGTCTTTCTTATTCTGTAAAGTACTTTGAATTACCTTGTGTATGAATTGTGCTAGACAAATTCTTGTTGTCTTTTTTTGCCAATGCTTTTACCTTAATCTGATTAATAAAATTCATTAGTGGTTTGCAATCTGAGCAATTTTTTTAGGAATAAAAATTAGCAAATTAGCATGAGAACACAGTAAGGTAGCAAAACCTTCAAAAGTGCTTTTCATTTTTTGAATGAATTTCAAATGAACTTTTTTGTGTTGTAGAAGGTCAATATTATCTCGAGCACATGTAGAGTGTTTAAATTATGCTGATGTCTTTTCTCAGGCAGTGCGAAGTAGAGTCTTCTGATTGAACTGAAGGAGAATCAGGGAGATCAGAATTTCCCAGAGCATAGGTACATGCCCCCTTTGCTGGTCTGACAGAGGGTGGGCACTTAGCAACATGGCTGTCAATCAAACCTGTAGCTAACGGTAGCAGGAGCAACCTCGGGGAAAGCAGACACCGGATTAGTCTGTTATCAATGTTTATATCTTAATTTTGGGACAAAATAACAAAATTAAAACCCCAGGATCATGTAGAGTCAGTTAATATTAACATTTTAAGACTGACAAGTCTGACAGCATTTGGAACGCGGTGGCTAGCATGTTAGCTATGTCCATTTATATATACAGGACTAAGAGCCCAGAGGGTGGACACATTAATCTGGTGAACCGGTCGGGTACTGGGAGAATGAAAACATATCATTCACTCATGCTTCAGTAATACTTCCAGGACCAGGACCATGTTTCTCTGTGGCTGTGTTCACATTCACAACAAAATGGGATGTTTATGTGACCTGTAAGATGATTTCAATGACATGAAACCACAAGATCTGAAGTGAGTCTTCAGAGAAATGAAAATAAAGTCCAGAAATCTTCTAACCAGGACTAAACCAGCACTAAACTCAGACTAGACTAGGACTAAACCAGGACTAAACCAGGACTAAACCAGGACTAAACCAGGACTAAACCAGGACTAAACCAGGGCTAAACCAGGACTAGACCAGGACTACACCAGGACTACACATGGACTAAACCAGGACTAAACATGGACTAGACCAGGACTAAACATGGACTAGACCACTAACATTTGTGTGTGTCCCTCTTGTCCCTGTCTGCAGCCCTATTCTCTCTGTCTCTGAGACTGAAATGACTCTGTTCAGGGTTTGTTCACGTTTGGTGCAGTTTCATCAGAGTGCACAGCAGGGGGCGCTGATTGGATCCTTCCTTTTCCTCCAAAATCATTTACACATCTACAGTGTGCCCTCAGAATATCAACCATCAGGAGAGAGGGAGATAGACTCAATGCCAATTCTGATACCATGATGATAATTAAAAAAAAAAAAACACTATTTTTTTTAGACAATAGAATGTGATTTTCAACATTAAATGGTAGTACTTTCTTTTATATTCTCTGCGTAATCCCTCAGTCGTCCAGGTAGGTTCTATTGTGGTCCATGGGTGTAAGCTAATCTATGTGTCTTGTTCTGATACAGCTCAAGATCATTCTAAAGATATTCAGGAAAGATTCATTTCTGTCCTGTGAATGGGACTTTTTTAGTATCGATACCTTCTCAAATGAGTATCTAGTTTTCACTCTACCTTTGCTATTGATTACCGTCTGATCTTCGATGCATTTGGCAGCCCCTCACTCTCACACAGAGATACGGTGTGTTTAAAGTCCCTCTCACAAACACGTCTGCTCTTCCTCCTGGAGCCTGTAAATACAAGATGGCGTCTGGCGCTGTCACGGTGTCCTCCATAACTCAGATGGTCTCATTCTTCAGTCTGTGTCCTTCACACTTAAACTTCACCAACAACAACTTTCACAGGGGCATTTTACACTGAAGTAAACCGAGACAGAAACTAAAAACAGAGGAAGAATTCAGAAAACATTGGAGATCGAATATTTGAGCATATCGGCTTCAGTCTCTGTTTCTTATGTATTTGAGCTGAATGTGTCTTGCTCCAGTGCAGATATATTTTATAAGCATCTCTTCAGGTCAAAAAGAGTCCGCTGTGTACTGTCTGTATCTGATTATAAAATGTTTAATCAAGAAGCGCGCGTTAGCATGCTAGTTGTTGTTTGCTTTACCATAACAGCAAAACTCCACTCTGGTCTGGCGCTTATAAACTCATTGTGGTAAATAATTAGGATGCTCAGAATGCATAACTTTGGACCTCTGCAAACTGTTTAAAATGGACTATTTCTGTTTTTCTGTTTTTAAGACAGTAAAAATCAGGTACAGCACCTTTAAAACACCATTTTGAAATATCTCTCACAAACTCGTGTGCTCGTCTTCCTCCTGGAGCCTGTAAATCCAAGATGGCGTCCGGCGCTGTCACTGCGTCCTTCTCCATAACTCTGTGTCCTTCAGTCTCAGAAAGCACAAACTTCACCAACAACAATTTTCACATTTCACACTAAAATAAACAGAAAATAACCTAAAAATGGAGGGAAAATTCTGGAGTGTTTGTCCACTGAGCTGAAGGTTGGCGGTTTGAATCCCACTCTTCATAATCATAACCATCATTGGTTGATTGGGCAGATCCACTGACCCACAGGTTGGCGGTGTGATTCCAGCTCACACAGATGATTACTGTCATTGTGTCCTTGGGCAAAACACTTAACCCACTTTGCCCCCAGTGTCTGTGTAACATTCATACACCAGTTACACTGTAACTGGTGTATGAATGTGTGAGTGAATGGGTGAGTAGTTCCTAGTAGGTGTAGTTGTAAAGTTCTTTGAGTGACTTAAAGGTGGAAAAGCCTTATGTAAAAATGTGTCAGTTTACCATATAGGCCAATATTTGGTTTGGGATCATCATCTGATTAAACCAAAGACAAACAGGACACTGCCCAAAATGGGACACCTCCGCTATTACAGGTTTGTAGTAGAACAGGGTTGAGGATATCTAAATACCATTATATTTTTACATATACACTGCCTGGCCAAAAGAAAGTTGCCACCTGGATTTAACCAAACAAATAGGTCATTCAGTATATTCTATAGTATATATATACAGTATATATACAGTATATATATATGGGGTTGCTGCAGTTGGTCAGGGCTAGGTTCAGCAACAGTCTGTGCTCAAAGAATGAGGTCAGCTGACACCTGAATATACTGAATGACCAGGTTATTCCATCAATGGATTTTTTCTTCCCTGATGGCACGGGCATATTCCAAGATGATAATGCCTGGATTCATCAGGCTCAAATTGTGAAAGAGTGGTTCAGGGAGCATGAGACATCATTTTCACACATGGATGGGCCACCACAGAGTCCAGACCTTAACCCCATTGAGAATCTTTGAGATGTGCTGGAGAAGGCTTGGTGAAAAATTAATGCAATGTGCGATCTTGGTGAAAAATTAATACAGCACTGGATGGAAATAAATCTTGAGACACTGCAGAAGCGAAATCGAAACAATGCCACAGTGAATGCATGCTGTAATCAAAGCTAAAGGCATCCAATGAAATGTGTGTGAGTGTGTGTGTGAGTGTGTGATCTTTTTTTTGGTAGTGACTTTTTTTTTGACCAGGTAGTGTATATTGTCAAATGTTTTTCATTCAAATTTAGAAAACTACTTGAAAATAGCCAGAAGGCCAAAATGTGCACTCAACTGCAATAATAGAAGTCTCTCACGTTATACACTGATTCACAAGTGAGTCGAGAATGGACCGAGTGCTCTTTATCATTACCAACCACCCTAACCTGGCATTTTGCAAACTGCACAATTTGATGTGAATAATGAAATGGACCATGAAAAAATCAGACGTATGTAACTGCAGTCAATTACAAGTAGACCGACATGTTACTCATTAGACGTAGTTGACATATAATCAAATTAAACATGTTTCATAAAAATGTTATCACTTATTGTTATCACACTATTGCTCATTAAAACAGATACACACTGATACACACTTTTTGCAGTTGCAGTTTTTTTATTTGCATTTTAAAAGTGCATTAGTGAAGAATTAATTCAGTTAATAGTTCATAGGCCTGAATGACTCCAGCTTTTCCTCACAGACTGTCCTATTATCCTGGTTGTAATTGGATTGGTCCGTTCCCCTCTTGTCCATGTACTGCTCCCTCCTGGTCCTCCACTTCTCAGTCTTTCTGGGACCCTGAGAGGGGCCAGTGTAAGCACCTTGACTAGCAGTATGTTTGTTAGCAGCACAGTGATTCGCAGCACATTGGTTAGCACCTTGATACGCTGGTGCAGAGGTGGGCTGGACCCAGATCACCCTGTCCTGGGCCTTCTGGATGTTGACTTTAATAACCAACTCCTCTTGTTTGGTCTGAACTGGCTTCTTCCTCTGGACCTTCTCATGGGGGACTGGATATCCACACCCTCCTTGAGTTTTTCTTCCAGGGTTTGGGGGTTTTTGCGGTATCCATCTTGGACCAAAGCCTGGATGATGGGGTTGTGCTGCTGGACACTGGTGGTCCTCCTCGCCGTCTCTGGGCAGCTCAGTACAGACCAGTAGACCTTGTTATTTAGGATATTGGTGCCTTCAGACCCATCCCAGATATGATCTCGTCCCTTTTCTCTGCCATGTTGTTTTCCACAAGCTTGGCAGGTGGGACAGAGGTTGGCACTGTACTTGGAGCCCTCCTGTTTAAACCACTCCTCATTGGTGGTTTAGAGTAGGGTTTTGGGTGCAGCGCCCTCTGATCTCTCCACTGTAGCGCTGATGGCATCTGGTTCATGTGCTCCATTGTATCTGCTGTCTCTGCTGTCTGTTGAGTCTGAGCTCTGATATGTGTGGCGATCTCTCTCAAGTGTTTGTGTAAAGTCAATGTATCGGCTGAAGCATGAGGTCACTGCTGGTCTTCTGACATCAGCGCTATAGTAATGGAACCTCTGGTATGTAAATCTGTGTAAATAATATTTATTTAGCCTATTGATTTATTTTTTTTTATATTTTCATTTTATGTATTTATAGAGGTACTGATATAGGTCCCACCAGAGTTATCCAAAACAATGGATTTGTCCCGGTTTTATGCAAGACATGTCCCAGGTGTCCCTATTTTTGACCAATCTGATCCCCAGTAAAAAGGGTAATATATATTTACTTGCTCTTTATTATTATCATCCACCCCAGCCTGGATGTGTCCCAGGTTTTATTTTTGAAAATCTGGTCACCCTACATATACCATTAGCCTTGATGCAGTAATAACATTTTGTATTTTGTAATATTTGAAAATGTATGGATGCCGGAAATGTCTTCTTACAAACTGAAACAAGGTATTTTAAGTGCAGGTCAAGGAAACAGTAATAGACTGTACTACAGTTGTTTTTATGATGTTATTATGCTTTGTATGGGCAGTAACTGAGTTTGTAGTCATTTTAACCTATATCTTTAGGGGACAATAATGAAAATCTGCCCTGAAATATTAATGAGAGTTACCTGCTGCTTTGTCTCCATGGAGATAATATTATTGTTTGTTTGGCTGGAATGCTTCACTGTAAATAGTCACGCATTGGTCAATCAATTTTTCTTTAGCACTTTTCCATCTTCAAATCACTCAAAGCACTTTACACCAAGGAACCACTCACCCATTCACACACACATTCATACACCAGCGCACACAGACATTGGGAGCGAAGTGGGTTAAGTGTCTTGCCCAGGGACACAACAACAGTATTCTTCTGCAGGAGCGGGATTCAGACTGCTAACCTTCAGATCAGTGAATAAATACTTTACTAACTGCGCTACTGTCGCTCTCATATGGCTTTATTTTAACTATCGCCACTCCACAGATCTGACCTGTAACTCGACTTGGACTGGACCAGCACCAGAAAAGTGACAAATTGCTGCTTTAAAGCTCAGAGAGGTTAGATGATCAGAACAGATCCTTTTAAAATAGTTTGATATAAACCTGACCTAAGGACCAGGTGAAGCTCTAACTGATGCATTCACATGTTTTCAGTCTATATTCTTACGACACCTTTTAAATGCACCGTCCTTTCACTCGTTCCATTGAAAACCATCTCCTCTGAACTGTCTGCTTCTATCATCAGAATATTGATGCTGTCATTTACGCGCACACCGGAGGACCTTGAAAGCTGCGCTATGGGGCTTTCACAGACCAATGGGGCCATTATATGTGAGCGCTAATGGGCCGTGTTTCTGCCGTGTCCCTGAACGCAGCACCAGGAATGAGTGAGGAGGAGCGAGGAGAGAGGAGTGAGGGATGAGGGAGATGTGAGGGATGAGGAGGTGAGGAATGAGAAAGTGAGGAAAACCACTGTGACTTTAAACGTACAGAGGAAACTTGAGAAAATGAAAAACAACATCATAAAAAGAAAAAAATTATAATTAAAGGTGCACTGTGTTACTTTTCCTGCAGGCGGTCAATCACCTGCTTGTCTCCACAGAGATGTATAGCAATACCTTTGTCTATAATGTTCCATGGCATTACATTAAAGATGTATATGTGGCATGTAAATTATTGACTTGATTCAGTTCTGTTGTAGACCTAGTTTAGACCTGGTTTAGACCTGGCCTAGTCCTGGTTTGGTCCTGGTTTGGTCCTGGTTTGGTCCTGGTTTGGTCCTGGTTTGGTCCTGGTTTAGCCCTGGTTTAGCTTCAGTTTATCCCTGTTTTTTTTTTTGTTTTTTTTTTTTTGTTTAGTCCTGGTTTGGTCCTGGTTTATTCCTGGTTTAGTCCTAGTTTGGTGCTAGTTTGGTGCTAGTTTAATCCTGGTTTAATCCTGGTTTGTCCCTTGTTTGGTTCTACTTTATTCCTGGTTTGGTCCTGGTCTGGTCCTGGTTTGGTTCTGGCTTGGTCCAGGTTTGGTCCGTGTTTGGTTCTGATTTAATTCTGGTTTAGCCTTGAATTGGTCCTGGTTTGGTCCTGGTTTGGTCCTGGTTTGGTCCTGGTTTGGCCCTGGTTTAGTCCTGGTTTAGTGCTGGTTTGGTCCTGGTTTGGTTTTGGTTTAGTCCCAGTCTCCTGCAGGTGGAGATCAGAGCAGCCCCATTGAAAACCACTGAGCCATGACTCTCTCCCTCTCTCTCCCCCTCCTCTGTCCTGTCTGTTCTCCCCCCTCCTTCTTTCCTATTGCTTCTGTTGCACTTCCTTTGAGGCAGGTCATAAAACAGGTGCATTTGCTCCTGTCAGCTCCTGTCTGCTCCTTCGGCTCTGCTGCTGTCTGCTCCTGTCTGCTCCTCTGTCTGCTCCTCTCTGCTCCTGTCAGCTCCTTTGGCTTCTCTCTGTCTCTCCTGTCTGCTGTCTGCTCCTCTGTTTGCTCCTCTGTCTGCTCCTGTCAGCTCTGAGCTGAGTCGTATTGTGAGAATCAACAAAGAGACTTTTGTTCACCTCAATCTGAAGGAACGTGCACCAAGAATCAAGTGCGTGACCTGCTTTAGACCCGGTTCAGGCCTGGGTTAGACCTTGTTTAGACCTGGGTGAGACCTTGTTTAGACCTGGGTTAGACCTTCTTTAGACCTGGGTTAGACCTTGTTTAGACCTGGTTCAGATCTGGGTTAGACCTTGTTTAGACCCGGTTCAGATCTGGGTTAGACCTTGTTTAGACCTGGGTTAGACCTTGTTTAGACCTGGTTCAGATCTGGGTTAGACCTTGTTTAGACCCGGTTCATATCTGGGTTAGACCTTGTTTAGACCTGGATTAGACCTTGTTTAGACCTGGTTCAGATCTGGGTTAGACCTTGTTTAGACCTGTTTCAGACCTGGGTTAGACCTTGTTAAGACCTGGGTTAGACCTTGTTTAGACCTGGTTCAGATCTGGGTTAGACCTTGTTTAGACCTGTTTCAGACCTGGGTTAGACCTTGTTAAGACCTGGGTTAGACCTTGTTTAGACCTGGTTCAGATCTGGGATAGACCTTGTTCAGACCTGGGTTAGACCTTGCTAAACAGTGACCAAACTTGTAAGTAAACCTGAACTAGAATAGGACAAAACCTGGACTAAAACAAGTCTACATCAGCCTACAAACAAGGAAAAGTGTGAATGCATCATTGGCTCGGGCTTCAGTCCTGAGATAGTTCTGGTCCTATTTTCCCATGGAGATAGCTGAGTTTAACGCCTCTCCACATCTCCACAGAGACTGCTTTTTCCATTGACTTCTGTTCATCACTAAGATATTTATTGCCACTTTTGCTCTAAACCAAAACAACAGGAAGCACCCGTCACTCACTGCCTCGTTGTCCTGGGCTCTGATTGGTCGATGCACTTCGGCTGAGCTAACATAAACACTAATGCTAATGAGGCACCTGTACAGAGGTCAGAGGTCATCTGTACCACACTGTGATGTCATTTCACCTCTGACCTCTGCAGTGTTTCAAAGCGTAATCATCCACGACCTCATGACCCCTGTGTCACCCTCTGATGACATCACCAGTTTGCTCTGCATGGAAAACAAACCAGGATTAAAGCGGGCTAAAGAAGGATTAAACCAGGACTAAATAGATGGTAAATGGTCACATTTTTCTATAGCGCTTTTCTACCTTCAAGGCACTCAAAGCGCTTTACAACAAGGAACCACTCACCCATTCACACACACATTAATACACCAGTGTACACAGACACTGAGGGCGAGGTGGGTTAAGTGTCTTGCCCAAGGACACAACGACAGCATTCATCTGTGTGAGCTAGAATCACACCAACCACCACACCAACGATCAGTGGATCTCACCGCTCAACCAATGATGTTTATGTCAAGAGCAGGATTTGAACCACCAACCTTCGTATCAGTGGACAAACACTCTACCAACTGAGCTACTGTCGCTAAACCAGGACTAAACCAGGACTGAACTCAGACTTTAACCAGAACTGAACCAGGACTAAACAAAGGCTCAACCAGGTCTGGACCAGGACTAAACCAGGACTGAACTAGGACTGAACCAGGACTGAGCAATCGATAAATCCAAGACTAAACTAGCACTGAATGAGGACTAAACCACGACTGAAACAGGACTATTTTCCCTCTCCATCTTTGACATGAGATAAATCTAAAGTTGTCTGAGCTGATCACCAGAGGCACTTTGTCTAATAATCAATGAAGTCACATTAAGGTAACAGGAGTGATTGACAGGTGGATTAACCAATCAGATTCATCAGCTTCCCGAGGGGGAAGCTGACCTCTGAACTGTTATTCATATTTTAGTAGATTTCAAACCCACAACCTCCAGAGGCAGGCTAACCACTCACACCACAGTAACACAAGGAGGACATGCACACTCCACTCCCTAAATCAAATCTAAGTCAGGACTAAACAAGGACTGAACAAAGACTAAACTGGGACTAAACCAGTCCTAAACCAGGACTAAACTAGGTCTAAACCAGGACTAAACCAGGTCTAAACCAGGACCAAACCAGTAGGACAAAACCTTTTCCCCATACGTTTGATGACAGGCCGTAATGGCGTCTGCCCTGTGACCTCTGACCTCTTGACCCAGGCCACATGATAAGTGCTGTGCTCTTTGACCTGTGGATAATTAAAGAGGTGTGAGAGAATCGGGGACCTGTCGGAGGAGATTAACGAGGAAAAACTCAGATGCCCCGGTCAGGTCTCTGATGGAGATTACAGTACTTGAGACTGAGTCACCCAGTGACTCCACCCAGTGAGAGGAGCTTTAAAAGGACTGAAAGAACTCTTAAAGAGGAGATGTAACCTGTGCTCATACAGCTTTAAAACCTGCAGATAGAGACACATACAAGTGTGTGTCATTCTCGGTTTATGGACAGGCCTCATGTGAAAGAACCTCCAGAATTCACCCACTGAGCTGCAGAGGCTGCACTAGCACTGATTCATGATTGGCTGCAGGTGCTGGGGTTTAGGTAGTGACCATTCAGATCAGAGATTTTAGGTTTAAACCAACAGGATTTCAGCACTGAAAATAGTAACACAAATGAAAGACTCATATGAGGCTCTTTCTGCTTTCTGACTGAATAATCATCTTGATCCCAAACACTAAATTATCAATAACTTGCCTCTCTATGTTTTTGTAATTAAGAATAAATCAGAATTAGAATATTTATGTGTAAAAGTTGTATTTGATTTGAACATGTTTACCTCGATTATGGGGACACAGCTGGTCAAGGAATTAGAGAGAAAAATATTGCTCACTGTAACTTTTACAACCTGCTAAAGTCCTGGTTTAGACCTGGTTTAGACCTGATTTAGACCTGGATCAGTTCTCATTTAGTCCTGATTTAGTCTTGGTCTATTGATGGTTTAGTCTTGGTTTAGGCCTTGTTTATTTTTGGTTTAGACCTGGATCAGTTCTGGTTTAGTCCTGGTTTAGTCCTGGTTTATACCTGGTTTAGACCTGATTTAGACCTGGTTTAGTCCTGGTTCATTCCTTGTTTAGTCCTGGTTTAGACCTGGATCAGTTCTGGTTTAGTCCTGGTTTAGACATGGATCAGATCTGGTTTAGTCCTGGTTTAGACCTTTTTTTAGACCTGGTTTAGTCCTGGTTTAGACCTGATTTAGTCCTGGTTTAGACATTTCTTAGACCTGGTTTAGTCCTAGTTTAGACCTTTTTTTTAACCTGATTTAGTCCTGGTTTAGTCCTAGTTTAGACCTTTTTTAAACCTGGTTTAGACCTGGTTTAGACCTTTTTTTAAACCTGATTTAGTCCTGGTTTAGACCTGGTTTAGATCTGGTTCAGTCCTTGTTCAATCCTGGTTTAGACCTGGATCATTCCTGGTTTAGTCCTGGTTTAGTTCTGTTTTAGTCCTAGTTTAGACTTGGTTTAGATTTGGTTTAGACCTGGTTTAATCCTAGTTTAGACCTTTTTTTAGACCTGGTTTAGTCCTAGTTTAGACCTTTTTTTAGACCTGGTTTAGTCCTAGTTTAGACATTTTTAGACCTGGTTTAGACCTGATTTAGTCCTGGTTTAGACCTGGTTCAGTCCTTGTTCAGTCCTGGTTTAGACCTGGATCATTCCTGGTTTAGTCCTGGTTTACTCCTGTTTTAGTCTTAGTTTAGACTTGGTTTAGATTTGGTTTAGTCCTGGTTTAATCCTAGTTTAGACCTTTTTTAGACCTGGTTTAGTCCTGGTTTAGTCCTGGTTTAGTCCTGGTTTAAGCCTGGTTTAGATCTGGTTTAGTCCTGTTTTAGACCTGTTTTAGACCTTTTTTAGACCTGGTTTAGTCCTGGTTCAGTCCTTGTTTAGTCCTGGTTTAGTTTTGGTCTAGTGCTGGTTTAGTCTTGGTTTTTAAGGCTTGTTTAGTCCTGGTTTAGACATGGGTCAGTTCTGGTTTAATCCTGTTTTAGACCTGTTTTAGAAGTGTTTTAGTCCCCCCCTTTTTTTTAGACCTGGTGTTTAGACCTGGTAATGACCTGGTTTAGACCTGGTTTAGTCTTAGTTTAGACCTGGTTTAGACCTGGTTTAGACCTGTTTTAGTCCTGTTTTACCATTACACTCTGAGAGGCCTGAGGACCAAACTAAACAGAGCTTCAGACCTCTGCTACGTCTCTTTGCTTTTACACTCTTTCATTTAATTCACCCCCTCCACATCTCTTCCCCGTCCCTCTCCATCTCTCTCCTTCTCTTCCCCTCCTCCTCCTCCTCCTCCTCCACCTGTCTATCCTCATTCTTTCCTCCACTCTACCTCCCTCTATCCTCCCCCCTTCTCTTTCTCTTTCCCATCTCTTCCCCACCTCTCTCCTTCCACTCACTTCATATTAAACTCTTTCTCTTTCTCTCCTCTATCCCTTCCTTTCTCTTCTCTCTTTCACTCTCTCCCCCTCCTTCCTCCATTCCTTCCCCCTCTCCCTCCATCCTTCTCTCAGATCGATATCCTTGTAGCGTTTGTGTCCGATGGGCGAAGGTCGCATTAAGAAGAAAAGACCGTGGATTTAATAAAGACTCAGGACTAGACCAGGATTCAGACCAGGACTAGACCAGGATCAGATCAGGACCAGATGAGGATCAGATCAGGACCAGATGAGGACCAGACAAGGACTAGACTAGGACAAGACCAAGGCCAGACCAGTACTAGGCCAGGACTAGGCCAGGACCAGATCAGAACTAGACCAGGACAGAACTGGAATAGACCAGGACTAGACCAGGATTAGACCAGGACCAGACCAGGACTAAACCAGGACTAGACCAGGACCAGACTAGGACCAGACCAGGATCAGAACAGGACTCAGAGTGGGTTTAATTGTGTTCTATTGATTTTCCCCCAACTCTCAGCTCACTCATTTCAGAGCAATCAGAGCAAGGTGAGCCCAAACCAAAGTCACTCCCCCACCCGCATCTAGACCGGCTTTAGACCTGGTTCAGACCTGGTTTATTCTGGCTTTAGTCCTGGTTTAGACCTGGTTTACATGTAGTCATTTTTAAAATCCTGGTTTAGACCTGGTTTAGTCTTAGTTTAGACCTGATTTAGACCTTGTTTAGACCGGATTTAGACCTGGATTTAATCCTAGTGTAAACCTGGTTTAGTCCTGGTTTGGACCTGGTTTTTGTTTAGTCCTGGTTTAGTTCTGTTTTAGTTGTGGTTTAGTTCTGGTTTAGTTCTGGTTTTAGACCTGGTTTATTCTGGCTTTAGACCTGGTTGAAATCTGGTTTAGTCCTGGTTTAAACTGACACAAAGTCCAACGTCTTCTCTGTCAGGTAAATAACCAAAAATAAAATGATGTTTTCACAACATCTTCAGAATGTGGTGCCATGATTCAGCCCCACAGATGTGATGTTGTCAGGTGAAAGAGCTTTAAGTCATGAGATTAATATAACAAGTTTGTGGAGACAATCCCAAATGAATAATGAGAAGGTTCAACATGTGAAGATCTGAAATTTGGAGCTTTCTTTAAAAAACAGCTCATAGCATCAGTAGCTCCTCTTCTCTCTCTGCTTCTGTCTCATGTGATGTACTTCTCCATTGGTTCATTTGTCTGAAGGTCGATCCAAAGTGCCGTTTAACACATTTTTCTGCTTTTATGGAGATTATGGATCATCACAGGATCGTAACCGGTTTAACGAGGGTCTTTTGTCTGAAATATACCACACTCTTGAACTGATACAGGAGGCTGGGGCCGTACGGGGCAGTGGATAGTGAAAGGTTGGTAGTTGGATGGCTGTTCCTGTGACTGCACCTGTGTTTGAGCAAGACATTTTATTCATGCATCTTGTTTAAATGAATATTGACTTAGTTTAGTCCTAATTTGTTTAATCCTAAACTGGGCCTGGTTCAGTCTTAGTTTTGATCTTATTCTGAGATGCTTTAGTCGTGGTTTAGTTCTGGTTCAGTCCTGGTTTAGTACTGGTCTGGTCCTCAGAAATGTTCAAATGCAAAGAAACTCTAGAAACGTGTGAATGTTTTGTAATTATTATTATTTGTTTAGTTCAATTACCCCCTGCAACATTTTCCATATTAGCATTTAGCATTTAGCGTTTAGCTGGAGATGCGCCTCCATTATAAGTGATATTTACTTAATAGATTTGTCCTTTATCTCGTCGCTAACCTCACGTAGAGTTAATATAAAAGTTTGGGGTCAGAGGTGAGAGGTCACGGAGGGTAAAACAAGCTCTTTTAATAATGATCAGTTTGAAATGCCGAGGTCTTAAAGCAGCTGGGAGCATTTGATTTAAAGAGTGGCATTTGAGTTGGTCTCCTCCTCTCTCTTTACCCCTCTCTCCCTCCCTTCCCTCCTCTCCTCTCCCCTCCTCTCTCCCCCTCTCTTCTCTCTCCTCTCCCCTTTTTTCCTCCTCCTTTCCACTTCCTCTCTCTCTCTTCTCTCCTCTCCTTCTCCCTCTTTTTCCTCCCTCCCCTCCTCTCTCCCTCTCTCTTCTCTCTCCTCCTCTCTCGCTTTTTCATCCTCCTCTCCTCTTCGTCTCTCTCTGCTCTCCCCCGCTCTCCTCTCTTTCTCTCCCCCCTCCTCTCACCCTCTCTTCCTCCCTCTCTCCTTTTCTTCCTGGGAGCGTTTGATTTTAAAGTGTGACATTTAAGTCGGTCTAAAGAGTGAATTGGATAATCACAGGTCACAAACATGAGATTATACACAGGAAATGTCACCGTGGAAACAAAAAAACTCAGAAAAGAAAGTGAAAGTAACTCTCTCTCCTTCGTTTCTGACCTCATTCGCTCTGTTACAGATACAATGCAGATTAAGAATTTATTTTTTTATTTTTTGCAACATACTGTTCTTTTTCTCCTCTCTCTCTCTCTCTCGCTTCCTTCCTTCCTTCTTCCTCTTCCTCTCTCATCCTCTTTTGTCTCTCTCCTTTCTCTCACTTTTGTCCTCTCCCTCTCTCCTTCTCTCATCCCTCGCTCCCTCCTCCTTCCACCTGTCTTTCTTCTTTCTCCCTTCTCTCACTCTTGTCCCCTGCTCCTCTCTCCACCTCTCCTCACTCTCTCTCCATTTCTCATCCCTCTCTCTCTCCACCTCTCCTCCCTCACTCCCTCCTCCTTCTACCTGTCTTTCTTCTCTTTCCCTTCTCTCACTCTTGTCCTCTCTTCCTCTCACCACCTCTCCTCCCTCTCTCTCCACCTCTCCTCCCTCTCTCCACCTCTCCTCCCTCTCTCTCCATCTCTCCTCCCACTCTCCCCACCTCTCCTCCCTCGCTCCCTCCTCCTTCTACCTCTTTCTTCTCTTTCCCTTCTCTCACTCTTGTCCTCTCCTCCTCTCACCACCTCTCCTCCCTCTCTTGCCACTTCTCATCCCTCGCTCTCTTCTCCTTCTACCTGTCTTTCTTCTCTTTCCCTTCTCTCACTCTTGTCCTCTCTTCCTCTCACCACCTCTCCTCCCTCTCTCTCCACCTCTCCTCCCTCTCTCTCCATCTCTCCTCCCACTCTCCCCACCTCTCCTCCCTCGCTCCCTCATCCTTCCACCTGTCTTTCTTCTCTTTCCCTTCTCTCACTCTTGTCCTCTCCTCCTCTCCCCACCTCTCCTCCCTCTCTCTCCACATCTCCTCCTCTCTCCACCACTCCTCCCTCACTCCCTCCTCCTTCCACCTGTCTTTCTTCTCTTTCACTTCTCTCACTTTGGTCCTCTCCTCCTCTCACCACCTCTCCTCACCCTCTCTCCACATCTCCTCCTCTCACCACCTCTCCTCCCTCACTCTCTCCTCCTTCTACCTGCCTTTCTTCTCTCTCCCTCCTACGTCTCTATAAATAATGCTAATAATTACCCCTCAGTATCAGAGGAGCTAAGTCACATGTCCTCTAGTCATCCTTCTCTCTCCCTCCTCTCTCCTCTCCTCTTCTCCCTCTCTCCTCTCCTCCTTCTCTCCTCTCCTCTGTAATTAATGCTTTCGGCTGTAGTAATTACCCCCAGTATCAGAGGAGGTAAGTCACATGTCCTCTCCTCCTCCTCCCTCTTTCCTCCTGTCCTCCTGTCCTCCTCTCCTCCTCCCTCTCTCCTCTCCTCCTCCCTCTCACTGTCTCCTCCCTCTCTCCTGTGTAAATAATGCGTTTGGCTGTAGTAATTACCCCCAGTATCAGAGGAGGTAAGTCACATGTCAGACACAAGGTGAGGGCAGAGCGCAGATCAATATTTCATTTACTTCCTCCATCGAACAAACACAGATTTCCTTTGGGTCTGAGCGCCCAGAAACCAGAAACTGTAAAAGTACTAGGAGTGGTACGAGTACACAAGTACATGCAATAGAGCTACAAGATGAACCACAATCAAAAAGAAATGACTGTTTGAATGGACACAATTAGCAAAGCACAGAGGCTGCAGTTTTTGAAGCACCATCATTTCTCCACAAACAAACTCTCCTGTCTCATTCTGCATAATATTCTGCTCACCCTGCAGTTTAGATTTCTGCAACTTTTAGTATAAGTAGAAGTATTCAAAACTGCAGGTATAGATGGTTTTGTCTGTATTTGCCACCTGCTTGTCTCCATGGAGATGTACTGTTTTCCTATAGTGTTTTTTTTTTTTTTCATTTATTTGACAAAAAATTACAGATACAGACATACTGTAGGTCAAAATAAGTCCACTGTGTCCTAAAAACATGCTTTATTGTCTGTTAATCAGGAAGTGTGTGTTAGCATGCTAGAAAATTGCTGGAAAATTGTGAAAAGTGCTTATAAACTCATCGTGGTGAATAACTAGGATGTTCTGAATGGATAAGGTAAGTGAGGAATAACTTTGGACCACTGCAAACTGTTTAAAATGAACTAGTTCTGTTTTTCACGCTATTAACTGAGTAAAAATCCGGCACAGCAACTTTAATAATTTGCCTTTAATGTTCCAGAGTATGGCATTAAACCTATTTATCCTGCATTCATTGAGTGACAAATGTTTTTTTTTACCGCAAAACAAAAAATCTTGAAAAGCATTCATTCTTACTGTGAGTGGGTCGGTGTCACCTGCTTGTCTCCATGGATAGTTCAGTTTAATGCCATACTGTGGGACATTCTGGAGAAGGAATTAACATCTCCATGGAGACAAGAAGGTGACAGGAACAAGCAGAAACACTATGTGCTCAAGCGGGAATCCAACCAACAACCTTCCAGTTCCTAAAATAAAGATTTACCCTCTACAGTGTTGCCTATGAAGTAACAGTACAGAGTGTGTGGGCGAGGGTTCTATTCCCCAGGCCCAGTGCACTGTGGGTAATGTGTGAGCGCAGGTTAATGCGAGAGCCACAGCTCAGAGAGAATCAATAAGAGTCAAGTCCTGAGTTTAACACCAGAGACAAGAGAGAGGGAGGGAGAAGACAGCGAGAGAGAGAAGGAAGAGAGGAAGAGAGGAGGAGCAGGAGAGAGAGGAGACACAAGGAGGAGGGAGTGAAAGAGGAAAGTGGAGAGGAGGGAGGGAGAGAGGGAAGAGAGGGGGGGAGAAGAAAGAAAGAGAGAGGAAGAGGGAGAATGGGAGGGAGAGAGAGAGACAAAGAAAGAAAATGAGAAGCAAAGAGAGAGGGAGGTAGAGAACGAAAGGAAAAAAGGGAGGGAGAGAGAGATTGAGCTCTGAGCAGGGAGGTGAGATGGGGTTTGGTTCCAGTTTAAACTTTAGTAAATCCTGGGTTAGCTGTTTTTTTCATGGTTTTGTGGAACAGTCCTGAGTCAGTCCTGAATTAGTTCTGCTTTAGTCCTATATTAGACTTGAGTAAACCCTCAATTAGACCTGTTTTTTGTCCTAGATTAGATCTGAGTAAATCCTCAATTAGACCTGGTTTAGTCCTAGATTAGACTTGAGTAAATCCTCAATTAGATCTGGTTTAGTCCTAGATTAGATTTGAGTAAATCCTCAATTAGACCTGGTTTAGTCCTAGATTAGATTTGAGTAAATCCTCAGTTAGACCTGGTTTAGTCCTAGATTAGACCTGAGTAAATCCTCAGTTAGACCTGTTTTTTGTCCTAGATTATATTTGAGTAAATCCTCAATTAGACCTGGTTTAGTCCTAGATTGGATTTGAGTAAATCCTCAATTAGACCTGGTTTAGTCCTAGATTAGACTTGAGTAAATCCTCAATTAGACCTGGTTTAGTCCTAGATTGGATTTGAGTAAATCCTCAATTAGACCTGGTTTAGTCCTAGATTAGATTTGAGTAAATCCTCAATTAGACCTGGTTTAGTCCTAGATTAGACTTGAGTAAATCCTCAATTAGACCTGTTTTTTGTCCTAGATTAGATGTGACTAAATCCTCAATTAGACCTGGTTTAGTCCTAGATTAGACTTGAGTAAATCCTCAATTAGACCTGTTTTTTGTCCTAGATTATATTTGAGTAAATCCTCAATTAGACCTGGTTTAGTCCTAGATTGGATTTGAGTAAATCCTCAATTAGACCTGGTTTAGTCCTAGATTAGACTTGAGTAAATCCTCAATTAGACCTGGTTTAGTCCTGGATTAGTTTTGGTATTGCTAAAACATATCTAGAAAAACCTGTATTCCTACTGTGAGCATGGTCGCCTCCTCATAGATCTGACCTGTAACTTTGCCTGTTTATGTTATACATGCTTGTTTCTGTTAAGTAAAATAAATTTAATTCCATACTGTGGAACATTCCAGACAGAAATCGCTCCCTTCTCTCATCTCCTCCTCATTCCCTCCTCTTCTCGTCTCCTCGGTTCCTTCGCTCTCACCTTGTTGAATTTTTCTCTTTGAGTGAATTTGTGTTTTCCTCTGAGACTGTGTGAGGAGAATGTGAATCCACCAAATACAGCCAGCTCAAAACATACGGGAGAAATGTGCCAGATGCCCTCCCATCCTCCTGTATCCCTGTGTGTCAGATGCCCTCCCATCCGCTGATATCCCATGTAGTGTTAGACTGAGATGAGGGTATCTTTAATTTGCAGATGTTGTGGTGTAGTTGGAGATATAGGGCATCTGACACATAGGGATACAGGAGGATGCATGCGGTCTGGTCCTGGTTTGGTCCAGGTCTGGCCTAACGAGATGGTCCAGGCCCTGATTGGATTAGACCAGGTTTGATTAGATCTGGGTCCATTTGCGGAACTTAAGCAGGACTCAGGTCTGCCCTTGTCAAAAGCAGAGGGCACGGCACGCTACGAGCACAACCACAGAGAGACATGTGAGGGGGAGTTTGAGTGTTTAGTCCTGGTTTAGACCTGGTTTAGACCTGGTTTAGACCTGGTTTAGACCTGGTTTAGACCTGGTTTAGACCTGGTTTAGGCATGGTTTAGATCTAGTTTAGACCTGGTTTAGACCTGGTTTAGGCATGGTTTAGATCTAGTTTAGACCTGGTTTAGACCTGGTTTAGGCATGGTTTAGATCTAGTTTAGTTGTGGTTTAGGCCTGGTTTAGACTTGGTTTAGACCTGGTTTAGTCCTAGTTTAGTTGTGTATCAGACCTGATTTAGACCTGGTTTAGTCCTGGTTTAGTCCTGGTTTAGACCTGGTTCAGTTCTGGTTTAGACCTAGTTTAATTGTGGTTTACATCTAGTTTAGACTTGATGTAGATCTGGTTTAGACATGGTTTAGACCTGGTTTAGGCCTATCTTATTTGTGGTTTAGATCTAGTTTAGACCTGGTTTAGACCTGGTTTAAACCTGGTTTAGGCCTGGTTTAGACCTGGTTTAGTCCTAGTTTAGTTGTGCATTAGACCTGGTTTAGTCTTGGTTTAGTCCTGGTTTAGACTTAATTCAGACCTGGTTTAGGCCTAGATCCCTGTGTAGTCCTGGTTTAGGTCTGGTTTAGTCTTGATTTAGTCCTGTTTTAGTCCCACTTTAGTCCTGGTTTACTCTTGGGGTGCATTCATACTTGGTGTGGGACTAAACCCAATCTAAACCAGATTTAAACTGAACCAGGCTAACCCAGAAGGGAACAAAAGTCTGAACTAAACTTGATCCTAACCAAGTCTAAGCAAGAAGTAAACCAGAACTAAACTAGGACTAAAAAAGGACTAAACAAGAACTAAACCAAGACTAAACCAGCACTGAACCGGGACTAAACCAGAACTAAACCAGGACTTAACCAGGGCTAAGATAAGGACTAAACCAGAACTAAACCAAGACTAAACCAGGACTAAACTAGGGTTAAACCGGGACTAAACCAGGAGTAGTACTGAAGGACTCAAGTAGGAATAATCTAGGACTACATATATAAATTATTCAGCAGGTTAATTTGAAAAACTAAATAATTTAAAAGCTCTTTCCTTGGTCTAGTTCTGATTTAGTCCTTTTGTTTTGTTTTATTTTGGTTAGGTAAACATTCAGTCCTGGTTCAGTCCAGTTTAGTCCTGCTGGTTCAGTCCTGGTTTAGTCCTGGTTCAGTCCTGTGATCATAACTCCTGTGTTTGTCTCTGGGGCTGATTCATAGTCATGTTTTTTATGGGGTGATTTTGTGCTGGAGCTGTCCATCATCAGCAACTGAAGAGAGAGAGAGAGAGACAAAGGAGGGACAGAAGAGAGAAGAAATCAACTAAAGACATGTCATCCTCTGCTCCTCTGACCCTCTCCCCTGTACCATATATTCACAATAGGCAGGGAGGACATGGACACTCCACTCAGAGAGATCAGGAGTCTAACCCACAACCTCCTCACTGAGAGGAAGGAGGAGACAGGATCTGCCGGTCTTGGCCTTGTGTTAGATTTACAGTGTGAGTGAAATGAGGCGTTAGAATTCATGAAGCTGTTTACATTCCACACACTGCAGCTACAGCACCTGAGAGAGACCAAGACTGAACCAGGACTGAACCGGGACTGGAGCAGGACTGGACCAGGACTGGAGCAGGACTGGACCGGGACTGAACCAGGACTATAGTACAGAGCAGGACTGAACCAGGACTAGACCAGGACTGAACCAGGACCATAGACCAGACCAGGACTGAATCAGAACTGAACCAGGACCATGGACAAGATCAGGACCAAACCAAAACCATGGAACAGACCAGGACTGAACCAGGACTGGACCAGGACTGAATCAGGACTGAACCAGGACCATGGACAAGATCACGACCAAACCAGGACCATGGACCAGTCCAGGTCTGAACAAGGACTGAACCAGGACCAAACTAGGACCATGGACCAGACCAAGACTGAAACAGGACCATGGTCAAGATCAGGACCAAACCAAAACCATGGAACAGAGCAGCACTGGACCAGACCAGGACCAAACCAGGACCATGGACCGGACCAGAACTGAACCAGGACTGGACCAGGACTGAACCAGGACCACCCCAGGACCATGGATTAGACCAGGACTGAATCAGGACCATGGAAGAGATCAAGACCAAACCAAAACCATGGAACAGACCAGGACTGAACAAGAACCAAACCAGAATCATGGACCAGACCAGGATTCAACCAGGACTAAAGCAGGACTTAATCAGGACTGAAGGAGGAGAGAGAGGAGTGGGAGAATGAGAGAGAGGAAGGGGGAGGAAAGAGGAGGAGTGGGAGAGTGACAGGGAGGAGAGGGAAAGTGAAGAGGAGGGTCCTGCATTTGAGGGACAGAAAATTCCTGTTTTCACCTACATCTCATAATAAAGTCCAGTAAAAAGAATGCTCAAAAGGTTTTCTTAAAAATGTGAGACTTTTCAGTGGAGTCTGGGGTTGAATTTTTTTGCAGCTAAAGATACAGAATGCAGAAGGTCTGGTCCTGTCCTCTCCTCCTCCAGACCTCTCTCTGGGACTGTGGACTGTGCGCATGTGGTTTAAAGGAACGACTTTATCGCCATCTGTTGGACATAGTGAAACATCACAAGATAACAGTTACCATTGCCATAGTGATTAACAGTTCAAAACAACATATTATATCTTTCTAATAATAAAAAAAGTGTTGCATATAATGTAACATATAACAAGCTGAAGCATGGATGTATAAAGGGATTTTTCTTCTGAGACTGGAGTCCTGTTCAGTGATGGATGTAGTAATCAATTTTGTTAGTTAAGTAAAAGTACAGATACAGAGGTAAAATGTTACTCAAGTAAAAGTATCACATGGAAAAAAAACAGTAAATGTATTAAAGTACCCATTTAAAAATGTACTTAAAGAGTAAAAAGTAAAAGCATTTCTCACAAGTGTTGCTCATTTGTTAAAGTGTAAAAATAGTTCTATTAATTAAAAATAGCTACAATATGAATCAATTTCTTCATTTTTCTTATGAATTTTATGCATTTATTTCTGTTTGCTCGAAGCCGAAGTTTGAACTCGAAATGTTACCACAAACATGGTAAAAAAAAAAATAACTCCTCAAATCATATGATAATTACTTTTTACTTTTCAGGCCAGTTTAAAGGTTTGGTGGAGTAGAAAGTACAGACACCTGCTCTCAAATGTAGTGAAGTAAAAGTAAAAAGTATCCACTGTAAAATAACAGTACAGTACTTTACTACTTGTACTTTGTTATGTTCCACCACTGGTCCTATTACTTTACTCAAGTACACTGATGGTGTAATATACACAGTGCTTATGCCAAGTTAAGAGGACTCATTTCACTAAAACATAGTTATTATATTTTTGATTCAGATCTTACTCAAAATCGTACCATGTTTACAATTTGACTTGGTTGGACTGGGCATTGGATATGACACAGAGGTAACTGCACAACCGTTATGTGACACAGTGGCTGACTGGCTTGTACTCACAATTCACAGAAAGAAGGTTCCAGGCTTGATCCCTGCTTCACCTGGGTCTTTCTATGTGGAGGTCGTGTGTTCTCTCTGTGTCAGAGTGGGTTTCTGAGTGGGCACTCAACCCTAAACATGCACAATAGGTCAAACCCTGAAGCAGCGCTGAAGGGTGGGTCAAATGCAGAGGACACATTTCCCTACCAACCATAATTTAAAAAAAAAAATCTAAACAAAATAGTTATAATTAGACTAATAAAAATAAATGCCACTTTTTTTTGTTATTTTCTGTGTTGATGACATAGGCAGAGGGATTCTAGCTTATTCTAGCTTACGACATGATAAAAAACCCGTATATACATACATATATAAAAATGACTCATAGGATTCATGTAGTCATTTTGGCACAAATGAAGAAACAAATCCACTTCGCTCTACTGTGACCGACAGCAACTTCATTGTGATGAAGTTTACAGCGACGTCAGCTCCCACTAGGCACCAAAGTTTCCTAACACAGAAGACAGCTGACTTGTTTCTTTTAAGTAGCTTTAGATCAAATTATAACATAATGATGGATGTGAGAGTTTATAAGTGTAGAGCAAACACAAGCATATGAAATAATTAGAAATGACTGAATCTCAATCTCGATTAAATTTGACTAATTAGCTCAGCCATGTCAGATGCACTGATGAAGTGTCAATAATTGTATTAGAATGGATTTGAGTCTGGGTCTAGTCCTGGTCTAATCCTGGTCTAGTCCTGGTCTAGTCCTGGTCTAGTCCTGGTCTAGTCCTGGTCTAGTCCTGGTCTAGTCCTGGTGGTACTAATGGTAAGCCACTGGAGGTCCCTGTCCCGCTGTTTGGGAATCACAGAGACAGACTCAGCAGTGAGGAGGACAAATCAAGGACGTACTGGCCCTTTAAATGTGAACAGGACAGAGGAGAGAGAGGAGACAGCACTGTCACATCTGCAGAAAGAGTCTCACCCAGATCGGACCAGCACAGCACAGATACTGGTTTAACCCTGGTTTGGTGCTGGTTTGATCTTGGTTTGGTTCTTGTTTGGTTCTTGTTTGATTCTTGTTTGGTTCTGCACTGGAGCCCAGAGGAGAGCTGGAGGTGAGTACAGCACAGACAGCACAACAAAGACGTCACATTTTCTGGAGTGAGTCAATCTTGCGAGGTCAGATCTGTGGAGAGGTGACCCTGCTCACAGTAAGAATGCATGTTTTCAAAGCACTTTTGAGCAAAAAAAACAAACGCCTAAATGTCAGTTATATCAACTTATGCCATACTGTGGAACATTAGAGGCAAAGTGATATCATTTTCATGGAGACAAGCAGTTCAAATAGTGCACCTTTATGTTAATTACCATGGTAACAGTTCAAATTTTTCATCACGCTGTAAGCCATGGATCATTTCATTGCATAACCTAGGAAATATGAAAAGGAAACAGTAAAGTTCAAGTCGTGATCACTTAGGGTTTTACATGTGAGTAGCCTGTTCTAATACATATCGCTTTGTTGTTGGTTTGGTTCAGTCCTAGTTTTAAAGGCGTTGTAGTTTATAAGCTCTTTTCACAACTTTCAGAGATCAGAGTTTTGCCATCACCGTAAAGCTAATGACAACTAGCATGCTGATACGTACTTCCTGATTATCGGACAATAAAACGTTTTCTAATTAGATATAGACAGACAAAATATCTGTAGTAAGGCGAGACATATTCAACCTCATTCTGAAGGAATAGTGATTATGTTAACTATACAATACTCATTACAAAACAGAAAATGTAATAGTGCACTTGCTGGTGAGAAACAGCTTTTTGTTTTAGCCAGATTTTTTTCTATTAAATGCCATGCAAAATGAAAATAAAGGGATGAATCTACCAGCAAAATACAGCTATAAGCTGTATTTGCTGGTAGAATGTGGGAGTAATAGTTTTCCATCACCTGCAGGTTGTGTTCACCACGTTTACTACTTGCCTGTTCTGTGTTCTTGCTAAGGACGACTGAGGCATTACACAGACATGTTTATGCTGAGAGAGCAGAGAGAAAGGAACAGTCAGCACCACGGAGAGAGACACCTGATACACAGAGCAGCGCTTCTCAAACTGTAGGATGTGTACAGCTCTGTGAGACCAGCGCCAAGACCACAGCTTAGACCTGGTTTAAACCTGGTTTAGCCCTGGTTTAGACCTGGTTTAGACCTGGCTTGGACATACCGTAGTTTAAACTTGGTTTAGACCTGGTTTTGACCTGATTTAGACCTGGTTTAGGCATAGTTTAGATCTGGTTTTACTCATGGTTTAGACCTGGTTTAAACTTGGTTTAAATCTGGTTTAGGCATTGTTTAGACCTGTTTTAGATCTGGTTTAGACATGGTTTACATCTGGTTCAGACTTAGTTTAAACCTGGTTTAGACACGCCGTAGTTTAGACCTGGTTTAGGCATGATTTAGATCTGGTTTAGACCTGGTTTAGACATGGTTTAGACATGGTTTAGACCTGGTTTAGATCTGGTTTAGACATGGTTTGCATCTGGTTTACACCTAGTTTACACGTGGTTTAGACCTGATTTGGACCTGGTTTAGACCTGGTTTAGACTATGTTTAGGCCTGGTTTAGACCTGGTTTAGGTGTGGTTTACATCTGGTTTAGACCTGTTTTAGACATGGTTCAGGCCTGGTTTAGAATCGTTTAGAGCTGGTTTAGATCTGGTTTAGGCATAGCTTGGACCTGGTTAAGACATGGTTTAAACCTGGATTAGGTCTGGTTTAGTCCTGGTTTAGACATGATTTAGCGCTGGTTTAGACCTGGTTTAGACATACCATAGTTTAGACATGGTTTAAACCTGGTTTAGGCATGATTTAGACCTGGTTTAGACCGGGTTTAGACTTGGTTTAAGCATGGTTTAGACCGGCTTTAGGCCTGGTTTAGACCGGGTTTAGGTTTGGTTTAGACATGGTATAGGATCAGTTTAGACCTGGTTTATACTCGGTTTAATCCGGGGTTGGGCACGGGTTAGTTCTGGTGAAGTAGGCTTCTGGGCTGAGTATTGCACAGAATCTTACAGCTGGCCTTAAGGAGGGTTTTAATAGAGCCCAGGAGAGATTGCTAAATTACTCAAACATGCATGAATGACATATAAGACCTCTTCAGGCATGTTTTTGATGAGGGAACCGCATTGTAACACGGTAGAAAGCTAATAAAAATCTTTTTAGCCTAATATCCTCTCTTTATTCAAAGTTTTACACCAGGCAAGTGTCATTTGGTGACAATTTTGTTGAATAAATTACAGGAAGTAATCATTTAAACATTCAAATATCAAAATAAAGTGTGGTAATGTGTATTTGTAGTCATCAAATGATTAACTACTGTACTGTGTAATTTAGACATACTTTGGCCCTTGCTTACATTATGGCTGCTAGGTAACAGTTTTAGAATTACCTCAACATTTGTCACAGGTGCTGCCCATATCCAACCAGGAAATGAAATCATAAATCTCACCAACATTTGAGGGATTACTCTAAAAAACTGTCAAACAAGGGAAAACTAGACATGTTTTTTAGTCATGTGCACTTAAAGTTATATCAGTGTTTGTTTTGTTTTTTTTTGTTTTGTTTTTTTTAGTAGCTCATCGTAGCTAGTGTAGTTTAGTCCTGGTTTAGTCTAAAAAGTGGTCTATGTAATTTTCTTTTGTCTGTCTTCGTTATTACTTTGCTAGGTTTCATAATATGGCATTAAACTTGTCTGTTTCCATGGAGACAAGCATTTGCATCCATCAGGCAGTTTAAAGCGCATATGACAGGTTTTTATGTTTTTCTAATTCTGACTTGGTTTAGTGGGATAGAACCTGTGTTCAATAGTTTCTATTATTTCATCAGTTATGTGGAAGTTTTTGAAACAAAAGTGGAAAAAATCAAAGCCGTAAAATACAGGCAGTAGAGCTGAGTTTTAAAACCTCTACGTATGTCACCCAGAACACAAAAAACTCCATCCAACATGCAGAGACAGTTAACTCTCAGGGAACACAATTTTCTGCAAGTTTAAACTTAATTTAACTAAATCCAGGTGTTGTCATGCATTGTATTTGTCAAATCATAGCTCCTGTGTAAATTAGAGATGCTTTAGCCCTGGTTACAATTATAGTTGTTTGGTAAGAGCAAGAACAAATACAACCTCTGCTACATGTGTCCAACCAGGAAGTAACATTATAACTTAGCACTTTAGAACTCGTGCAATACACTTAGCACTTTAGAACTCGTGTAATAAACACAGCACTTTAGGACTTGTGCAATACACACAGCACTTTAGGACTTGTGCAATACACACAGCACTTTAAAAGTTGTAGTAACCCTCCTGAGTTTATGTTTTTGACTTGGCTTCTGTCCTTTTTCTGTATTTGACTGTATTTTGTGTATGTGGTATTTTATGTTAAATGTGACCATCAACCTGTCCAGGGACAACAGATGGAAACTAGCCTGTGGCTAAAATCTGGCATATTTACATATGTATCTTATGTTCATTAATATGCACTGTCCCTTTTCTAAATAAATAAATAAATAAATAAATAAACTTTACCAAAAATGTTGAAATATAGGCAAATTAGGCACGATTATTAGCAAAATCTTGTGAATAGCCTGTCCTTAATATAAAGAAGTGGACTAAGGGAGTGTGACATCACCTATAACGTTTAGCTTCAGTCAAATGAAGCTCATCGAGACTATACGGGCGAATTTGGAGCCGAATTCAAAACGCGAGTATCATAGCAACTAAAGAGCCAATCCGGAGCCAGGCTGTTGAATGCAATGTCCCTTCCCGCCCACACCACTGGTTTAGCAGGGAGCATGGAAAGAAGGCTCCTGATTTGTTTGTTATTACTGTTCTTATCTTGACTTCCGGACACAATGATGAAATAAAAACATCAGGATCATCCGCGCCCATGCTATTTGGAACGTGTCGGCTAGCATGTTAGCTATGTCCATTTATAAAATATAGAGTCTGTGGTTGTTACACATACTGTTTTGTTTTGCAGGATTCAAAATGTCCGCCACGAGATTGTCCTTCCTCTTGTTGTGCCTCTCGTCCATCCTCTCCTCCTCCTCTTCCGCCTGCCCACATCGCTGCGACTGTTTTGATAGAAGCTCCAGACACGTCATCGACTGTTCCTCCAAAGGCCTCACAGAAATCCCACGTTTTTTACCTGCAAATGTTACTACAGTTAGCCTCACCGCTAACCAGATTGGTTCCATACCTGCGCACAGCTTCAAGAACTCCAAGCTAGTCGCCTCATTGTGGATGATGAGGAATAGGATTGTTTACATCGAAAACGGAGCGATTTCTAACTTGATTTATTTACGAAATTTGGATTTAGGCCACAATAGATTAAAAGACTTTCCCTGGAATGATCTACAAAATCTTACATCTTTACAACTGCTAAGACTGGATAATAACGAACTAAAAAGCATACCGCAAAATGCTTTTTCAAATCTTAAACATCTCAGCTCCCTTCGGCTCAACAATAATAAGTTCACAACTATTTTTAAAGGGACATTTGACGGTTTAGTTGCTTTGTCATTTTTACAACTTTACAGCAATCCGTTCGCATGCACCTGCTATATGTACTGGCTTAAGCATTGGATTTTGAACTCTAACATCGACATTCCAGACCAGGATTTGATCACGTGCGCAACTCCAAACAATGTAGAAAACGAATCACTTGTAAATTTGACTGATTCAAATTGTGTACGCCCAATTGTGACGATAAATATTGAAAATGAGGATCAAAATGAGAGATTCTACGAAGGAAGTTTGCTAGTTTTGACTTGTGAATACAGCGGCAATCCTCAACCAACTGTGAAGTGGAGAATTAACAGTAAAAAAGAGTTAGCGCTGAAGCTAACAGAGAATAACTCAGCCAAAATGCTTGACAACTCCTTGAAAGTTTATAATAACGGTACACTTGTCATTTCAAATCTTAAAAAGGAAGATAGCGGTGTTTATAGTTGTTTTGCTGTGAATGAGGCTGGTCAGGATGAAAAATCTGTTGTAATCGAGATTTTAGCAGAACATGAAGTAACCATAGCTAATGATGCTAAAGCTACACAGTCCACAATCCAAGCAACACACTCTAGTTTGGATTTTGACTCCAAAGAAGCAACAGAAAGTCAATCAAATGTGTTAGAAAAAGCTATTAGCAAATGTAACTTGTCTCCGGATACAACATATGTTTCACGTTTTGTTTCTAATGCCAGTTTTGACGACGTGAAGCAATATTCATTCGACTTTGGTGTTTTAGCATTAGCAGTAACTGAAACAGAAGCTGTTGTAAGGCTAAACTCTATGCTAACGCCGCTAGATCCAAAAGAATCTAGCGAGGAAGAGGATTTGAATGGAATATTTTTATGTCTTAGCTCAGATCAAAAAGCAGTGCAGTGGACGCATTTAGAAGACGGAATTAGCACGTACTATTTTGCGAATTTGCGTCCCAATACAAACTATTCCCTTTGCTTAACGTTAAAAGGCAAAGAGTGCGATGTGCAAGTGCATTTTACGACTAGAAAACGCATCCCGAACTTGATAATAATAATTTCTGTTAGCATCTGCTTGCTAACGGTGTCCACTGTCCCTTTACTGGGTGCTACGTGCTATCATTTGATCTACAAATACCGCAGTCAGACATACAGGATGTATCTGAAAGCCAGGGGGCAGTGTAGAGTGGAGAAGGCGACATTCAGAGCGCAAACAGAGTCAGAGAAGGATTTAAGCGAAGGTTTAGCAGAGGACGAGATGACGGACATCGGCGAAAAAGACACAGAGGAGAGTATTCTAGCCGATTCGACATCCGTGGATAAACTGACAAATGAGTGCGAAGTGGAGTCGGAATACAGCGACCGCCTGCCGCTCGGAGCTGAGGCCGATAACATCACAGAATAATCCTATAATTTAAAGGCACTATGTAACTTTTCTGGTGAGAAGTCTTTAAAGGGCCCATATTACGCTGTTTTCGGATCTATGTTATAATGTTGTTTCTTCATCAAAAACAGACCTGGAGTTGTGTTTTCTTTCGTTCTCAAATATTTAACCCATGAACCCTGCATATTTAGGCTGAGTTCTTCTCTCAAACAGAAAACACTTGATTATTAGCAAAATCTCGTGAATAGCCTGTTCTTAACATAGACTGTATAAAGAAGTGGACTAAGTGACTGTGAAGTCACACATAGTGTTCGGCTCCAGTTAAATGAAGCTCATCGAGGCTGACAGTTATAGTGGTGGAAAAACACTCTGCTCCAACTTGTGATGTCATGATGTAATATAGGACGTGTTGCACCGTGTTTTTAAATTCCACACATCTTCACTAGAATCATTTGGATGATTTCAGCATTGAAACTGCCAATCTCTACTTAAAAAAGGTAAAAGGTAGCTGTTAACTTGAAAATCACAACTTCAAGACATCACAAGGTGGAACAAAGCATTTTGAGCTTTGGAGATGGAGACAGACTAATAATAAAGGGTTACACTATAAAACCCTGTTTTGTGAATGAAACAAAACACAACTTTTGATGAGGTAACAACATTCTAACATATGTGTCCATTTTGTGTAATATACGAACAGGACTGACTTTAAAGCTACCATCTGTAAGTTGTTTTTTTTTTTTCATCAGTAGATGTCCCCTCTCCTGGCCTTTGTTCAGGCTCACCTGTGCTCTCTGGCCTTCTGTCAGGCCAAAGCTGGCACACTCAGACAATCAGACAGCAGTAATGTAGATAACATCTACAACAGGGGCAGGTCGGACAATCTACATATGGTAGTTTTTAATCTGGGTCATTTAACACAAACAGTAGTGAGTTTTTTTCCCTCCAAAGTCTTGCGTCTGCTCCACATGCTTTTACTAACCGAGGACTGGCTGTAGACCACTGTTTTAAAAAGACCCAGGCTGACCACTGACCATTAGAGACTAGAATCTCAATATCGATTCAAATTCGATTAGAGCATCCCTACTGCTTTGTCGGGAATGTTGCTCGATAATATCTCCTTGGAGACTAGCATGTGATGGACCCTCCCCTTCTAATCTTTTTTCCTAAGGCATTGGTTTTATTCTTGATTTAATTACCGCTGATTTTTGGAGCTATGCCATTTTTCTGCTTGTCTCCATGGAGCTGTAGTGCTTTGCCTGGAACGTTTTAGAGTCTGGCACTAAACTTGTATCTAAATCCATGGAGACAAGAAAGTGCCGCCACCAGACCAAGTTACATAGTGCACACAGTGAGCCTATAAGATGTCTCCAGAGTAGGCTATAAACCCATGTAATCATGCATATCATGTAATTTTGTAACAATGTGACAGCAACACACTTCCATAACAAACCATTAAAAATTGATAAACAAATAATTAAACAATGAAAAAATAAAACTTTCGAAATGTAAGATGTTATATTGCTAACCCAAAGAGTGTATCTATCTGTGGCCTTTAGCGTAGTGCAGCTATAAATGCTAACCTCTCCTGTTGCTAATGTTCTCTACACATCAGAGTATACAGTCTATATACAGTCTATGAACCACACACATAAAAACCTGTGTCTGTGAATGAGCAGACAGCATGTTGCCTTTATCACTGTGTAGACCTGAGAGGAAAGCGTAGAGTATACAACTATCTTAAAGAACACATATTATGCAAAATGTACTTTTTTGAGTTTTTACCCATGTTATAACAGTGTTCCTTCATTAAAAACATACCTGGAGTTGTATTCAGCATCTTTCACACTGGTTTCATTAATTGTGTATAAAATCTGTGCCTCTGAGCAGTCACTACAGCTTGAATTTTCCCATAATTGTTGTGTCACAGTTAGAAGCCCTGTGCAGTTTTTCAGTACTTAAATCATCACCAGACTCGTTTCAGCGTTTCTGCCACCAAATTGCAGACTACAACTGTGTGCTTATTAGACCTGCAAGATAAACTATGATCAAATGGCAATCACAGTTTGAATAGATACAATTAGCAAATCACAAAGGCTACACAATATCTCCTGGCTTATTCTGCATAAAAACTGCTAACCCTGTAGCTTAGATCTGTACAAACATGTCCTGAAATGTGCGCGTGTCAGATGCCCCCCTTTGTCTCTATGGGGTCTTATTGTGCATAAAAACAGCTAATCCTTTAGTTTAGATCTGTACAAACATGTTCTGAAATGTGATTCTTGTATTAGTTTGTCAGTATAGATTTCAGTTGTTTGACATTTTTTCTGGACATGTTTAAAATGTGAAGTTATGTAGATAATAAGTCACAAACCGAATCACAATCACAATGTTTTTCCTAAATCATGTAACCAAACAGCTTATATTAACATGAATATTACCTGGTTTGATTGTTGTCCCCATGGTAATTCCTTTTGCTGCCAGTAGATAGAGCTGTCCAATTCAAGTATAAGGCAGCACTGAAGCTGTGAAATAATCTGGTTCTTTAATTGGCCATAATTTTAAGTTCTAAAACATTAAATGCCAAAGTAAAGGCATTCAAGAGCAAGTTTAAAGGCTGACCACAATTGCTGGGTTTCAGATGACATCACAGCAGTCTAGTCTAACAGTCATGGAGTCGATAAAAATTAATTGTTAAAATGCAGATTTCTGTTGTAATACAGTTCTTGGGTCTAGTCACTAACAGAAATGATCAGATTCAACATTTGCAAGGATATTTCATGACAAAGTACAATGTAATCAATGAAGAAATCTGTCCCTGCCCCATCTGGGAGTATGACATCATCACTTTCTACAGTCTGAAAACCACTGATATAAAGAATGCATAATATGTGTCCTTTATCTGTATTTTGAGACTTGTTGACATCATTTGCACTGTTTCCTTCAAAACTGTTTATCAGTGTGGAATAAACCACTTATCAGTGTGTTTGTGTGAGTATTTGTTAAAGAAGGTATATTTTACTTCTGTGGGGTATTAACTGCTAACACATAACATATTTAGATCGCCATGTTACCTTTTATTGTTTTGAAAATGCTATATTTGCCGAAAACAACGTATTCACATGTTTAATAGGTTTGACTTTCATTTTTGATGCTCTTAGTCCCCCGTCTCTTTGCTCATCATAGTTTTGTATAGTTGTAGGATTGTCCTGCGTGAGCATGGGTGACGTAGGTTTGTGGGCTGAGCTTTGTACAGAATCTTACACCTAACCATAAGGAGAGTTTGTTTGATATCGCTAAATAATTCAAACGTGCATGGATGACATCTAAACAATGTCATAAATGGCAGACAGCTAAAAAAAAAAAAAAAAAGATTTTGCATAATGTCCAGTTGTCTTGAAGGGCGTGGTGTCAGACTCATGATACTGAGGGAAGATTATGGACTGAATTTGATTTGTGGGTGAGTATGGGGTTAGAGTCGTCTCAGGTTGCAGAGCGAGGGTGCTTTTTGAGTTTAGCGTATTATCAGTGAAGCTGAACAGTGACCGCCAGCTGAGGTTGCAGAAGTAAATTTTCCATTGATTATTCCTATAGACTTTTTGAAAAATTCAAATAAGAGTTCAAAGGCTAACCAGCTACATTGTAACTACTATCAATGACATGGTTGTTTCAGTTTAGTTACCACGTAGCTGATTATCCCCGTGCAAGCTTTCAGACTTTTAATATTATTTTTTTTCTCGCAGTGTATGAAAAAAATAAATGGGCAATTTAGTTCCAGAACAGCAGGGTGGGCTCCATGTCAAGTGCACATTCATAAACAGAGAGAATCTACCCCTAAAACAATCTTTGTAGAGCAGCAGGACTTCATAAACCGGTGACCGGTGAAATTTTTCACACCGAGCACCACCAAAGAAAAGATTTGGGTTTCCAAGTACCACCAGATCTAGACCAGGACTATTCCAGGTCTAATCCAGAGCTAAACCAGGTCTAAAGTGGATACTGTACATGGTTGGCACTGTAGTTCTAAACAATAAAAGGAGGACAAAAAAGGGGAACAAATGATCTCTAAATGCGGCCAACCTACAAACTGAAGAGCTATCTAAATCCCACCTGAAGGAGCTTGAGAAACACTGACCTAAACTGTTCTTCCTTTGGGTCAAAATGTGAAGATATGAACAGACTTTGAGTCATGATCCATCATCGATCGTTATTGGTATATAATTAATGAACTGTATAGACTGCAGACTTCTCCATTAAAAGTTCTAAGCTTGACCTCAATTAAAATATAATAAAGATATAATACCTCGTGAGGGAAATTCATTCTCTGCATTTGGCCCATCTTTCAACCAGCGTCTTTGCATTTGACCCATCCTTCAGTGTCTCTGAGTTAAATCTGTCATGCTACTAAAATACCTTCACAGGACTTTGGTTTGAATCATTAGCATCATAATCCCAACCATTATGGTATAGAAGATATTTCCTCATGTAGTCTGCACTGAAATGAATCATGGCCTATGTAGTTCCGTGTTTATTAGCTGTTGCTACAATAAAACAAAGCATTTAAGCAAAATTAGCTTGTAATTGGATATATTGTGATGGCCCATTACTGTGAGATTTTTGACGATACGATATCACAATATTTCAGTTATTGTTACATCCTAGTCAGCACTACCTTAGCTGAAGAATGTTACATATTGGGCATATACAAATATCATCAGGATGTTCATTGAGACGAGGCCAAGGGTTTGCAGCACTGTCGACAAAGCAACTTTGATGATGTAAATATAAAACAAATTTTTTTTACATTTAGCTACTTAACTATTTTTCTGTGCTATGTTATTCCATATATCTTGCTTCATATTTTTGATGTCTTCAGTTTTTATATAAAATGCAGAAAGTAGTAAAAACATTTAATTAGAGAGTGTGTCTAAACATTTGACTGGTAAAGTAGGTAAAATGCAAACTCCACACAGAAAGGTCCCACACTGCCTGGGAGCACTAGTTTTAATTTTCCAGTCAAGTTTAAAAGTAAAGAATTAGTCTGTGTGCCATTCAAGAAACAAAATACGTTTTATTACACGCTGTTGATACAAAGAAAAAAACAGGAAATAAAATAGCAAAATCAGTATAATAATGTTGATTGTCTTATAATATTTTTTTTCTGAATTTTCTTAATTTTTTCAACCTCCTACCACAAAAAAACACACAAATCATATTGGATTATTGAATGAGATAGAGTTATATATCTACGATTCTTCGATTTTAACCTCAACTGCTAGCTCTAGCTCAGACTCCTTCTTGTCCTTTCTACTTCCTGCCTGGGACCTCCTGCTTCCTGTTTTGGTGGTGGGCGTGCCGTTAGCTGCGTTAGCCGGGTTAGCTTCGCTCGCCTGAGTTTGGAAGTGTTTCCTGGAGCCAAGCAGCGAAGGGTTATTGACCAGAGTGTAAACAAGCTGCCAACGTCTGCGGACTCTGCGACTGAGGACGGCGGCATTTGGACGGTTTTCCTGTAGACCTGAGAGAGAAACCAAGGATAAACCAGGATTAAAGCCAGACTAAACCAGGTCTAAACCAAGACATAACCTGGACTAAAGCAGGACTAAGCCAGGACTAAAATATGAATAAAACAAGACTAAACCAGGACTAAACCAGGACTAAACCTGGACTAAAGCAGGACTAAACCAGGACCAAAATAGGAATAAAACAGGACTAAACTAGGACTAAACCAGGACTGAACCTGGGATAAAACAGGACTAAACCAGGAATAAACCAGGGATAAAACAGGACTAAAACAGGACTAAAGCAAGACTAAGCCAGGACTAAACCAGGACTAAACCAGTTCTAAACCAGGGATAAAACAGGAGTAAAACAGGACTAAAGCAAGACTAAGCCAGGACTAAACCAGAACTAAAGTAGGAATAAAAAAGGACTAAAGCAAGACTAAACCAAGACTAAACCAGCACTAAAGTAGAAATAAAACAGGACTAAACCTGGACTAAACCAGGGATGATACAGGACTAATCCAGGACTAAACCAGGACTAAAACAGGACTAAACCAGGACTGAACGAGGGATAAAACAAGACTAAACCAGGACTAAATCAAGGATAAAACAGGACAGAACCAGGGCTAAACCAGGACTGAACCAGGGACAAACAAGAACTAAACCAAAACTAAACCAAGATTATTATGAAACAACTAAAATACGACTATACTTATATTAAACCAGGACTAAACCAGGTCTAAATTCAGTCTAAACTAGGTGCTAACCAGGACTAAACTAGGTCCAAACTAGGACTAAACCAGAAATAAACCAGGACTAACCTTCCTCGACCTGTTGGATCTTATGTGCAGCTCTCCCTCCCTCCATCATCAGGTCTAGCAGTATTCCACAGAAGGCCTTCATCACAGGGTGGGTTTGGCTCACCTCCACCGCCAGGAACTGGGTGTAGAACCGGTAAGCTGCCAGACAAAGGGAGGATTAGAACCGATAAGCTACTGGAGAGATTGAGGGGTTACACTGTGGTAGTGGGGGAATACTGAATATTGAGCTGAAGACAGGACATACACTCTCACACAGTTAGTTTACTCCCATCGTGCTCAACATAAACATATAGTGAGGTATTTACATCCAGCAGTGCAGCGCTATATCAAACTGTATTTTAATTTAATAATGCTATGGTAAATAACACGTGCCCACCAGTGGAGTGCAGACATATGGAATTCATGGGGGCTCACGAAGACAGATCCTCTTTATTATACACATACAAACACACACACACGCATACACACACACACTGGAAGACACTATAAAAACTGTCAACATCAGTGTTTGGCAAAGTAGCCAAGATGTTCAAACTAAGAAGATGGTGGTGGTAAAAATCCTCAAGGACCCCAGTGCCATGAAAGATGCCGCTAAAGATGTATCCATGCTGGAAGCTCTAAGCGTCCTGGACTCCCACACCCACAACCTGGTGAAATTCTTTGGCAGGTTCGAACACAGAGGCCTCACCTGTCTAGCCTTTGAAATGCTGTAGATGACTGTCTTTGACTCTCCAAAGCCAAGAATGGGAGCCTCATGCCCCAAGTGACATATGACCAATCGCAAAACAGCTCCTGGTGACTTTGGAAGGTCTAAAAGGTCTTTGCGTCATCCATACAGACCTGAAAATGGATAATATCACTCTAGTATCACTGGTACTCTTCTGAGGTCAGACCTGGCATGTGGGTTCAGCCCTGTGCATCCAGGTCACCAGACGTTGGCAACAAGTTTAACAAAGACATTTATGTCTTCATCTTGGGCTGCAACCTGGCCTTCCTTTACCTGGGGTACATTTTATTCCCCATCGCCTGCAACGGTCAGATGGTCCGTGAATGGTCGAGTTTCTAGGATATCCACCTGAATACCTACTGGCAAATGGAGTCTACACCAAGCTCTATTTTAAGGAAGTGGCGGATGAAATATGGTCGACAGCGTGGACTTTTCAAACACCAGAGGACTGTGAGGAGGTAGGGAAGACCAAAATGTAAGAGTACAATGGCTATGCGAACTGAAGTCTCTGGATGACCTGGTGGACACCTTTCCCAAAAGGATGGATGCAGAGTACAAGGACAGGAAAGCTCTGGTGTATAAATTATTATTTCTTGTCGAACATAAAATCGACTATTAAAAACAAACACTGCCAAAACTGGCTCCAGGCTGCAACCACTTTGTGTCTTATTAGCATGTTGCAAAAATACTTACAAATGTGAACGGCAGACAGACAGAGGAAAAAATATTCAGCACTAAAACCTTCTAAAACATCAATGTGGTGCTGTTCTTTTGCTCTTTAGTGAGAGTACGCCATGGGGAGTACACACTGAACCAATGGGAGCATGCTCCATTATGGCTGACATCACATTTCTATTTACAGTCAGTGCTTGGGGGTGAGAGTACCTGGGTCGTAGTCCTGGGAGGAGCGGTGCAAGAGACTCAGGTCAGTGCGTCCCATGTGGATCAGGTTATACACGGCAGAGATCAGAATCCTCCACATAGCCACCAGCAGGCCAATCACTGAGTTTACCAAGAACAGGAGATACGTCAGGAGGAACAGGGAGTCCCTATGGAGACAGGAACCAGGACTAAACCAGGACTGAACCAGGACTAAACCAGGACTGAACCAAGACTGAACTTTGTCATACCTGTTGTTGATGTCTGTGGTTCCAGCCTCTTTCTTGACAAACATAAATTTTGCTGTGACGTGTTGAAGAATCGTGACAAGGATCAGGGTCACCCACGCTGACCTGAGAAAGGAAAGGTCCAGATGACATCACAACGTTTAAAATGTCTTTAGTTTTAAGTGAGCTAGGGACAGACACACAGAGAGTGCACTCTAGTCATGGGGGGTCAGGGGTCATGAGAGGTCATGGGGTCACAGGGGTCATGAGGGTCATGGGGGTGTTGAGTCCGGTGACCAGGCACGCCCATATGGCGTTTACTCAGGGTGGGACAGACTGGCACTGCTGCCACAGCAGAACAGCAGCCTTTATAAAGTCTGTTAGACCAAACAGACCACATGCTCTATAAAACTCCACTCATGAACATTATTATTCTATTAGTAGCAGTATAGGTTTTTTTAAATTGCATTATTAGTGTAATAATATTCAATATTTAATATTTGGCTCTTCCAAGACATAACAAATTTTGTGAATGCCAAAAATGTTGTTGAGAAGGCCTAAAGTAGAAATGTATTCGCATTCGAATGCTTTATGAAGCACAGACCAGGTCTGAGCAGCCTCTTGGAACACGAGCAGGTTCCTCCCGTAGAACACTGGGACGATGACGAGGAAGACAAGGAAGAGGAAGCAGATGAAGAACACCACTGTCTGGAGTACCATGCCTGCACAAAGACCAACATTGTGTAACATGCTTTAACTTATAATTTTGTGTCCATGACAACGCTTTTCTACAAAACCTCAATGACTCAAGTATCTTTTGCAAATGCAGAACAAGATCAGAAGTGGTAAATTTTTACTGTATTGATTTGGAGTTTAAGGGTTGTATAATATAACTATATAACTATATTGTATAAATAACTTACTTCAGTATAACATGCAGAAATCAAAAATATGAAATAACGCTTAGGCAGACTTGTTCTAGGCAGATAATAAAGAGATAACCAGAAGTTTGCAGGTTCAATCCCATATATATGCCATTGTGTCTTTAGGCAAGACACTTCATCCACCTATGCGTGAATGTGGTGTGTGAGTGACTGAGTGAGGTGGTGGTGAGAACAGATGATAATCCAAATTGCGTTCATGATGTTTCTTACGGATTGTTTTCAAGTAAAAAGGACGTTCCTCTCACTTTCTCTCTCTGTGCACTTCCTTACCCAGACTGTAGAGGGCAGCCTGGTAGCCCACCAGTCCCATCCAGCAGACCACGCCCCCTCGGCTCGGCTCCAGAGCTTTGTGTTTGCTGTAGATTTGACACACATCTCCTCTGTACAAGGCTCGAAGGTTAGACCTAAATATACAGAAACATATATACAGAAGAGAGGCAGGTGAGAGACAGGGCATCTGGCACGTCTCCTCTATACAAGTTTGACAGGTGTTTGACAGGTGTTTGACAGGTGTTTGACAGGTGTGTTAGGTGTGTGAGGTGCATGGGACAGACCTGTGCTGGATCATGGACTTCATGAGCATGAGCAGACTGACTACGATGGACAGAGTCATAGCACACAGGTAACATACTGGAACAGACAGAAGAGAGAGGGAGGAGAGGAGGGGAGGGAGAGGAAGAGTAACAAAGAGTTGGAGAGAAAGAAAGATGAAGAGAGTGGAGGGAAGAGAGAGGGGGGCAGAACATATTAAACATCAAACACAGGCACTTGCACATATGCCATATTGGACCTGTATACTCTGACATATTGGACTTGGTCTGTACCTTCCAGGAGCCATGTGTAGTAAACCAGGATGTTGACTGTCTCCTGTCGATCTTCAGACAGAACAATTCCGAATCCCATCATGAGGTAGAACATGTTCTCGTCGATCCCAGAGCGCACAATGTGGAGCGTGGGAACGACCAGGATGATCAGGAGGAGCGAAGTCTGTGGAGAGCGAAACCGAGTTTAATATAAGTCACAAGATGAATCCACCTGAGGGACTATACATGCTGATACTCACATGGTAAATACAGACAAAGGACACAAAAGCACCAATGGCCAACTTCAGAGGAAACCGGAACACTGTTTGGGAAAGAGATTTAAACATAAACAGGACCTTTAAACAGACATATTGTGCTTGTGTCTGCTCTCTCCTGCTGAAAGTGACGTTTGGGACATTCAAATAAATATGACAAGCTCACTGGTCCAAGTGCCATAGTAAAAGCCAGTTAAGTTAAATCTGTTAAATGCAGTTGACACATTTACCTTTGGCATTTACTATGGCTCAGACATGGACGATTGAGGGATTACATATACAGAGTAGTAGTATAGCAGTGTAGTAGTATAGTACAGTAGTTACAGGGTGGTGTGACACAGACTTGAGACCAGGACAGACCTTTCTCTGGGACATAGATGTAGCTTTTGGGCAGCTCCAGGATCCTCTGCATCAGCCCGGACTGATCCGACACAGACGAGCTACAGCAGAGAGGAGGAGAAATATAAAACATCACAACAGGATCTGAATGTGTGTTTTTTTAATTTTTTTTTTTTTTTTATCTCTGTTAACCTTACACATCACCATGTTACCTTTTATTGTTTTGATATGTTATAATGCTATATTTGCAGAGAACAACATATTAAAATGTTTAATAAGTTTCGTTTTTGACACTCTGAGTCCTCCCTCCCTGTTCTCCTCGCCCTAAGTCACTCCCCCCTCAGAGGGCTTTCACAACACAATCAGCGAGCATCCTTCTATTGAAACACATCACATCAGGTTTGTGAAGTTGTTGTGTACAGTTTTGTTTCATGCTTTTGTATATTTATGGAGAATTATCAGGTGGGAGCATTGGAGGATGTAAGATTGTGGGTGAAGCGTTGCACAGAAACTTACAGCTAACGGTAAGGAGGGTTTGAATAGGACCTGGGAGAGATCACTAGATTACTCAAACATGCATGGATGACATCTAAAGCCTCTTTGGGCATGTTTTTGATGGTATAAAGAACATGGTAGAAAGCTAAGAATAAATAGATTTTGCATAATACCTTAAATTATTTTAAAAATGACTCACCTAACTGAGGGCTTCTTCTTGAGCAGCTCCTTCACATACTCTGTGTAGTAGCTGCTGTCCAGGTCCTGACAGATACCAGAACAATATTTTTACATCTAGGTGAAATCTGATTATCTACAAAACCAGTTCTGACCTGATCATGCTCTGGTCCTTTGACGAAGAGCAGAACGAAGCGCATGCAGATGAAGAACAGACAGAGGAGCTGAGGCAAAGAGGCTAGGAGAGCATAGAACTTATACAACTGTGGAGACATATAACATTATCAAATTAAAATGATTAAGAAAAAATATAGACACAATACAATATCATTTTTTGCTGGTACTGCAGGAGTATAAACCAGGACTAAACCTGGTCTATGAGTTATCTCAGGGGCTTATAGGAGGACTAAGCACAACCGTGGAGTTTACATATTCTCCCTGTGTCAGGATGGGTTTCTTCTCAGCAATTGGAAAAATCCTTCAGCTAAGAGTGGAGATGGGTCCTACTGCTCATGTTTAACCCAAATGCACTGCAGGATGGGTCAAATGCAGAGGACAAATTTCCCTATACGGACCATAAAGTGTACCTTAAACCAGGACTAAACCCAGACTCTTTAGTACCTCAGAGGTCTAGAGCGGGACTAAACCAGTACATTGGGGTCTACAGCAGGTCTAAACCCGGTCTTTACCTCAGGGGTTTTGGGGCAGTCGATCTTCTGCCAGAGTAGCACTGAACTGTGACTGAAGGAGAGGACTGTCCCGAGGAGGTAACCTGTGCGGCGCTGCAGTGTGGAGCACACCAGCAGGGGGCAGTACAGCAGTGGATAGTAAAAGATGGAAACGATCTTCAGATACTCTAAGAGAGAGGTCAAAGGTCAGGGCTTTGAGATGAGGAGATGTGTACGTTTAAGGTAAGGGGGCATATGCCTTTCAGGTGAGAGAACGTGTACCTGTGAGGTGAGGGGGGCGTGTACCTTTGAGATGAGGGGGTGTGTACCTTTGAGATGAGGGGGCGTGTCCTTGTAGAAGGGCAGAGGGTCTGGGGCTATCACACTCACGGCCAGTTTACTGAAGACCAGACCAAACACAGCCAAAACCAGGGACTTGTCCTGAGTCTGGTCCAGGAAGTTCACTGGACTGAAAGGGGCAGTAGAGAAACAGGTGACACAGTGCAGACAGGTGTAGACAGGTGAGACAGGTGGTTATGTGACATGATAGTTTTCAGTGTGTATTAAAGGGCCTGTACCTGCTTTTTTCAATTTCAACAATGTGTGTCTTGTCCAGTATAGATATATTGTATAAGCAGCATAAGTCTGCTGTGTACTGTCTCCATCTGATTATAAAGCATTTTATTAGCATCACTGAATCGGGAAATGCATGGTTAGCATGCTAGTTGTTCTTAGCTTTACCGTGATGGCAAAACTCCACTCTGGTCTCTGAGAGCTGTGAAAAGTGCTAATAAACTCATTGTGGTGAATAATTAGGATGCTCTGAAGGCATAAGGTAAGTGAGGAGTTCTGTTTTTCATGTTCTTAAGACAGTAAAAATCAGGTACAGCGACCCATGCATGAGGTAAACAGACCTGAAGATAGAGGAGGCTCCTCGGGTGAAGCCCTCACACAGGCTGTTCTTTCTGCTCAAGAACGCTAGCACCAACAGTGCCGCCAACTGGAGACAGAGAGACATGGCGTAAGGCAGATGTGGGTGTTACCACCAGTGTGAGACACGAAAGAATAATATATGAAATTGTGAAGCTACTTTGTGTATGTGGAAAGTACTTTATACAAGATAACGATATAATATCAGTAGAAGACGTTAGAGGTATGGGGTAGAACAACAATTTCTGTCCTGTAAATTCATTTTAAATCTAATTAACTTAAAAGATTGAAATACCTTGTCCTGTTAACTTTGTGAAACTTTTGATAACATACGTGCCTAGCAGGGCTCACCCAGACATAATGAGTTGTAATGCACATCAGTAAGGGCCCCAAACAGTGGCTCTCTCTTCACTGTTGGGGTGTCCCATGGATCTATTAAAATATTAAAAATTGAGTGTCCTCGTGCAAGACAGCTCCCTATGTCTGTGTAAACTGGTATGTGTAAATGAGAATACAGAGAAAATATAAATTCTGCATTTGACCCATTCGATGTCCCAGGACTAATCCAGGTTTAAACTTTATTTTATGCAGGAAAGTATTTCATGTTTGTACTTGATATCAGAAGTGTCCTAACAACAGAGCAACACTCACCGAGAGCAAGAGGATCACGATGTGGAAGATTTTATCATCAGCCACTGGATCACAGGGAAGAATCACTCTGAAACAGACACAGCATATATGAGAACTAAACCAGGAATAAACCAGGACTAAAGCAGGTCTAAACCAGGTCTAAACTAGGACTGAACCAGGTCTAAACCAGGACTAAAGCAGGTCTAAACCAGGTCTAAACCAGGTCTAAACCAGGACTGAACCAGGTCTGAACCAGTTCTAAACCAGTTCTAAACCAGGACTACAGCAGGTCTAAACCAGGTCTAAACCAGGACTGAACCAGGTCTAAACCAGGACTAAAGCAGGTCTAAACCAGGACTGAACCAGGTCTAAACCAGGACTAAAGCAGGTCTAAACCAGGTCTAAACCAGGACTAAAGCAGGTCTAAACCAGGTCTAAACCAGGAGTAAACCAGGTCTAAACCAGGACTAAAGCGGGTCTAAACCAGGTCTAAACCAGGACTAAACCAGGTCTAAACCAGGACTGAACCAGGTCTAAACCAGGACCGAACCAGGTCTAAACCAGGTCTAACTAGAACTAAACCAGGTCTAAACCAGGTCTAAACCAGGACTAAACCAGTTCTAAAGCAGGTCTAACTAAAACTAAACCAGGTCTAAACAGGTCTTAACCAGGACTAAACCAGGTCTAAACAGGACTAAACCAGGACTAAACCAGGTCTAAACAGGTCTAAACCAGGACTAAACCAGGTCTAAACCAGGTCTAAACAGGTCTAAACAGGACTAAACCAGGACTAAACCAGGTCTAAACAGGACTAAACCAGGTCTAAACCAGGTCTAAACAGGTCTAAACCAGGTCTAAACCAGGTCTAAACAGGTCTAAACAGGACTAAACCAGGTCTAAACAGGTCTAAACCAGGTCTAAACCAGGTCTAAACAGGTCTAAACCAGGTCTAAACAGGACTAAACCAGGTCTAAACCAGGTCTAAACAGGTCTAAACAGGTCTAAACCAGGACTAAACCAGGTCTAAACCAGGTCTAAACAGGTCTAAACCAGGTCTAAACAGGTCTAAACAGGACTAAACCAGGTCTAAACCAGGTCTAAACAGGTCTAAACCAGGACTAAACCAGGTCTAAACCAGGTCTAAACAGGTCTAAACAGGTCTAAACAGGACTAAACCAGGACTAAACCAGGTCTAAACCAGGTCTAAGCAGGACTAAACCAGGTCTAAACCAGGTCTAAACAGGTCTAAACAGGACTAAACCAGGTCTAAACCACATCTAAACAGGTCTAAACCAGGACTAAACCAGGTCTAAACCAGGTCTAAACAGGACTAAACCAGGTCTAAACCAGGTCTAAACAGGACTAAACCAGGACTAGGACAGTAAATTTTAAAAGGTGCATTTTGTACTGTGACATTAAAGTTATCTATCTTGCATTTATATCATTACAAGCATTTTATTTTTCCTCCCATACTGTGGAACATTCCAGGCAAAAGTTACACAGTGCCTCTTTATTATGTTATACAAATATAATAAATAAATGTTTACTAAACTCTGTACTAACCCCAGACTATATAAACAGCTGAGACTCACTCTTTGGGGGGCTTGGTGGGCTCGGCGTTGGAGTACCAGTCTGGATACTCATAGTACGAATAGTCAAAGGGCTCCGACTGCTGTGCGGTCTGGTTCATCCTGGGTTCGGGTCTAGTCCTGGTTTAGATCTGGGTTTGGTCCTGGTAAAGGTTTCTGTTTGGTCCTGGTTTAGTTCTGATAAAATCCTGGTCCTGTGTGTTCCTTGTTTAATTCTTGACAGGTTTTTAATCCTCAGGGTTAGGGGTGTTAGCCTGGTTTAGTCCTAGTTTGGCCCTCCTGTAGTCTTGGTTTAGTTCTGGTAAGGTTTGGCTGTTGTCCTGTCCTGTTTAGTCTTGCTGTAGTCCTGGTTTAGTTCTGGTTTGGTCCTGTTGTAGTCCCGGTTCAGTTCTGGTTTGGTCCTCCTATAGTCCTGGTTTAGTTCTGGTTTGGTCCTGTTTTAGTCCCGGTTCAGTTCTGGTTTGGTCCTCCTATAGTCCTGGTTTAGTTCTGGTTTGGTCCTGTTGTAGTCCCGGTTCAGTTCTGGTTTGGTCCTCCTATAGTCCTGGTTTAGTTCTGGTTTGGTCCTGTTGTAGTCCTGGCTCAGTTATGGTTAGGTCCTACTGTAATCCTGGTTTAGTTTTACTATAGTCCTGGTTTAGTTCTGGTTAAGTCTTGCTGTAGTCCTGGTTTAGTTCTAATTAGGTCCAGAGAGAGTCCTGGACTGAGCTCTGAGTCAGACCGGTACATTCCTGTTTAAAGCTGATTAACTTGGGCTCAGGGTCTCACAAATTGCACAAACAAATTCTACATTCAAACGAAAATAAATGTGTGAGGGAATATTTTCACCTCTACTTTTTGAGGCTATAGTTAAAAATGATCTCACTTTTGTTTATTTATACAGACAGAGAAGATGCTGGGCCAGTTTTTGTTTCATATGGATAGACCCAGTAATTACAGAGATATTAACCATAAACCAGCTCAACACATCTGCAATCTCACATGAGAATTCTCAGAGGTGTTTAGTACTCAGTTGCATTTACTTGAGTAACTTTCCTTTTAAATTGTACTTTTTAGAGTAGAGCATACTTTTACTCCTACTAGTGATATTTTTATTGAAGTAACAGTACTCTTACTTGAGTAAAAGTTGTAGTTTCTCTTCCCTCTGTGATTAAATCTACTAGTGACAAACGCTTTATGTCAACAATATGAAATGATTTGCACATTTGTGTTTCTTGCAGCCCCTTTGTGCATTAATTAATGTTTTGTTTATTACATTAACTTAACATAAAATCAGATGTTACATCCCAACAATTCCTCTTTAAGTTATTCTCACCACTACTTTGTACTTCTACTTGAGTAATATTATTATGAAGTAATGTTACTCTTACTTGAGTGCAATTTTTGGCTACTCTGCACCTCTGAGAATTCTGGCCTGTTCTCCAGCTCAGTTTAAACGAACAGAGTTTTATAAATAAATGTGACGTAGGTTTAACTGTGGAGTGCTTCGTGTTGAGGATTATACACAGAGCTGCAGAGCGCGGCTGCTGTTTCTCAAATCTATAATCCCTTAAACCCCAAACAACAGGCCATTGTGTCAAATATGTGAGAGATCAGGAGTCTAACCCACAACCTCCTTACTGAGAGGAGGAGACAGGCTAACCACTCTGCCACAGTAACACAGGAAGGACATACACACTCCACTCAGTGATTCAAATATCACTGCCACCTGCTGGTATAAACTACTATTGCAACTTTTGACGACGTGGAAGAGAACGACCACTAGAGGGAGCCAACACTTGAGTGTTGGGGTTTAGCCTTCACATTGGCGATCTGATGAAACTTTGAATTCTAACATTTATAGTTGAACAATGATCATACGATGTTTTTGCATGTGTATGTTTTCTGCAACTGGAGCAAGATTGTCAAGTTGGGAAATATATTGAAGGAACTAAAAATCTCTTGTTCAACCTACTCCAAAGTGAAGTGATTCTAAGTTGTGCTTTTGCATATGATGCAATAGGTGACTGTAGTGGGCATATTGTATACACAAATGAAATCAGAGCCTGCCTCTCGTTCTTTCCAGTCTACACCATTCTCTCCTGTATAGTAGGCCTATATATATGTGTTTGGAGAAACAGGTATGTCCTCATTTGTTTTTTTGCTGAGTATGATGTGTAGAATGTGTATCAAATATCAGTGGTCTATAATAAACACATTTTTCCACACCGAACATCATGTATTTCTATGGCAATGTTAGATGCTGTCATGGTAACATGATTGCAAATAGAGGTGTGTGCTCATTGGATTTTTGTTCAGTATGGCCAGAAGGATGTGTTTCCACTCTCTGTTTATGCTTAAGTATTTTTTAGACTCAGGGGTCACCAACCTTTTTGAAGCTGAGAGCTACTTCATGGGCACTGAGTCATATGAAGGGCTACCAGTTTGACACGCTCTTCTGAAATAATACATTTGCTCAGTTTGCCTTTAGTTATACATTATTAATAATGATAAATGATAATCATCTATGTGAAAACACTGATCACGTTAATGTTTTCTCACAATAATTATCAACAATGAGCAAGGTGACAAAATATATCAATATTCAGCACTTTAACTTTACTAATCTTAGTAAATGTTAAATTTCCAGATGATCACTTACATCACTACATCTCATAGGAAAAGTGTCCCGTTTTCACTATCCATTGACAAACCTTTTTCACAAAACAATGTTGTACCATGTTTCAAATAGTTATCAATTATGTAACGTTAAAGAAAAATCAACTTACATATTTTAAAATAAATCTCGGTTGCTTTTTGTAACTTTTTCAGTGATCTCATGAAAAAACACTGTTACCCAAAGCTGCCTTTAGCTCAGGGCTTGTTCTGCCCGTAGAGCTCGTCCCCGTGGGGAGTTAGTGAAATGTCCCTCCACATTGTGCCGCTTTGCCGTCATCACAGTCGCTCCGCAGATGAGACACGCGCAGGTTTCTTTTATAGTCGTAAAATTCGTTGTGAAAGTGATGCCATGTTTTTTGGGTAAGACACTGTATTCAGCGCATCTTCACAGCGCTCGCGAGCGGAGCACTGGTTTTGTCACGCGCACAACACTGACCTTTGAACTGAGTAGGTCAGAGTTCACCTTAACTTAAACTGCGTAACGTTTCTGGTGGAGGATCTTACACCTGCTTTTCTCCATATAGAGAGGTCTGAAATGTTCCACAGTAAGGCATTAAACGTATCTAGCGTGCATTTATTCAATTACAGGTGTTGTTATTACTAAATGTAATCTCCTCTCCAGGAAAGTTCCACAGGTTTTTGAAAGCCTAGGTCCCTTGACTTGGTAGTGGGTTCTTCTAATCTAAAGTCACTTCCTTCCAGTCCAAAGCGAGTGTCATTCCTTAATCATAATATAAGATCAAATGCATTATGGGTACATTTGCCCGATCAAGGTAGCGAAGGACACACTTATGTATCCTGGTAAAATGCTAAAATGCTGATCAAACGGAGGACACATGCCTGTGGAGAACATGAACATTGGAACACAACATGAATGACCTGGATGCCCTGCCACATCCAGAATAGACCAAGGCAAGGTACCCAGGCTTTGAGAAACACCCATAGTGCATCTTTAAACCTGTTACCAGCAGAGGGCCAGATCTGACTATCTGACAAGAGAATATGTTCTTTTTTCCCCTCACCATTTGAAGTTGTATTTAAAGTGAAGAAGAAAAAAAATCCGCTACTCTAGTGCATCTATCCTACTGGACGGGCCTGCAGCATGTGGCTCTTTACTACAATGGCCCACTGTAGTTTTCTAGCGCAGAAGTCAGCGGACTTGTTTCTTTTATGAAGTCGTTTTAGATGAATATTGCAATTTTAAATGTGCAAATTATAAAATAATGATCCACGGATGTCATAGATTATAACTATAGGGCAGATACAAGCACAATATATCTGCTTTAACAAAAAAATAACAAAACAAAAAATTTGAACTAAAACAGTGACGTGTAAATGGATTAAATGAACAGAGACTCTTCACACTCAGGGATCAGAAGAAACAGAAGGAGAGTAGAGTCCACTTTAGTCTGAAAAATACTTTATTGTTTTAAAGCAAAAGGCCACACAGCCGTTTCCCACATAAAACGTGGAAATAACATTCATATAAAAATACGGTTCATTGACAAATTCAAGACAATATTTAATACATAAAATAGGAAACAAAGAGAAATCTGAGCCTGAGTCAGAAACTGTACTGACTAGAATCTGCCACCAGAGGGAGATAGTGACCCTAGTGAACCTTAACATTCATTTTAACCCATGAGATGGTTTTCCCTCTTGCAGTGGATCTGATGGATTGGGACAAGGGTCATACGTACAGAGAGCAGCAAGTACCATCGTTGGATCAGGGAAGCTATTGAGATCCGGGAACAGGCCCACCAGACTGTAAATCGGGAGGAGGGGGTGTACCAACTTTCTCACACCTCGGATACAGTTCTGAAGAAGTCGGACTGCAGATGGCGCTGTGGTCGTGCTTCCACCGGTAGGAAGACAACGCCACAATCACTTTAACTCCTCTAAGCAGACACATCACAGAAACATCACATGACACTTGTGAGGAAGGTGGCAGCCCGAACTGTCAAGGTGTGACATAAACAGAGCTCTGTACGCAAGAATCTAAAGTATAAACAAGTCAATGTACTTGTTTGAAACGTGTGTTTCTTGCAACCACTGCTTAAAGGTGCTATATCAGATTTTTACTGTCTTAAAAACAAAAAAAACAGAACTATTTCATTTTAAACAGTTTGTAGTTCTCCATAGTGATTCCTTGCTTGCATTCAGAGCATCCTAATTACTCACCACAATGAGTTTATAAGCACTTTTCACAACTCTCAGAGACCAGAGCGAAGTTTTGCTATCACGGACAACGTAACAACAACTAGCATGCTAACAAGCACTTCCTGATAGTCCTTCCCTTTGCAGCTGATGTCATTAACATTCCCTGGGGGTGTGATGCTAACTGCAGGCACAACTCTGTCTGAAGCTCTATTAGACTTTAATCTGAGCTTTATTTTAACACAAAAAAGAGCTGATTTAGCTGGAACTACAACAGGTGAGCAGATTTGTGTTGTTAAACAAGTCTCTCTCAATCAACATTATAGTCACATGTTAGCTAGCAGTAGCCAACAGTTTTTCAGTTAGTCCCTCTCACCTTTTTGTTGAAAATCAAACTCCTAAACAGGACCATGACAACTAATATCGATCAAGGCTCCTGAAAATGTGTTGTTTAAATCCATTTTGCATTTTTTCTTGAGTTTTTAGTACTAGCTTGTTCCTGTAGTAGTTCAGTAGTAGTTAGAACTGAACCATGACTCAAGCAGGACTGAATCAGGACGTAGTAGTAGTCAGTTTCCACTTGTCCTATTTTGGCAGAGGCTGGTGAGTCTTTGTAGTGCCCCCTGCAGGCACTTGCTGAAGAACTTTTTAAACTCTTGGTTGAAGACGGTGTAGATGATGGGGTTGAGGGCGCTGTTGACATAGCCCAGCCAGGTGGTGGTGCTGATGAGCTCTACAGGCACGTGACAGGACACACACAGCGCTCGGGTGGTGTGGACCACAAAGAAGGGTGTCCAGCAAAACAGGAAGCAGCCTGCAAGAGAGGGTAGGGTCACAGGGGTCAGAGGTCATGGTCAGAGGGGGTGTCATTGCTTGATTTGGCTCCCGGTCCAATTTGGAGACCTTTTTCATTCAACTTGTTTAATTCTTTTGCATGTGTTTATGTGTTCTGTATGCTGTATTTACTATGGCTCAGCTTAATGGATATCTATCTATATCAATGTTTGACAATTTCACAGAGTTTAATCTTAGAAAAAGATAGCAATTGACCAGAATCAAAGTTAGATGTTTTACTGATGTCAGACTTTGTTCTGCTCTGTTTTTAAACATTTAATAACAGTATAAATATAGAATTTTCACAGACTTTGAGCAAGTATTTGAAATCTGAGCATGTATATCATAGCAAACAAAGAGCCAATCTCTTTGGTTGCTATGATATACACAAGGACCTTGGGAAAGAAGGCACCTCGTCGGTCTGTTATTAATGTTCATATCTTCATTTACGGGCAAAGTAAAAAAAACAGCAGTTACAGAGAGAGGGAAGATGCATTTTCCATAAAATGTGAATGTGAGCCAAATCGTGCCCATGCTCACTTCCGTTCTGGAACGCAGCGGCTAATGGGCTAGCTATGTCCATCTATATATACAGTCTATGACTTTAATCTGTATTTTAGGACCTTAAAATGCCCCGCTCACCGACCACGACGGGCAGCACTCTCATGGCCTTGCGTTCGCGGTGGTTGATTTTGGCACTCTTCTTTGGGCTGTACTCCACCGTGGGCACTGACTTCTCGCGATACCGTCGAGGGTACGGCAGCTCTGTCTGAGTGTAGTCCCCTGAGACGTCCATCCGACACTGGGCCAAGTCCCGCTCCACAATCCAGGGCAAAGGCAGAGGAGATGGGCCAGGGGAGGGAACAGGGAGTGGGGTGTCTGTGGAGGGAAAAGGAGGGACTAAACCAGGGCTATACGGTGCAAAGAAGATATATACACTAGTTATAACTGTACTTCCTTGTTCCCAGCCTGACTCATTACCTGTGGCGAAGGTCGTGTGAGTGTGGTTGCCTTGGGTTGTGAGGACGTGATGGGTCATGTGGTTGTTGCCGCCAGTTTTGTGGGCGTGGTTCTCAGGGGACATGAGGGCAGGGTTGCCGGGGGTTGCGTTGCTGTTGCTACCAGGGGGCGTGTGGGCATGGTAGGTCATCTGGAAGTGGTTCTCGTTGGTTGCATGGACATGGTTGGTCAAGTGGGCATGGTTCTCAGGGGTTGTGTGGCCGTGGTTCTCGGGGTTTGTGTGGCCGTGGTTCTCGGGGGTTGTGTGGCCGTGGTTCTCGGGGGTTGTGTGGCCGTGGTTCTCGGGGTTTGTGTGGCCGTGGTTCTCGGGGTTTGTGTGGCCGTGGTTCTCGGGGGTTGTGTGGCCGTGGTTCTCGGGGTTTGTGTGGCCGTGGTTCTCGGGGTTTGTGTGGCTGTGGTTCTCGGGGTTTGTGTGGCAGTGGTTCTCGGGGTTTGTGTGCCCGTGGTTGTCGGGGGTTGTGTGGCTGTGGTTCTTGGGGTTCCTGTGGTTGAGGTTGGTCGTGTGGGTGTGGTAGGTCATGTGGGTGTGGTTCTTGGGGGTCCTGCGGGCGTGGTTACTCTGGGTTGTGTGATTGCTGATGTCTTGGGTCTCGTGGTTGTGGTGCTGCAGCTCACGACAGGCCTGGATGCTGACTTTGAGGCGGTGTTTGCGGTCGTGCTCCCAGCGTCGCAGCCCCCTCACCACACCCCAGTATAGCAGCAGCATCAGAGGACAGGGCACAAAAAAGGAGCACACGGACGAGTACACCACATAGTTATCATCCTCCAAACGGCACTCGCTCGGATCACGCTCAACGACATCATTCACCCCAAACATGACCGGAGACGCCACAGCCAGAGCCAGCAGCCAGGGGGCGCACAGAAGCACCAGCTGTCTCTGGTCCACCTGTCTGCGGCTGTAATTCAGAGGGACAGACACGGCGATGAACCTGGAGAGAGCAACATGGGTATAAACCTGGTCTGAACCATGACTAAAACAGGACTAAACCAGGACTATGACTCACTATGACTGAACCAGGAGTAAACCGGGTCTAAATCTGGAATTAGCATGGTCTAAAACAAACTCATTAATTTTCTCTAGATATGCCCTCTACAGGAGGAGTTGTGCCTGTCCACGTTGATGTCACAGGCATATATGTACAGGTGTGTGTAAAGCAATTGTCAAAAATATCGAAAATCAGATACTAATTGATACTAACACTAGTATCAAAACTAGATACTCATGTGAGCAGGTATCAATACTAAAAAAGTCACAATCATAGGAAGAAATGAACCTTTCCTGAATAGCTTTAGAATGATCTTGAGCTGTAACAAGTATAAGACACATAGACTAGTATACACCCATGAACCATGATGGAACCTACTGGACCACTGAGGGATTACACAGATATAAGGCCATATGGGAATAGAAAAGAAAGTACTACCATGTCTAAAGAAAGACTGTTTTCAGAATCAGTATTGAGTATCAAGTCTATTTCCTATCAAAATCAAAAGGTAGAGGTGTGTGTACAGATGTGTATGTGTACAGATGTGGGGGTGTACAGGTGTGTGTGTGTACAGATGTGTGTGTGCAGGTACATGTGTGCAGGTGCATGTACAGGTGTGTGTACAAGTGTGTGTACAGTGGTCTTTTGCTATATTGCGGTTCACCTTTCGTGGTCTCGCTCTTTTGCATTTTTTTTTTTGGTGCAATTTTGCATGTTTTTTTTAGAGTGTATGAAGGCGCATTGTGTTCTGCTTTCTGATTGACTAGGGGACTGTAGACCATTGTCAATCAATCTCCTCCGTGTCTCCTGTACAGTATAGAATGCATTCAGCTTGTCAAATTTACACAAATGTTCGATCGACACTACAGTGGAGTGGCGAACAAAGAGGCACGGTCAGACAAACTGAGAAATATGCGTGAGTCACTATTAATTAATTAAAGAAGATATAAATGTGAGAAAATGTGAATGCATGCCTACAAGTGTATTAAGTGTGTGGTGAGGAGTTTTACAGCCTTAAAACATTTAGAATAATTAGAAAAAATATAGCTGACTACTTGGGATTTCGCCTTTTGCGGGTTATTTTTAGAACGTAAAACCCGCGATAAACAAAGGACCACTGTACAGGTACAGTATGTGTGTGCGTGTGCGTGTGCAAGTGTGTGTGTGTGTGTACAGGTGTGTGTGTATAAAGTGTATGTATGTGTACAGGTATATGTGTGCAGGTATGTGCATGTGCTGGTGTGTGTATACAAGTGTGTATGTGTACAGCTGCATATGCAGGTGTGTGTGTACAGGTGCATGTACAGGTCTGTGCATGTGCAGGTGTGTGTGTGTGTACAGTTGTGTGTGGGGGTGTACAGGTGTGTGTGTACAGGTGTGTGTGTACAGGTGTGGGTTGCATAGCGCCCCCTGCAGGTGTTTTGTACCTGTCCACACTGATGGCACAGAGGTTAAAGATGGAGGCTGTGCACAGCATCACGTCCATTGACATCAAGAAGTCACAGAGAACCAAGTTGAGAGTCCAGATCCCGCCCTGGAACTGAGGAGACAAACAGGGTCTGAAACAGGATTAAAACAGGACTAAACCAGGATCTGAACCAGGTCTGAACCGAGACTAATGCCTACAACAAACTAAAAAAACAAGCTGAACCCAGAGTCACCTGTACAGTACAAGACTCCCCTCTGGGAAAAAGATTTGAATATCATACAGTCTGGTCCAAGTCTAAAAGATCTCACTTTATCACCATGTGTTGTGTAAAAAAGACCATCCAACCTAAGACCAATGGTGGTCAGAGCCAATGTGACCCCCGAACAACACCATTTTTAACTGTTTCCATTCCATGTACATAGCACCACCCTTCACCTTTAATTACCTGCATGTATTGTTACAAATACTGAACATGGCTGCAGTGCTGCTGTCCCCATTGTCCTTTTCTTCAAATAATGTATGTACTGTATAATGTGGCTGTGGCTCACAAACTATCATCTCTTTTTTTTTTTTTTTTTTTTTATAGCTAGGACAACCACTGTTCTTTTTAGCAATGTATCCATACTTAGTATTATCATGTCGTCATGTGAGTACACAATCAGTATCCTTTATACTTCGCATGTTTCTTACGATTATTCATGTCTGACAAAGGGCTAAGCCTGATACAATACACCCTGTTGAGAGAAATAAATTGTCTTTACAGTATGTGAGTTGTGTGGACCCATTTCTTTTTTCAAATTTTGTTTTACCAGCCCAGGGATAGGGTGAGGAGCTCGGTCACACGGGAGGAGCTCGGAGTAGAGCCGCTGCTCCTACATGTCGAGAGGAACCAGTTGAGGTGGCTCGGGCATCTGCTCAGGATGCCTCCTGGATGCCTCCCTAGGGAGGTGTTCTGGGCATGTCCCACCGAGAGGAGGCCCCGGGGAAGACCCAGGACACACTGGAGGGACTATGTCTCTCGGCTGGCCTGGGAACACCTTGGGATCCCACCGGAGGAGCTGGAGGACGTGTCCGGGGTGAGGAAAGTCTGGGAGTCCCTGCTTAGACTGCTGCCCCCACGACCCGGCCCCGGATAAGCGGAAGAAAATGGATGGATGGATGTTTTACCAGCTTGGATCCTGCACGTGTAAGTCCTCTCCCTTACTCACTGAACCAAGACTAAACCAGGTCTGAACCAGGACTAAACTAGGTCTGAACCAGGATTATACTAGAACTAGACCAGGAATAAACTGTAATCTTGTTTTGTCCTATACTGAATGCTTGAGTGCTCAGAAAATGTCTGTTTTCACCTGCCCCCTATGTCCATCCACATCTCTGTACCTAATTGTGAATATTAATTAAAATCAGCATCATACATTTTACATACAAAAGTCACCTGTCCTTTTTTCAGCAATAAAAACATGTTTATAAAAAAAATGCTGCTTTAAAAAGGGAGTATAATAAAAAACAAATAAATAAATTTCAAAAAATCAAACTTTCTACCATCTTATAACATAGTTCCCTCACCAAAAACATGCCTGAAGAGGTTTTATATGCCATCCATGCCACCCTCCTTAAGGTTAGCTGTAAGATTCTGCGCAACATTCAGTCCACAAGCCTTGTAATGTGATAGTACTGAAGGGGGAGGGACTTAGCACACAGAGCAAAGGGAGGGAAGACTTAGAATGTCAAAAACAAAAGTGAAACCAACACATTGTTTTGGGCGACTATAGCATTTTCAAAACAACAAAAAGTAACATGGTGATCTAAATATGTTATGTGTTAGCAGTTAATACCAAATAGAAGTAAAATACCTCCTCTTTAAACAGAATGATTAAATGGACCTAACTGTAGAGCCTCGTTTACATAGACCTTGAGTGTTTCCACTGCATGAAGCAGTCCGTACCGCCCGCTTTTAGAGGTCCAAAGCGGACCTCTGGAGGTACCACCTTCCAAAGGGGTCTGGAATGCTTGGGACCTGGGACTGGCTCGCAGGGGGCAGTGCTAGTTACGCCCTCACACAGTCATTGGAGGACCAGCAGCAACTCCAGCCATGTTACATCTCCATACTCCAAGTACGGCTCCAGGGTCAGGGACAGGGCTCTGCTATGTGAACAACTGAGGTCACCTCAGCATAACTAATACTAACTTAATAAAATCTAAATTGTTCCTGAATAATACTCTCATAAGGCTCATCTCAACAAATCACAAAAAGACATTTAGCAATCCAAGTTTGTGGTGCTGTGAGATGAGGTTAAAGCTAAAGCTAGCGTAAACATTAAACTATTTCTAGTTTATCATCAGTTTTTTGCCTGTATTTCATTTATCTGCACCTTAACGCCTATGTTTTTTTTTAATGTCTGTGATTACACAGACATTCCAAATTATTATACAAATTGTGTTTAAGTGTCATAAAGGTAATTATTTTTTTGTTTTCCAGCGTAACTCGTGGATGGTATTGTGTCTCAGGACTCTTTGAGTCAGTGAAATCAATCTCAGACACCTGTGCCAATTAGTTTACCAGGTAAGTCCAATTAAAGGAAAAAATAGCTATGAAGGATGTTCCACATTATTAAGCAGATCATCATTTTCTAGCAATATGGGAAAAAATAATATCTCTTGTGCCGAAAAGCATTAAATAGTTGAATACCTTAGACAAGATATGAAAACCTTAGATAGAGAGTAGACTTGTAGCTCATTCAGATCACACATGGATTTGTACAGATAAAGGTACAATGATGAAGGTTTCTAACAGACAAATACATTGGATTAAGGGAGCAGCTGCTAAAATGCCATTACAAAGCAGCAAACAGGTATATGAAGCTGCTGGTGCAGGATCCTCCAGAGGCTTGCAGTTATGCATAAACCTTCTATTCGGCCAACCTTAACCCAATGCTCACAAGCAGAAACGGCTCCAGTGGGCCCAGAAATACATGAAGACTAATTTTCAAACAGTTGTGTTCTCTGATTGACCATGTTCTTTGTTGGTACAAAAACAAGAACCGTGCTTTCCATAGCAAAATCATCTTCGTGCATGACAATGCACCATCTCATGCTGCAAGGAAAACCTCTGCATCATTGGCTGCTATGGGAAATAAAAGAAGAGAAACTCATGGTGTGGCATCCTCCTCTGACCTCAACCCTATTGAGAACCTTTGGAGGATCCTCAAGCAAAAGATCTATGAGGACAGGAGGCAGTTCACATCCAAACAGCAGCTCTGGGAGGATATTCTGACATCCTGCAAAGAAATTCAAGCAGAAACTGTCCACAACCCCACAGGTTCAATGGATGCAAGAATTGTGAAGCTCCTATCAAATAAGGGGTCAAATGTTGAAACATAACTTGACCTGGTCAGATGTTTTGATTGAAATAGCTTTTGATTTCAGTAATATGCTAATGCTTGTAACTGAAAAATAAACAAATGACTATTTTCAGTTCTTTACAACAGTAACATGGTTTGAAACTCGGTTGTGCATAATCATTTGGAGAGATTTGTTCAATAACATTTATATTGTACTCTAAAGGTTTTTATGTAATCTGTCAGTCATCCAGGTCTGATCCATACAAAATCTGGAGAACTGGACAAAATGTTGTAGGAGTGATGACGTTTCACTGCTCATCCAAGCTGCTTCTTCAGTTCTGGTCAGACAGCAAAAATACAATTGCAACAATAGCTGTTTACAGTTTCAGTGTAGTTAGCTCCAGATAGATATCAGGCAGTGGCCACGAGTAATCTGACTAAAACTGAAGAAGTGGCTTGGATGAGCAACGAAACGTCTTCACTCCTACAACCTTTTATCCAGTCGACAGATTTTACTTTGCCTTTTATTACTCTAAAGGTTGATGACTTGAAAATTATGATGACTCATTTATGCTGACAATTTGGTAAAACCAGAGAAAAATAGCGTTTGTAAAATAATTTGGAATGCAGTGTATTTTATTGTGTGTGCATCAATAAACAGGAGGCTAGATCTGTTTCACGAAGCATATCGACTCAACATATATGTTGCCATCACTGACCGTATATCACAAGATCAAGTCAGTGTCTGAGAAATTATTTTTATGTTTCTTTCTGTTTTTTGCGACCTAGTGGCATACTGTTGCTCTTCTATTGACTGCGTCCAGTCCCAACCCTCGCAAGCTCATTGTTGTGCCACTGATCTGTGTTGATGCTCCTGTAACACTGGTCTTTTTATAGCTGTCCTGTGCCTTGTGGCCGCGCAGGCCTACGTCACGCTTTTGGGTGTGTCTTGTTAGATCTTTGTCACGGTCTACAGCGGTCTGGGCCATTTGTAATTGAAACGCTTCCCGGCTGGGGGTGCCCAATTCCCAACTGTTCAATGCCAAGGCAGTCCCAAGCGAACCATGCCAGTGGAAATGAGGCTTAGTGGTGCTGCATCAGTGTCATCAGAGGTCAGACTGTGGGGGCAGATTAGCAGTAACAAGATCTCACTCGTTGCTAATGCGGCTAATACCACAGTGCTAGTGCAAATGCTAACACGTCAAATATCACTGATGCCCTGCTCAGGTCATTGATTCTGCACCTTTGTCATTTGAAGCTGCACTATGTCACTTTTTTTAGCCACTTTTCTTGTGCGGTCTGAATCCACTAACTGTTTGTCTCCAAGGAGATGTTATTGCTGGAATGTTCCACAGTGGCATTTGGCTTATCCAGGCATTTATAGGTTAGAGCTGTGGAGAGGCGTACCCGCTGAATAGAGATAGAGGCAGATAATTTTTTGTGCATCGGCTATTGGCCTTCAATTTCCAGGACTTTATACTTTTTGATTAAAAATATAAGAATTAAAAATAATAGCATTAAGTAAATATGTCTGTATAATCAGGAATGTGACTTTGAGACACATTTGTTTTGATGGACGAAAGATTTCACTGTTACAACGCCTATTACAATGGATCAAAAAAGTATTTAGTCAACCACCAATTGTGCAAGTTCTCCCACTTAAAAAGGTGAAAGAGGCATGGAATCATAGGTACACATCAATTATGAGAGACAGAATGGAGGGAAAGAATCCAGGAAATCACATTGTAGGATTTTTTATAAATTAATTGGTAAATTCCTCAAAATAAGTACTTGTCACCTACAAGGAAACAAGATTTCTGGCTCTCATAGACCTGTAACTTCTTCTTTGAGAAGCTCCTCTGTCCTTCACTCATTACCTGTATTAATGGCACCTGTTTGAACTCGTTATCAGTATAAAAGACACCTGCCCACAACCTCAAACAGTCAGTCTCCAAACTCCACTATGGCCAAGACCAAAAAGCTGTCAAAGGACACCAGAAACAAAATTGGATACCTGCACCAGACTGGGAAGACTCAATCTGCAATAGGTAAGCAGCTTGGTGTGAAGAAATCAACTGTGGGAGCAATTATTAGAAAATGGAAGACATATAAGACCACTGATAATGTCCCTCGATCTGGGGCTCCACGCAAGGTCTCACCCCGTGGAGTTAAAATGGTGGGAATGGTGAGCAAAAATCCCAGAACCACACGTGGGGACATAGTGAATGACCTGCAGAGTGCTGGGACCAAAGTAACAAAAGCTACCATCAGTAACACACTACGAGATGAACTTTTGTTATTGACCAAATACTTATTCTCCACCACAATTTGCAAATAAATTCTTTAAAAATTAGACAATGTAATTTTTTTTCCTCATTCTAGCTCTCATAGTTCAGGGCCTATTCTGAGTACAGCTGTCAAAAGTATCAAAAATCAGATATTAAATATTACTAAAACTAATTTGAGCAGGTATCGATACCTGCCCTTTACTCTCCCCTTTAGTCCTCCAGATCCCGCACCTCCTCCCCCCTCACTCTCAACCTTTAGTACTCCAGGTACTTCTCAGTATAGCAGCTCTATATGAAATGTGGTTGTGGGCGGGGTTTTGATGTTTAGTCACACTTTAACTGTCGACATAGGCTTTGATATACAAGGACATAAATAGCATAGCCATATGTAATTTGTAGTTTGTCCATGTGTGTTACCCTAGTAGACTATGTCAACATTTGCCTTCTGCCCACCTCTCCTTTTGTGGACCATAGTCTATTTACAAGATCTGTAGACACCTAAGAAAATTCTTGTTGGACTAAAGACATGTGGTGGTGGTGACACTGGTCAATTAAAAAGGGGGCGTGGCAAAAGCTCTCAAAACTATTATTTATCTATGTATCTGACTAAAACTGCACTCACAAGACTCTCTCTCCTCTCACCTTCTCTCTCTCCCCCTACTCTTTCTCCTCTCACTCTCTCCTCCTCTCGCCTCTTCTCACTCTTTCCCTCCTCATCTTCTCTCCTCCTTGCGTCAAACTTGTGTCTGAGTTTCAAAGCGGTGCAAAAATGGAGTTAATATGATTCAACTGAGCTTCAGGAGCAAGACCAGGCCTTAACCTCCTCCTGCTCCTCTCCAGTGAACCACAGCTCACGTCAGCCACACCTCTAATGACCCATTATACAAGCCCATCAACACTGTCTGTCTCCGCTCTCTTGATCCCTCCCACCCCTTGTCTCTTGGCGAGGTCTTCGGGCTGAAGAAAGGGGGGTCCTAAGTTGGCTGGGCTAACCACCTGAGACAGAGCCTGCAACCTGAGTCTTTCCCCAGCCTCCACATCTGTTCATATCATCAGTAAATATCTTTATCGTATTCCACTGTTGTGGTGTGGTCCTTGAGAACGAAATGCTACATTTGAAATGCTCCTCCCCATTATCTTTCAACCCTCCCCTCTCTCCTCTCTGTGTTTCATCCCCCTTCCTCCTTTATCTTCCCACTCTCTCCTCTCTCACTCGTCTCACCTCTTTCTCCTCTCTCACTGCTCTCTCCTCCCTCACCCCTCTCCCCCTTCCATGTCCCCCTCTCCCTCTTTCAGCCCCCCTCCTCACCTCTCTCCCCCTTCCATGTCCCCCTCTCCCTCTTTCAGCCCCCCTCCTCACCTCTCTCCCCCTTCCATGTCCCCCTCTCCCTCTTTCAGCCCCCCTCCTCACCTCTCTCCCCCTTCCATGTCCCCCTCTCCCTCTTTCAGCCCCCCTCCTCACCTCTCTCCCCCTTCCATGCCCCCCTCACCCTCTTTCAGCCCCCTCCTCACCACTGTTCCCTCTAAGCTGCGCGCGTGCGCAATTTCGCACTGCTGACACGGTCTCCGCGCACAGAAAATCTGTGCTGCGCACAAAAAAATCGAACCGGAGTTGAAAATAAAATAAACACACAACAATTCATTCTGCGCTATTTTTCAATGTGAGTCAGTGAGTGTGACGAGCTGCTCCAGCCAATTATGTGATTCACATATTTGCGCATCTTATCAACGTCATTGACAGGCGTCCTCATGTCCCGCTCCTAGTGTTTTAGCCGATGTGGCCGACGTGGAGTGAAAACTCGCTAATGATGCTAAGTGTTTAACCCCGTAACATTCCGACGGCCCGCCCTCGGCCAAAAATCCGCGCGTAAAATTACGCGCGCGTAATTGCGTAATTTTACGCACTGTTTAGCAGCAGTTTTGCGTTTAAATATGACGAAACGGACAAAACAAAGGAAGTACGCGACCGAGGACACTGTTGATGTTTGTACAAGTTAAACTAGAGGCATCTCGGACCCGAAGCGGTTCGTGGAACCGAGTGAAGATCTCATGGTGGACTCAGGAGCAGAGGACCTTATGATTTGATGGACTGGATGCTGTTCCTGATCGGTAAGCGTGGTTTATTCTGCTATTGACTTAATTGTGGGTCAAATGTGTATTATGTGTAATCATTAGCATTAGCTAATGCCAATCTGCGACCCCCGACCACGACCAATTATTCACGCACACACCACTTGGGCGAAGTGTCTTGCCTAAGGGCACAATGACAGACCTAAAGATACAATGACAGAAGTTGGTCCAAGCGGGACTCGATCCTCCAACCTCTGTCACAGAATGACTGTCTCACTGTCACATGTACAGTGTATTTTTAGTTTCCAGTGTGTGTTTGTTTACCGTTTGTAGTGTGTGGTTTGTAAATATACATTTATTTTGACCCATACTACTTGTTTTGAATATATTTTATATACAAATACACATTATATATTGTGTTTTGATATGATATATAAATGTACAGTAATAGAGCAGCTGGGTGTGCAGATAGATTCCTCTGAGTGTGTATTGGTCATTGATACTGTCACTAGTTTATGAGTAGTAAAAATCAAGCAAAAGCTTCACACAATGGCTTATACTCATAATACAAGTCAGAGCTTTATCATAAAAATGTTAAGTGTGTTTTCAACATTGGAGTTTACAGTTGTCGTGGTTTGGTTGGAAGTTCATGTTTTGCCATAGTTAAAATTCAATATTTATACTTCCAATAGCATTAACATACTACACAGGCCATGAGCAAGTTTTTTGTCATTTTCATTGTATAAGTGGACTATAGCACTTAATTAAAAGTCTTATAACAGAAATGTAAATGCGGTCATTTGATTCTTTTAATAAACCATTTAACTTGGATGGATGCGATGCAGCATGACCACAGTGCACAGGTCCGATGTTGCTCACAGCGGTCCATGGGACCGCTCAGGGAGTTTGTGTTTGCTCAGACTCGTGAAAAATTAGAGGGAACATTGCTCCTCACCTCTGCGTAGACGAACAGCGGCAGCACGAGAAGCGCCAGCAGAAGGTCGGCTCCCGCTAAACTCACAATGAAATAGTTGGTGGAGGTTTTCAGCGCCTTTTCCAGGTACACGCTCACGCACACCAGCACGTTCCCGCCGGTGATGGTCACGATGAGCGCCACGCCGAACACGAGCGCTGGGACATTGTGTGCGCGTGGGGCCGTGGAGGGGTCCTCGAGGAGCGGTCCGAGGCTCGAGCTGTTCCGGGACATGGCTCCTGAGGAGACTTACTGGTCCCGCGAGCGCAGTCCTTGTCTGTCTCACGCACGCGCACGCGTAAAGCTGATTATTGGCTCCGGCCGCGTGCGCGCGCACAGGGAGCCTCAGGTCAGGTTTCTGGAGTTCAGTGGTTTTAAAGAAAGGTTTTTACAGCGCGTATCTGCCCCGTAATTATCACACAAGAAGACAACAGACTGCAGCGCTTTTTAAGGGCCAATATTACGCCATTCTCTGATCGATGTTATAATATATAATATTGTTTCATCATCACAAACATACCTGGAGCTGAGTTTTGTTTCATTCACACATGTTTAACACATGGGCCCTGGATGTTTAGTTCTCCATCTTGTGATGTCATGTAGGAAGTACCCTGAGTTTTTAAACTACATACTCCTTCATTAGATTTCAATCCTGGAATTGCCAATCTCTACTGAACTAAAGGTAAAAGGTTGTTGTTACCTTGAAAATTACCACTTCATGACATCGCAAGGTGGAACAGAGCTGAATTAGGCCCTAACATGACCTGAAGTATCAGACCTGCTGTAGAAGGCCTCAGAGCAGAAAAGATCCAGTGTGTTGACTTTAAAAACACAGAGAAGCTCTTTGTTTGACCACTTGAGTGTGAGCCACAGAAGCGTGTAATGCAGGGAGTTATTCAGATTCAGATTTAACACAGCCTTCACAGAGCCAGTGTAACTTTAATGAGGCTCAGAACGTCACATTCAAGTCTAGTTATAGTGGTCAGAGTACATTTGGAGTAAAAAGGAGAAGACCTGAGGGCAGAAAATGGTATGAGGTCATAGTTATTCCTCACTTACCTTGTACATTCAGAGCATCCTAATTACTCACCAGGATGAGTTTATGGTAACGCTAACAACAACTAGCATGCTAACATGCACTTTCTGATTATCTTCAAGAAAACACTTTATAATTCGATGCAGACTGTACCCAGCAGACTTACTTTGACCTCAAGAGCTTCTTATACAATATATCTGTACTGGGACAAGACACAATGGCCTTTAAACATTCATGAAAGAGATTAGCAGCTGATAAAACTCACTGTGGCAAAGTCTGGGCCTTTAATCCAAAGTTTGGCAGATGATAAAATAAGAAAACTGTTTTTTAACTGATTCAAAATATTTTTTTTGTAAAACATTAATCTTTCAGAAGATCTGGATTTCTTTTAATAAAACAATCAAAACCAGAGGTGGGTAGTACTCAGTTACATTTACCTGAGTAACTTTTTAAAGCAGCATACTTGTACTCCTACTTGAGCAATATTTTTACCAAAGTAACAGCCTTACTTGAATAAAGTTTTGGTTCCTCTTCCCTCTGAGTAAGTCTAAAGTGACTTGAGCTTTATGTTGACAATATCAAATGATTTGAACATTTGCATTTCTTGCAGCTCCTTCAGATATGATTTAGTTTGTTTCATTTTTGTGTCCGTGGTTTGAAAATACCAGAATTTGTGCATCATTTAATGTTTTATCCTTTTATTTACATTAACTCCAAATTATAAACCAGATGTCACGTCCAAAAACTCTTTACTTAACTCTTACTCTTTAAATTACTCTTACTTGAGTAGTAGCTTTCTCAAATACTTTTTTACTCTTATTTGAGTCAAGACACAACTTACAGCTTATTTCCAGTTAAACCAGGACCAAATAAGGAGTTGTTTTTGTTTTTTTATGTGAAGCTAGTTTTGAGTGTGGTTCCTGAGTCAAAGTCCAGACCAGTCCAGATCCCTGAGGGCTCAGATCATAGACTGTATAAAAAAGTGGACTAAGTGAGTGGGATGTCACCCATACAGTTTGGCTCCAGTCAAATGAAGCCAATTGAGGCTAGCAGTTAAAGTGACGAATTTGGAGCCTGAATATTATATTTTCAATGAGCATCATAGCAATCAAAGAGTCAGTCAGGAGCAAAGGTAATTCCCCTTCAGGCCCACATCGCTGATTTGGCAGGAGGTGGGAGTTAAGCCGCGCTGTCAATCTCTCTCAACCGGTTGCTAATGCTAATGTAAGCAGCCTCAGGGGAAAGAAGGCGCCTGATTGATCTGTTATTAATGTTCATATTAATAAGGCACAAAATAGCGAAATAAAAATATCAGGATCATGTAGAACGGGTTAATATGAACTTTTTAAGACCAAAATGAAGAGCTTGACAGTAGCAGTTACAGAGAGAGGAGCACAGGACATTTCTTCATTAGAAAGTGAATTGGAGCCAGAGTTGATGGATGCTCACTTTCATTTATATATACAATCTATGACTATGACCAAAAACAGACATAGACCAGGTTTGGACCGGGTCTGGACCAGGTTTTGTTTTATTGTTTTATTGCAGACAGGTGAGGGACTTTAACACCTTTTTACGACTAGTTTAACCCCTTTTCTGGCTCCTCGATCAGTGCCTGTGTCCCCTGTGGCTCTCGATCTGCATCACATACCAGACCATCAGGGTTATTATGGGCTATAAACTGGATCCACAGTTATGGCAGGTAAGGGGGTGGGGCCAGGTTTGCTCCTCACCTGTGGAGTCGTAATATAAGTCGTGGTCCAGAAACATTTAATTATGTCATAATTTCAGATGTTGTGCAGGGGCCTATATAACTCCCTGGGAGAGACATAGTTTTTGAAGAAATCAACACAACTTCTCATTATTAATTTGGGATTGGCTCTACAATTTTGTCATATTAATGTTATGGCTTAAAGTGCTTTCGACTGACAACATCACTTTCTGAAGCTATTGTGAAAAAAATTGTCTCAGTTTTATTTATTTATACTGACTGAGAACATTATGCAGTAATTTCACAGATATTAACCATAAACCAGGTCAACGCATCTGTAATCTGACAGGTAAACAGCAAATTCTTTACTTTTTTTACATCTATTCACAAACTATGTCAGATACCCTGAGTGTGCACCTCCCCTTTAAGGCCTCTGTCAGAAATCACTTTGTTTCTTGGTTTAGCCGCTCCTCTTTGTTTTTAAAAGAGATCAGATGCCTGACCCACAACCTCCTCACTGAGAGGAGGAGACAGGATAACCACAGTAACACAAGACGTTTGACCTTTGTGTGAACTTTATGAAGTCAGTGACTCGGTCTGTAAACATATTTAAATCAGTCACATGACCAGAGCCGGCCAATCAGAGCAGAGCATTGTGTTCTTGAAGAATGTGTAATAGGATTGTTTCAGTGTGGGTCCAAGGGTCAGCAGCTGGTTCAGACCAAAATATGAGGAAACAAAAACAGGGATTTGAACCAGATTACACAATGTGGCTGAAGTGTCTTGCTCATGGACAGTATGCTCTGATTGGGGCTAATTTTAGTTCAGGCTTGTCCAGGTTCAGCCTTAATTCTAGTCCTGTAACTTAAAATGTTCATACTAACCTGCTCTACATGATCCTGGGTTTTTATTTAGCGAGTTTGTCTAAATTCTAAATCAAGATATGAACTTTAGTAATCTAGTGTCTGTTTTTCTTGAGGTGTAGCCTCGCTCCTAATTGGCTCTTTGGTTTTGCGCTCGGATTTCCAAATATGGTCCCTGGTTGCAGATTAGTCAGTATAACTGCTAGCCTTGATGAACTTCATTTGGCTACGACCAAACGCTATGGGTGACGTCACACTCACGTTGTCCACTTCTTTATCCAGTCTATGCAGGAGATCTAATGAGGCTGATACAAACTGGCCTGGATTATGTTTGTGTTTCCAAAAACTCTGGACTATGACCTGGACTAAACCAGGACTGATCCAGGACTAAACAAGGACTGATCCAGGACTAAACCAGGACTCATTCAGTACTGAATTAAATCTGGTCTAAATCATAAACTCTGCGACTGTGGTCCCTAATCTTTTCTCCACTGAACCTGTGTGTCCAGAGCCTTAACCTGCAGATAGAGACACAAAAAAGTGTGTCATTCTCAGTTTATGGACAGGCCTCATGTGAAAGAACCTCCAGAATTCACTCACTGAGCTGCAGAGGCTGCACTAGCACTGATTCACTAACTCTAACTCATGATTAGCTGCAGGTGCTGGGGTTTAGGTAGTGACCATTCAGATCAGAGAGAGTCCTTTTAGGTTTAAACCAACTGGATTTCAGCATAGAAACTGGCAACACAAATGAGAGACGCATGTGAGGCTCATTCTGCTTTCTGACTGAATAATCGTCTTGAACCAGAACACCAAATAATAACTTCTACATCATGTCCAACATTTTTGTAATTAAGAATAAATCAGCATTACAGTTGTTATATTTGCTGTATTTGATTTGAATTCTTTGGGGTGAGTTAGGAAGTTCAGATGCATAAGGTAAGTGAGGAATAACTTTGGACCACTGCAAATTGTTAAAAATGAACTGATGTTTTTCATGTCTCTTTTGTTTGCTGATAAACTGTTCACATGGTATTTTGATGATACTGTTTCTAGTCTTTTGCCTTTTTAGCTAAGTCATTTGTAACTTTCAAAAACACTGTGTGCTTTGTACCTTTCTTAAACCACAGGTGTGACGCAAAAAGTAAATCTCTGTTCTGAATTCAAAGCAGACAACTGTCAAAAAATGTGAAATAACGTGTTTCATTTGGTTTTAAATTAAAGGGCCCATATTACGTTATTTTCTGATTTATGTTATAATGTTGTTTCCTCATCACAAATATACCTAGAGTTGTGTTTTGTTTCATTCACACATGTTTTAACACACAAACCTGCATATTTAGGCTGAGTTCTTCATACACAGAAAACACTTTGTTCCACCTTCAGATGTCATGTGGTAATTTTAAACTTCATACACCTTCACTAGAATCATTTGGATAATTTCAGCCCTGAAATTTACAATCTTTACTAAACAAGGGAAAAGGTAGCTACAATTTGAAAACTATCACTTCATGACATGACAAAGCAGAACAGAGCATTTTGAGATTTGGAGATGTAGACAGACTGATAATAAATGGTTACTCAAACATGTGTGAATGAAACAAAACACAACTCAAGGTCTGTTTTTGATGAGGAAACAACATTATAACATGGCTTAAAGGTCACAAGAGTCAGTTTTGACCTTTAATAACTATAATAAAATATCAAAATCCTGAACAGCATGTCTTTAATGACATAATTTTTCTCAGATCCTGAAACAACCAATCACAAACTCTGATGCAGGCCCCGCCCTTTCTCATCTTTACTATAAAAATGAAAAACCAACAAACACCATTCATCCTCTCTAGGACTCTGCAATTTGACAGGTAAGACCAGGACTGAACCAGGACTGAACCAAGACTAAATAAAGACTAAACCAGGACTAAACCAAGACTGAACTAGGACTGAACCAAAACTAAACTAGGACTGCAATAGGATTAAATCAGGGCTACTCCAGGAATAAACCAGGACTGAACAAGGACTGAGCCAGGACTAAACCAGGTCTAAACCACAGCTAAATCAGGACTGAACTGGGACTGAACCAGGACTGAACCAAAACTAAACTAGGACTAAAATAGGATTAAATCAGGGCTACTCCAGGACTAAACCAGGACTGAACCAGGACTAAACCAGGACTAAACCAGGACTGAACCAGGACTAAATCAGGACTAAACCAGGTCTTAACAAGGACTAAACAAGGACTAAACCAGGACTAGACCAGGACTAAACCAGTACCAGGGGTTACCTTAGGATTTTGGCATCTAAACCAGGACTAAACCAGGTCTTAGTAAGTACTAACCCAGGACTAATTCAGGACTAAATCAGGACTTAACAAGGACTAAAAACATAATTTTACTGATTTTGAGTTTGAATTTATTCTTCTTATCTAATTATGTGATTGTGTGTGATGTGACTCTCTCAGTGTCATCTGATTGGCTGCTTCATCATGCTCCACCTACTGTTCCTCCTCTTCCTCTCCAGTGTCACAGGTAAAAATCTATTATGAGTTTAGCCAGTGTCAGTTACATTTGTATTAGATGTACCAAAATAGAGCTTAAAGTGCATAGTTAACATCATCATAGTTAAAGCAGATACATTGTGCTTGTGTCTACTCTATAGTGAAAATCGATGACACCCATGGATCATTATGTTATCATTTGGACATTTTAAATTATAATATTGATCTAAAATGACTTAATAAAAGATTATTTTTGAAAAACAAGACTCCGGGTCACACATGTAGAGTTAAAAAATGTCACCATAAAACCATGTACCTGACAATCTGCTGCTACAATGAAACGTCACATGAGGAGACAGGGGCCATCTAGCCTGCAGTTTGAACAGGAAACATAGACTGTATAAAGAAGTGGACTAAGGGAGTATGACGTCTCCCATAGCGTTCAGCTCCACTCAAATGAAGCTCATCAAGGCTAGCAGTTATAGCTATGAATCTGCAACCAGGGACCATATTTGGAAATCTCAGTGAGAAACCAAAGAGGCATTAATGTTCATATATTGATTTAGGAACAAAATAGTTAAATAAAAACTCCACGATCATGTAGAGTGGGTTAATATGAACATTTTAAGACCAAAATAACAAGCCTGAAAGCAGTTACAGAGAGAGGAGTGACCCATTTTTCAATAGAAAGTGCATTCGAGCCAGGGTTTGAAGGAGCCACTTCACACCCATGCTCACTTCCTCTTTGGAACCTGGCAGGCATGTTAGCTGTGTCCACTATTTTCATATATACAGTAGGGTGACCAAATTTTTTGACCAAAATTCAAAATTGGGACACACTCGCGTTTGGATGGTTAGCATACATAAAATTGTGAAAAGAGCACATAACAATGGCCATTCTCGACACTTGTGGGTCAGTTTATGATCTCACAGACTTTTTTTTTTTTTTTTTTACCTCATGCTCATTTAGCTACAAAAATGACAATATTTACTGTTGGCAGAGATCAAACTGGTCAAAAATAGGGACATCTGGAAAATATCTTGAATAAAACTGGAACAAATCAATGGTTTTGGGTAAATGTGCTGGGACAGGAGACACAGGGCTCAAAGGGACTATCTCGGGTCGATCAGGGCGTTTGGTCAGCCTGATATACAGTGTGTATGACAGTCAGTGACCCATATGCACTTGTGTTTTCTTTAGGGTTTGAAATCTATCTGGAAGGAAATTTCAGCACTCCCTGCGTTGTGAAGTACTATGGACTGAATTACTTTTCTGCCTATGTGAGTAGCACTGTGAACACTCACTCACACTTGCACCTCTCATTTTAAGATCAGTACATGGAAGATTTTGCCAAAATTTTTACTTTTTTCCAGTCTGGCCATATTTTCGGTTCCAAATTTTACTTCCTGGTTAGAAATCATGATGCTAGGAAATTCTATAACTGTTACCTAGCAACCATATTGTACACCGGGCCATGTGTACAGCGAGCTCATCGATATGGAGGTCTCTAAAATAGAACTCTCTACTCTAATTTTCAACATATTTTTCAACTTTTCTTCACAAATTGTTTCTTGATTTGTATAAAACTATCATTTACATTTACAACCAGCCTTTAGGGGGACCTAAGCTGGATTTTCCCTCAGGGGACCTCTCCACTTCAGTGACACATATTCATATATGACAACATTAAGGCATCATCGCGACTTATAAAAAGACTGCAAATTCTAGAGGCTCACCACAGCAATAACAAGAAGTACAACAGTATAAAAACATGTGAGGAAGGAGGGTCTGCCAAAGACATTTTTTAATTCTGTACATTTTTTTCTTGATTTCTGGTGTATTTTAATGTGTTCCAGTTGAGTAAAATGGGCTTCCATTTATCAATTCTTTGTTATAAAATGCAGAATTGGATAGAGTAGCCAAACGATGTACTTTAGCAAGAGTACACTTACTTCAAAATCATGTCACTCAAGAAGTACAAAGTAGTGATCCAAGTTAAGAGTTGCATAAAAGAAACAGCCTGGACATAACATCAGATTTAAAATCATCAGATCATTTGGACTGAACATTAATTCAATTCAATTCAATTCATTTATTTTTGTAACGCCCAAAATCACAACAACAGTTGTCTCGAAGGGCGTTCATGTTTTGGTTGATGGGGGAAACCGGAGTACCCGGAGGAAAACCCATCCATTAAATAAGAGGATTTTAGGATCATATTATTTTTGTGTTTTTTGTCAGGCTTTGGATGCTGTGATTTCAAATAAATGCAGATATTAATGAGTAGGGATGCACAGATACTGATACCAGTATCAAGTGTCAGTACTCGTACTCGTCAATGGGCTGCCGATACCAAGAGCCGATACCACTGTAACTGCGCTACCTCTTGTTTGATTCTCACAGCTCATCTCTCCACAGAGCAGAGCTCTGAGCTCTGAGCTCTGCGCAGCATTTTGCACAGTGCTCTGCATAAAGATGCACATTAACTGTTATGCATATGTGACTGTCATATGAAATATACAAATATTTAGGACTCAAAAAGTTTTTATAGTTCATAGAGGATATCAGCGCAGTGCTTGTGTTTATGATAGTAGCATGCTAACGCTGCTAAGTAGCGCTGGCGATTATTTGCTTGTGCTGCATTGAAACTTATTATAATTGACAAACATGTTTAGGGCGTGAACAGAGCTTTTAAGAGGCATAACGTGTCCATATTGGTCACAGTGTGGCCGTGGTAAAAGTAACACAACATTCACTGCTATGTTAACAGTGGGGCGTTAAAGGCAGGTGCTTATCTAAATAAATTATATTGAAATTATGCCTAATTACAGTCATTTATCAGTAAAGTAGAATACTTATCTACTTATCAGTAGATAAGTATTCTAAGATGAAAAATCTTATGAAATTAATGAGATTTACGACACTAGTCTGGAATTTTCCACAGTACGACATTAAACTTATCTATCTCCATGGAGACAAGCAGATGACGTGACCAGACCAGGTTTATGTACAGATTTTTAGTCCTCTTTCCACCACTGCCAAAAAGTCTGATATTATGTTTTTGACTGTAGTATTTGTGGTGGTTTTTTTTTGTTTTTTTTAGATCGACTCTTACTCTGGACACCTCTCATTCCACGAGGTGGTGTTAGATTATGTCACATTCCCCTCTCCAGCAGACTCAGTGATAATGGTGGACCACATGCCTACTATCACACCTGAAATGGAAGCAGCTGTGTCCAACCTCTACCTGACGCCGGCGACACTGCGCTGTACCTTTTTGATCTCCTTGACGTACAACGACATGTCAGCGGTACAGCTCCTCCTCAGCATTGCTCATTCTCAAAAAGCAGAATTTATAGCAGACATATTGTGTTTGTGTCTGCTCTGTGGTTACAATCTATGACACCTGTAGATCATTATGTCATAGTTAACATTTTAAATCGCAATATTGATCTAAAAAGACTTAATAAAAGAAACAAGTCTGCTGACTTCCACATTAGAAAACTGTGGTGCCCAATGGGAGCTGATGTCACCGTAAACATCAACACAATAAAGAGCCTCATGCTGGCAGCCCCTCGTATGTATAGCTGCAGATAACAAGGGAGCTAAATAGCAAGTAGCAGATTTTTTATTTTTTCATTTGTATCAAAATTATGACATGATGCTGCCAAATCCCACGCACATCACTGATGAATGAATCATTCAACTATCAAACAACTATAACATAGGGGCCACACATGGCTCTTTGGGTTTATTAATCTGGTGCGCCGAACCTGACCAAATTATATTAAAATAGGTAAGGGTAAACCTCGTTCAAAGTTTTTCTGCTGTCTTCATTCAATTGAAATTTTATAAATTCATTATCAATTTAATTAATGCATTTGGAAAACAATTTGTACGGCCCCTCTGTCAAATTTTAGAACCTATTGTGGCCCATGTGTTAAAAAGTTTGCTCTGGTATATTGTGTAGTGTGTAGTATGTAGTGTATAATGTGTAGTGTATATTGTGTAGTGTGCAGTGTATAGTGCGTAGTGTGTAGTATGTAGTGTATAATGTGTAGTGTATATTGTGTAGTGTGCAGTGTATAGTGCGTAGTGTGTAGTATGTAGTGTATAATGTGTAGTGTGTATTGTGTAGTGTGCAGTGTATAGTGTGTAGTATGTAGTGTATATTGTGTAGTGTGCAGTGTGGCAGTGTAACACACTATAGTGTGTAGTGTGCAGTGTATAATGTGTAGTGTAACACATTTCCTCTCTTTCTCTCTCTCTTTCTCTCACTCTCTTTCTCCCTCTCTCCCTCCCTCTTTCTCTCTCTGTCTCTCCCTCTCTGTCTCTCGCTCTCTGTCTCTCCCTCTCTCTCTCTCTGTCTCTCTCTCTCAGGGTTATCTGATGTATGCAGACTTCCTCAATGCCTCTCTCTTGTATGCATACGGATATTTCCCATCCACCACCTTTGATCCTGTAAGTATCTCCTCCTCTCAGTAAGGAGGTTGTAGAAGCAAATATTGTACTTTATAAATCTAAGTATTGTCTTTTCTTCTCTCTCTTCCTTAGTTCCTAAATTCATATGCTTATGGCAGATTCCAGTCTCGTCTGCCACTCTCCTGGACAGAAGGGCTGCCTCCTGCCGAAGTTCTGTTGGACCTGAGCGCGTGTCGCTATGGTAACACAAACAGCACACTTAAGTCACATTTACAAAGACAGAGTGACAGAACCAAGGGTCATATGACACTAGTGCGCCTCTGAAATAATTTGTCTCACTGAGCTTCAGAGGTTGGTAGTACTCAGTTGCATTTGCTTGAGTAACTTTTTAAAGAAATTTCACTTTTCTAGCAGCATACATTTACTCCTACGCGTTTAATAATTTTATTGAAGCAACAGTACTTTTACTTGAGTAAAGGTTGGTTCTTCTTCCCTCTGTGAGTAAGTCTACTAGTGACTTGAGCTTTACATTGACTATATGAAATGATTTGAACATTTGTGGTTTTTGCTCCTTCAGATATGATTCAGTTTGTCTCATTGTTTGTCTTTCCTTTAAAAATACTAGATTTTGAATGTTTTGTCCTTTAAATTATGTTAACTTCAAATTATAAATCAGATGTTACTCCCAAGAGTTTAAAGACTTTAAAGAGGGGGTATTATGCAAAACAGATTTTTTGAGCTTTCTACCATGTTATAACATTGTTCCCTCATCAAAAACATGCCTGAAGAGGCTTTAGATGTCATCCATGCCCTATTCTTTCCTGTGTCCTATTCAAACCCTTCTTATAGTTAGCTGTAAGATCCAAGGCTTCACCCACTAGCTTCAACACCCATGCTCCCACACAACAATTCTCCATAAACATTCAAAAACATAACACAAAACTGTACACAACAACGTGACAAACCTGATGTGATGATGTGCAGTAGTTTCATTAGCGGGACACATGCCAATTGTGTTATGATGGCCCCTTGAAGTAAGAGAGAAAAGGGAGGAGAGAGGAGGAGCTTCCAAATTGAAAGTAAAACATGTTAATACGTTGTTTTTGGCAAATATAGCATTTTCAAAACAGTATAAGTAAAATACCACCTCTTTGAGTTACTCTTAATTGAGTAGTACTTTTCCCAAATACATTTTTACCCTTACTTGAGTAATTTGTTGGACCACTACTTTGTACTTCTGCTTCAGTTATATTATTTTGAAGAAACGTTATTCTTACTTTAGTAAAATGTTTGGCTACTCTACCCCCCTCTGCTCACTGAGCGTAGAAAAAAATATCTCCCATAACATGTGCCACAGGCGAGTGCAGTGTCCCTAAATGTAAGAGCACACTCACCAAATGAGCCTTTCCCCCGCTGCACAGGGGAGGGGACATCGGCCTAAAATCCAAATCCAATAGAAGGTGGCATTTTGTTTGGGCCACCAACTGCTTAAAGAATACATTTAAAGCTTTATTTGAACACTTGAGTACAAAAAAATTACTTCTTTAAACTTGGAAACACTGCTCTCTTAACAGTTTGTGATTTAAAAAAAAGTGTTGTGTGTAAGTTTTTTGTCAGTCTAGTTTGAATGTAAGACTAATCTTACTTTCTGTGTTTGATTCCAGGTGACATTTTGTATGCTACTAATACCACAACAGTACTTCCTGACTGCACCATTCTTACGTGTGATGCCATGTTTGGCCTCAGCCTGACCCCAAGCTGCGGCTGGTTCAGCGAATGTAACGGCGACGGAAAGTATGTGGACACTCTGTGTATCTATCTCTCTATCTCTCTCCTGGGATCTGCTGTAGCCACCCCTGGCTTAAATGAAAATTAAAAAATAGATAGAAATAGCCACCTTTTGCTTTCACTGGTTTGCTCTTTTTGCATTTCTTGACCCTGACGTGGCACAGCTCTGAAGTGAAAACCATTTCTGGAGCCTTCACCTTGAAGCTCACTGAGAGAAGGACAAGGGTTTGCAGCTCTGTCCACAAAGCAATGGGCAGATACTTTCAGGATTTGAAAGTATCTGCCCTTTACATACATATATATATATATATATTCTTTACTACATAACTCCATGTATCTCCCTTCATATATTTGAAGGGAGATATATTATATAAAATGTGGAAAGTAGTAAACATGAAGAAAAAAAAATTGATGAGAGGTGTGTCCAAACGTTTGATTGGTCGTGTATTTGTAAGTATAGAGCTGTACAGGGATAGTGCATAGTGAGTTACAGAATTCACCCACACGGAGAACACACATCGATGACACGTGTTGATGATTCTGTTACATTTTGGACATTTAAAACTGCAATATAAATGTCAACACAACAATTTCAGCATTGTAACTGGCAACCCGAACAAGAGGCTCATGTGAGGCTCATTCTGCTTTCTGATTGGATAATCTTCTTGAAGCAAAACAATAAATGTCCAATGTGTTTGTAATAAAGAATAAATGAGTATTACAACTGTTATCAGTATATATTTTTAAAATCTTACATACAGTTTCAAGGGGCGTAGCATCTGTGCAGCTCCTCCCTTCAAATAGTTATTTAACATATTCACTCTAAAAACATTAATAATGAATTTAAATTTAAATTATATACATTATTATTATACTCATTATGTCTGATCATTTGTGATGCTTAGTCACACATGTTGTTGTTTGATTTGCATTGTACAGGTGCGTGAGGAATTGCTCCATTGTCTCTTCATTTGTGATGGACTTTTTCAATGGTGTCAGAGAAGTCACAGACCGCTGTAGGTACCATCTGCTGTCCAGTGTGAGGCACCACATCTACGGACAGTTTAAGGATCGGCGCCGCACGAAAATTAGCTTTCTGGACAGTCTGCACCTCACAGTGGACACCACCTCCATCGACCTGCTGCAGGGAGGGATAGTCCTGGTAAGAGCTCTGAAAAACAGGGTCTTATAAAAGAGAGACAAAAACAGAACTAGTTCATTTTAAACAGTTTGTAGTGGTACAAAGTTACTCTGCTCTTACCTTATGCATTCAGAGCATCCTAATTATTCACTGCGATGAGTTTATAAGCACTTTTCACAACTCTCAGACAACTGTCAGAGATCAGATAGTCATGGTAGATGGCAAAACAACTTTAACATGCTTTCTGCTCCCTTGCTGGAGTTAATAATCAGATGGAGGTAGCACACAGTGGTCTCATTTTCACTCCTTTTGTCACACCTCAAGTCAGAACCAAACATGATCATTCAATCATATTCGTTTTTTTCAGTGATACATGTGAAATGCTCATTGCCCACCCATCACTTACAATTCACATTTCTACATTCACATTTCTCTCTCCTCAGATGTACAGAGTTTAGTGCTTCATTCATTGATTCTGCAGAAAATCCGTTCAAAGATTATCAGTCCACTGTGGGTTTTTTTTTCCCTTCATAAGCAGCCATATTTGTTTTATTAGGGACAGACCATGCATGTCCCTGATTGGCTCACCCATCTGTCAATCATGCCCATCTGAACTTTGGGAGATGCACTGGTGACTGGACTCAAATCTTCCTAAAGTAGACCTATTGGATAAACGTATGGATCAAGCCAAGTTACATGTCAGATCTGTGGAGAGGCAACCTTGCTCACAGTAATAATATATGTTCTTAGAGGTATGAGTAACAAAAACCTCGTGTTAGATCAATTTAATATCATACAGTGGGAGATTCCAGGAAAAGCTGTGGCCCAAAGTTATTCCTCTCTTGTGCATTCAGAGCATCCTAATTATTCACCACAATCAGGTTATAAGCACTTTTCACAACACTCAGAGACCAGAGCGAAGTTTTGGCATGACACCAACTAGCATGCTAACCGTACATTTCATTATTTTTGGACATTAAATTCTTTATAACTCGATGCAGACAGTACACAGCTTATTAATTTTGATCTCAAGAGCTGCTTGTACAATATATCTGTACTGGGGGAAGACACATTTTGCTCAAAGGCATGAGAAAAAATGGCTTTAAAGATGCTGTATCTGATTTTCATTGTCTTAAAGGTAAATGGGAGCAAATCGATGCAGATGCCACCAGGAGTGGAGGTGACCAAAGACCTGACCGGAGTCACTGTTGATATCCGTGGAGAAATGTACATCTTCTTTGACGGGACTGGGGCTTTCATCATGCTAGCACGTAAGAAAACATTTCCAGATGTCAGTGTCAAGTTTTATGATTCTCTCATTTTGACTGGTGGAATATATAGTACACACTAATTACAAGCAATTTGCAAAGAAAAGTTGAAAAATACACTGAACATTACAGCGAGTAGAGCGTTCCATGTTGATGACATCACACTGGGAGAAATCTATCAAAAATCAACAATTACAAGCAAGAAAAACATTTTTTTCTGAGACTTTAAAAATGATTTCAACAAAATAATGTAGAAATAATGTTTTCTAATATTTGTATTAGATAATCATTTCTGTATACATTAGAGGAGTTTTGACCCAGTGTACAGTATGGTTGCTAAGTAACATTTATGGGATTCCCTACTGTGATGCAAACATGGATCTCTAATAAGAACTGGATAAGACATTCCCCCTCTGTCCCGGGGCGATATCAACTAGTGGCCGCTCCAGGTACTGCAGCTCCCAGGAGCTTGGGCCCAGAAAGAATTCTCCAATAGACCGCAATGCATGTTTTGGTAATTCAAACTGCCCGTGTTCGGCTGACAGGGCATCCAGTTTTCACAGACATCAGATTTTGTTGGAATTATTCTCTATTTCCACAACATGAACATTTAACATGGCTGCCCATTCAAGTGAATGGGCCGAGCTCAATGGCACATATCTCTCGATTAGCCTTTAGCAGCTAGGTATCCAGTGTCTGGGCAAACAAGTGCTCTGACCAATCAGAGCTAAAGCAGAGCTAGAGCGATTAATAAGCTGTTTTTAAGACAACTAAAGGATTTTGAACTGATCTGAAAATAGGTGAAAAATTGACACAAAATCTGACCTTTGTGAAAGCTGTAAGTGCCTGTGGGTCCCTGTCAGTCCCTGTCAATCCCTGTCACCTGAACACATGCAGTTTGTGATTAAATAACGCTCAATGGGAAGAATGTTTTCTGGGTAGGAGGTATTTTCTTCACTGCAGTACCATAGACTGTATATATAAATGGACATAGCTTACCTGCTGGCCACCATGTTCCAAATTGAAAGTGATCATGGGCGCTCTTCCGGCTCCATCAACTCTGGCTCCAATTCAGTTTACATTGAAAAATTGTGGTCTTAAAATGTATTGACCCGCTCTACATGATCCTGGTATTTTTATTTTGTTATTGTGTCTGTAAATCAAGATATGAACATTTATAACAGATAAATCAGGCAAGGTCATGCCTGCTAGTGTTAACAACAGGTATGATTGACATCGTTGCTAAGCAGGGCATTACCTTCAGCAGCCTCCTGGATTGGCTCTTTGGTTGCTATGATACAAGAGGTCGGAATTCCAGATATGATACTCGGCTCCAAATCTGCCAATTTAACTGCTAGCCTCGATGAGCTTCACTTGACTGGAGCCTAACGCTATGACGGGTGATGCCACACTTCCATAGTCCACTTCTTTATACAGTTTATGTGCAGTACCAATGAGTGGCCACTAACATGATTACTAGTAAAAGTAAGTAAGGAAGTAAAATATTAAACAAAAACATTTATAGACATTTATACACGCAAAATTCTATCTCTACTCGTTGCCACAACTCAATCACTGCACTACCAGGAGTCATGTCAAATGCCCCTTCACATACAAATGAAGGATGAAGCTAATCTCCATATTAAAGTATATAAAATGTTTATTTCATGATATTTATGTCTTTTTTCTGGTGTCCTCACAGTAACATGTACAAGAGGAGGTTTAGCAGTTCACCAGAATCACAACTTGAAAGTTGTTTATCCGTTAGCTCAAATGCTACTTTTACACTAATTATGATCTAAAATAAAACACCAAAAGGTTTACACACTCCACAATGGTTTTCGTCTATGTTCCCTTGACACAAATCTTTCTGTCATTAAAGAGAGCCCTATGGAGACAGTTATGACGGGGATGTGCGTCAACAATCTGCAGCCGAATGCAAATTTTCGCATAGCGGATGACAGGTCCAATCTGCACCCACACTCACACACACGTTTACATCAGGTCCTAACCTTGAAGGCCCATAGGACGCTATTTTCTGATCTATGTTTCTGATCTATGTTGTTTCCTCCTCAACGACATACCTGAAGTTGGGTTGTGATTAATCATATGTTTAACACACAAATTCTGCATATTTAGGCTGAGTTCTTCTCTTGCACAGAAAACACTGTGAATGAAACACAACTCCAGGTATGTTTTTTTAATGAGGTAACAACATTATAACTTGGTTTAAAGTTTACAAGAGTCAATTTTGTGTAATACAGGACCTTTAACTTTAGGTTACTTCCGTAACTCTGGTTCTCTGGACAGCATGAATGAGATGTCTCACTATGGGATACGCCCCCTCATGTATTCACAGAAGCCCTATACCAATATGCCAGTCCTGAGTGATGTTGCGATTTTGGCACCCCGTATAAATGCCGCTGGTATGACATCGCCCATCATTCAATAAGCACATCTCTTCATGCTTCTCTCTTCACCCCAGCAGTAAGAAAGGTGGGCTGCTGAGACATCTCACTCATGTTTCTCAGAGAACCGGGGTTAGAAAAGTAACCTATGAAAGTTCTCTTTCATAGCATTTGTTTCAGTGTCTCAGTATGGGATATGAAGACTCCAGATAAGCTTATCTCAATGACATGATGCCAGCAAAGGTCTATGAGAGTCCCAAAGATCAGTCAGCCTGGCATTATAAGCATGAACATACCCACAGAGCATGAATATCACTGGCATGTTTGGGAGTGGCTAAGACCATCAGCAAAACATCCTTCAGTGACACCATGCTCAGGTCAATGTCCGCCAGTGGCTCAGTGGGATGGACAGTGAGGGTCCAAAAGATTTGGCCAGGTCCAATGAGGGAGACACAGGCTTGGACACAGGCAACAGTCTCCTTACTCCTTTCATGAAATAACAAGCAGATGCTGGCCTACAGTCTTGCCATCAAAGCCAACATGACATGCTGAAAGAGCAGCCAAGTACACCTTGACAGTGGAGAATGCCTTCTTCCTGTTAATAAGGTCTGCAGGAATGACAATATGACATTCACAATTAAAGGGGAACACTCCCTTTTTAAGGCACCAGTCCTCACGGTCATAGAATAACCTCGTAGATGCGGTCCTGGTGCTCTGAATAATATTAATCACATTCTCAGTGCAGACCAGCCACGGTCAGGCTTAGCCACTCAGGGGCCAAACCTCTAGTGCAAGTTGCTCTGGAGAAGAATGGGATATCTGTTCATTTGCTTGGGTCAAAAGGTAGTAATTGTTTCACCTCTACAGGACTGATCAATACTAGCAATTTAACCCATATCTCGTTTACTTTTAGTTGGTTTATTCAACAGGGATGTGTACATTAATCTCATAAAAGGACAGACGCCACACCAGATTTAGCTACAGCTAGTTTTCATCTGCAGCCCCTGGGCAAGTGAGCAATGGAAATACATCAGCATTCAACATTTAAATTTACTCAAATACTATGTCAGAAATGACCATGTATAGGTCTATATTTCAATTTACCACATGCAAATACAAAATCAGTGTTGACAGTGCTGACTCTGTGAACTTTAAACCATGTTGTTTATCTAATAATCAAGGATTTACATCATTGGCACCTGACCTTAGCCCCCATAAAGCAGGTATCCATGGTGCGTGCAGATATTAGTGCCCACAATAAATATCCACCCACTCTATAGGCTCTGTCTGATCTGTTACTCTGTCGCCCTCTAGTTGTCAGACGATTGTCGAGGAGCCTCCATTAACAAATATTGACTGCCCCATGGTCCAAGATCAGTGAGTAACCTGTGTATTCTTCTTATTCATTTATAGTAAAGGCAAAATGTTGCTTTTGTTTTTATTTGGTACTTCCCTGACTATTATTCATTTGGTGACTTAAAGAATGCATGTGATGTGATTCCCCTTTAAACATGGTTTTGGTCACTTTGGGAGTATTTCACATTTTATAAATTAAAATAATGCCTAGATTTCGGAAATGTGCTTTATAAACTACACCTTTATTTTGATTGAGGTATTCAAGAATTGGAGCTATAATAATATAACTATGCGTTTGTTGGGAACACAATTTTATGGGCTTAAAACTGTGTAGAAGTCCCAACACAACAAAACTGACCAAACCTGAATAAAGCATTTTTGAGGCTCAGAGAAGATTGCTTTGGATTGATGAAACTAAATACAACTCTAGGTATGTTTTTGATTTGGGGAAAACATTATAACATTAATGTTATAATTAAACCCTCAAAAAGTCCATTATACATAATATTTACTTCTAAGGGGTATCAGGGGTATTAACTTGTAATACATAACATACTCGGATCACTATGTTTCCTTTATTGTTTTGAAAATGCTATATATTGAAAACAATGTATTAGCAGGGTTCATAAGTTTCACTTAAATTTTTTGACGCTCTGAGTCACTCCTCCCTTTGCTCTCTGCGCTAAGTCACTCCCTGTTCAGAATGATATCACACGATCAGAGTGCATCCCCTTAATGAAACTACTGCGCACCGCATCAGGCTTTACAAGTTGTAGTGTATTGTTTTCCATCCTGCTTCTGTATATTTATGGAGAATTGTCATGTGGGAGCTTGGGTAACATAGGCTTGTGGGCGGAGCATGGGAAAGAATCTTATTGTTAACCATAAGGAGGGTTAGACTAGGGCCCTGGAGAAATCACAAAATTACTGAAACATGCATGGATGACATCTAAAACCTCTTGAGGCCTGTTGTTGATGAGGGAATATGATAGATTTTGCATAATCCCTGTTCTCTAATGTTAAATATGTGTTTTGAATCAGCCCACCTCACTTCTCTCTCTTTGAGTAGAGATAGGGAGGAGCTCAGTTATGGAGAGACTTAAGTTTAAAAGCGTTGTGTGTTTGGCTTGTAGATGTTCACAGATGTCCCCCTTTGTTAATGACCCTTCCCTGGCGGGGTTGTGCCCTAACTTGATGTGTCGCTATCCGGACTTGGACAACTTGTTCTGCTCCTTCCATTATTTCTACGCTCGAAAGTTCAAGGTCCCTGTTCTTCCAGAGTGTGGTAAGAACATAACACAACAACAATAATTAAAGGTTCTATATTACGCAAAACTCCTCAAAAACATACCTGGAGTTGTGTTTTGTTACATTCACACATGTTTGAGTAATCCTTTATTTTGAATCTGTCTACATCCCCAAAGCTCAAAAAGCTCTGTTTGACCTTGTGATGTCATGAAGTGGTAGGTAACAGCTACCTTTTACTTTTACTTCAGTAGATATTAGCAATTGCAGGACTGAAATCATCCAAATAGTGAATGGAGTGCATGGAGTTTAAAAACACAGTGGAGCACTTCCTGTATCACCACATGACATCACAAGGTGGAACAGAGTGTTTATGCAGAGTTTGTGTGTTAAACATGGGTGAATGAAACACCTCCAGGTATGTCAGATTAGAAAATATCGTAATATACCCTTTAATATAATCAAATACGACCCTCAACAATGATTTTAGTAGTCGACTAGTCAGCAATGATTTTAATTCTTTTACATACACTATCAACCAAAGAAAGTTTGAAATATGGTGTTATTAGTTTAGTTGATTAATAATCATTACTCTCTCATTTGGGTTGCCAGTTTCAGTGCTGAAATCCAGTTGGTTTAAACCTCTCTCTGATCTAAATGGTCACTACCTAAACCTCAGCGCCTGCAGCCAATCCTGAATCAGTGCTAGTGCAGCTTCTGCAGCTCAGTGAGTGAATTTTGGAGGTTCTGAGTGCCCTCTATCTGCAGCTTAAAGGGCCCATATTACACTGTTTTTTGAGCTATGTTATCATGTTGTTTCCTCATCAAAAACATACCTGGAGTTGTGTTTTATTTCATTCACACATGTTTAACACACAAACCCTACATATTTAGATTGTGTTCTTCTCTCAAACAGAAAACACTTCACCTTGTGATGTCATGTGGTAATACAAGACATACACCTTCACTAGAATCATTTGGATCATTTCCTCTCTGAAATTGCCAATTTCTACTGAACAAAAGGTGAAAGGTAACTGTTAATTTGAAAACTACCATTACATGACATCACAAGGTGGAACAGTGCATCTTAAGCTTTGGAGACTAATAATAAAGAATTGCTCAAACATGCATGAATGAAAAAAAAACAATTCCAGATATGTTTTTGATGAGGTAACAACATAATAACATGCTCACTACAGTCAATTTTGCGTAATATAGGACTTTTGAGACACTAGCAACTCAGGTTCAGTTGTGATTGTATTACATTTTTAAAACAGTAAGAGCACAGACTGCAATAAGGGCTACATACTGCCCCCTTCAGGCACATGCTCAACGTCTTTGTATTGGACTGTTCATATTTCTTTCGTGTCTCTGCATCATGTGCTCTGTGTGTTTCCACAGCTTCCTCTGTCTGTGCAAACCACATCTGCGCCCCTCATGAGTTCTGTGGTCTGAATGCAGCTGGGGATCCCATGTGTTTCTGCCGCTCAGTGTGGGCATATACCTACAGAAACAATGGCATATACAGCATGAATGGTGCGTATACAGGTTGAGAGGACCAACCAAAGTCTGTAAAAAGATATTTATATAACTTTGGCAGCTGTGTTACCTGTATAAAGCGGGCTGGGTTACCTGTGTAAAACGGCTGTTACTTGCGTGAACCGGCTGTTACCTGTGTAAAGCTGCTGTTACCTGTGTAAAGCTGCTGTTACCTGTGTAAAGCTGCTGTTACCTGTGTAAAGTGCTGTACGTGTGTAAAGCGGCTGTTACCTGTCCAGGTGAGGGCCCTTATTGTGGAGATGGGGAGGCCTCGCTGCAGCTCGTGTCTTGTCTGTTGGAGGATAAAGGTGTGGATGTGTCACAGCTCCGACTACTGGACCCCACATGCAAAGGTGTGATCGACAATGAGGCACACACCGTCAACTTCTACTTCAACGTCTCTCACGACTGCAAATCAGAAGTCTCGGTAACTTTACTTTCAGATTTTTTAAGTTGCACAAGAAAATTGAATTCTGTCAACAGGACAAAAAATATATAAGTTCTATATTACACATAATTAGGATGAAGTATAAGGGTCACTTAAATAAATTTTTTTTTTTAAATATGTGGGCGCTACGAGAATAAAGTCGTAGCATTTCGACATTAAAGTCCTAATTTTACGAGAATAAAGTCGAAGCCAGAAAAAGTCGTAATATTACGAGAATAAAGTCATAATATTACGAGAAAAAAGTCATAATATTACGAGAAAAAAGTCACAATATTACGAGAAAAAAGTCGTAATATTATGAGAATAAAGTCGTGTTTTTTATAGGCTGCTGTGCGTGAATGAGTGACCAGTGCGTTATGAAGAATTTGGAGCATTTTGTTCAGATATAGCAATTTCTTCCAAATCTGTCTGGTTTCTCCGACTAAACAAACTCAAATGCTTGCAGTGTTGCTTCAAAGTACTTATACTGATGATAGTGTGGTGATGGTGGGCTAAAAGACACAGTATTTCATCGTGCGTAAACCCCAGTTTAAAGTTTATCTGAACAAAATGCTCCAAATTCTCCTTCACACACAGCAGCCTATACTCTCATAAAAATACCAATTTATTCTCGTAATATTACGACTGCGCCCGCATTTTTTTATTTATTTAAGTGACCCTTATACTCCATCGTACATAATTGACTCTTGTGAGCTTAAGGAATGTTAGAATGTTGTTACTTCCTCCAAAACACCCAGAGTTGTGTTGCGTTTCATTCACACATATGTGGGTAACCCTGCATTATTAGGGTGTCATGAAGCGGTAGTTTTCAAGTTAATAGCCAATTTTAGAGGGTGTGATTGACAGGTGGATTAACCAATCAGACAGAAGCATGATCTGTTCGTGTCAAAATCTGTCATCGGGTACAAAGCGTCTCTACAATGTTTCTTTGATTAATGGTCCTGTGTCTGGTCCCTGTAAAATAAGTTAACTAAACTAAATTAAACATAAAAAAGAGGAAAGACAACACAGAGCACTGACAAACCGCATGGGTTTCTACAGAATCAACAGGGGACAATATTGTAACATGGTTAAAAGTTGTTTTTTTTAAAGTTAATTTTACATAATATGTGTTTTTTAAATAAAACTTGCCTATAGAATCTGAAACCCAGCAATTAGTTGAGACCAGAAGTGGGTAGAGTAGTAAAATAACTCAAGAGACGTAACATCTGATTTATAATTTCAGGTTGAGGTAATAGGAAGGATAAAATATTAAATAATTCACCAAATCTGGTGTTTTGAAAGAATAGATACAAAAATTAGACAAATTAAATCATATCATGAAGGGGCTGCAAGAAACACAAATATTCAAATTATTTCATATTGTCGACATAAAGCTGTTGTCAGTGGTAGATTTACTTACAGTGGAAAGAGGAACCACAACTTTTACTCAAGTAAGAGTACTGTTACTTCAACAAAAATATGACTCAAGTAGGAGTAAAAGTATGTTGCTAGAGAAGTAATTTGAAAGGTACAATTTCTTTAAAAAATTTCTCAAGTAAATGTAACTGAGTACTACCCACCTCTGGATATGATGTGCTAATCCTGTTTGGTCTAAACTCCACTAACGCCTGCTGTTTCTGGTGTGATTTCAGTCCAATGAGACCCATATCCTCTACTATAACGCCATTCTGGACAACAACACGGATAGCAACGGCATCACACGCGAAGACCAAATCTACCTGGATTTCTCCTGTGCCTATGAAATGCCGCCCCCTAATGTCATGACCTTCAGGGTCCGCACCAGGTGAGAAAACAAAAAGAGCAGAGGGAAACAGGGAAGTGTTAGCCTCATATTATGTTAACAACAGACAACTGCACAAATATGAAACAAAAATCGAATGGCAAAGGTGGTTGTGATTTATGTTTAAAAGTAGGCTTCTGTTCAGAGTGCGCATTGTAAACAACCTCAGAGGCGCTCACATTTGAAAGAAGACTGAAATCTGATCAACTTAAACAAGAATCCCACCTTTTAGGGCCATTATTTTTTATTTTGTTTATTAATGATTTGTGTGAGTCTTCAAAAAAGCTGTAATTCTTGTTCGCAGATGACACAAATATTTTTCATCCTGGGAGTAACCTAAATTAATTAAAAGAGACCATAAAAGAAGAAATTGCAAAAGTGAGATTTTGGTTTAATGAAAATAAGTTATTTTTAAATTGAGGAAAACTAAGTATATAATTTTTGGTAACTGAAAAAATTATGAAAATGTGACAATATCTATTGATGGTGTCAGCATAGAGAGAGGAACCGAGGTGAGGTTCTTGGGAATAATTTTGAAAAAAATCAATTGGAAGTCTCATGCAGGCCATGAAAAGAAAGGTCAGTAAAATATTGCTATATCGTATAAAGTCAAAGATTTGTTAGATTGTAAATGACTTCATATGTTATACTTCTCATACTTTAGCTACTGCTCAGAAGTTTGGGTCAATGCTTATTTAAGCACCATAAAACTTTCCCTTCTGCTGCAAAAAAGAGCAAAACGAATAATCGGCAAAAAGGGGTTTAGAGATCACACCAGTCATCTGTTTAAGTCTAATCACCTAAAGTTAAAAGACTTAGTTGATCTTAAGATTTTACTAGTTATGTCGAGAGCCAAACAATAAAATTGACCAGAAGCTGTATAAAATCTTTTTACGTTTGTTTCAGAGGACTGTGACCATAGGAGACAGTATTTTTAAAACAGAAATGTGTCTCTGTTTATGGAGTCAAGCTATGGAACTCATTAAATCATGATTTCAAATGTTGCACTATAGTTTATAAATTTAAAAAAAAATTACAAAATAATGATCGATTGTGGACGATGTGACTAAGGAAAATATTTAAAAGCAAGCTGTTGTGGCTCATTGGGGACTTTTGGTTTGGGGAACTATTATGAAAGAAATGTTTATTTGAATGCTCTGCGAAAGGAGCAGGGTTTATAAGATTTATCTTCTGTTCCTTTTTGTTCATGCCAGTAATGTCAAGGTACATAACTGTTGTATTTATGTTAACTGTCTGAATATTTAGTTTTTCACTCATTAAATTGATTCCAACAAATTGAAATGGTGTTAGCAATAAATAAGCAGCCCTCATATCTGGGTGACAGTGGCTCGATGGTTAGAGCACTGATCTGGTCAGGTGGAGCAATTTCTACTCGGACCAAGTTCTTTTGTTGTGTCCTTTGGCAAGACACTTAACACTCCGTGCCTAGAATGAAAGTGGTGAGTGAGTCTGCCCACGGGCAGCTGTGGCTACAATTGTAGCTTACCACCACCGTGTGTGGAGCGAATGAATATGAGGGGAATGAGGGGCTTCAACAAATCTGTAAAAGTACATTAAAAGTTTCCTCCACACCACCTAACCTGCCCAAATATTATCTTTACTGGTTTAGTTAGTCCTGTTTTAGACCTGTTTTTTTTTCTGGGTTAGTACTACTTAGTCTTGTTTGGTCCTGGTTTAGTCCTTGTTTAATTCTGTTTTAGACCTGGTTTAGTCTTAATTAATTTTGGGTTTGTCCTGGTTCAGACCCAGTTCGACCCCAAATAGTGGTTGTGTCAAACACCTTCTGGCCCAGAAGCCACGCCCTTCCAAAAAGTCTGCCAACTGGGAAAATGTAGTTGAGCAGCCCTGCATTATTATTATCATACGATCTCATAGCCCTTAGAGACAGAAACGCTCAAAGTGTGAATACTCAGTAATGAATCTTTCCTGTGTGTTTGTAGCTCCATGATGATACACTTGAACACAGGTCTGTTTAGCTTCTCATTGGAGACGAAAGCGTGTAGAGACAGCCAGTGCTTACAGCCACTGAGCTCGGAAGACGAGCTATCATTGGCAGAAGACATCTGGATCCATCTCTTTGCAAGCGAACTGGCCACAAGCCAACTGGTGCTGTCCACCGAGTATTGCTGGGTCTCCGACCAACAGACCGACAAGGGCACCAGGGTACACAACCTCATCACCAACGGGTCAGTCCTGGTTCAGTTCTGGTTCAGGCCTGGTTCAGGCCTGGTTTTGTCCCTGGTTCAGCTCTGGTTTAGTCCTGGTTCTATCCCGGTTCAGTCCTGATTCAATCCTGATTCAGTCCCTGATTTAGTCCTGGTTTAGTCCTGGTTTAGTCCTGGTTTAGTCCTGGTTCAGTCCTACTTTAGTCCTGGTCTAGTCATGGTTCAATCATGGTTCAGTCCTGGTTCTGTCCTGGTTTAGTCTTGGTTCAGTCTTAGTTAGGTCTCTAGTTTAATTCTATTCCAGGTTTAGGCTCTGGTTCATCCCTTGTTTAGACCTAGTTCAGTCTCTGTTAGTATATAGTCAAGTCAAGGCCCCAAATGAACAGTCCTAAATCAACTTTGCCTTTAAATGGCAATAAAGGAAATGCTCCACCGTTAATGCTAATATATTGTTTTAGGCAAATATAGCATTTTCAAAACAATAAAAGGTAACATGGTGATCTAAATATATTTTGTGTTAGCAGTTAATACCCCAAGTAAAATACCCCCACCACTAAATGACATAACAAGGTGGAACACAGCATTTTGAGCTTTGGGGATACAAACAGTCTCATAATTCAGAATTACTCAAACATATGAATGAAAGAAAACACAACTCCAGGTATGTTTTGAGACAGCAACATTATCAGATTGTGCAATATGGGCCCTTTAAATGCTATTGCAAAAAATAACAGTATAATAAGTGATTTTTGTGTCTTAAACGTGTAGATGCGCTGATCCAGGAGACGACACAGTGAAGGTCCTGGAGAACGGAGTGGGGGAACGCTGCTCCTACATGTTCAAGGCTTTCCAGTTCGTCGGCTACTCTGGAGAAGTCTACATGCACTGCCAAGTCCACTTGTGTGTAGATGATGGCACCTGCGCTCCGGTGAGAAACCACAAAACATATGCACTCCCCTTAGTGTTAGAGAGGTGGTATTTTGGATACTCATTTGAGCAGGTATTGATACTAAAAAAGTCACATTCACAGGGCAGAAATGAACCTTTCCTGAATAGGTTTAGAATGATCTTGAGCTGAATCAGAACAAGTATAAGACACATAGACTAGGTGTATACTAGTCTATGTGTCTTATACTTGTTCTGATTGGACCACTATGGAAACGACCTGGACGACTGAGGGATTTCACAGATATAAGGCCACGTGGGAATTAGTACTGAGCATCAGGTCTATTCTTTAGTATGAAAATTGAGTGTGAAATTTTTACTATTGTGACAACATTACTCTCCTGGGTACTATTCAAACCTTCCTGTTGGTTCAAGGCTCCGCTCACAAGCCTATATATCCAGGAACTTCTCTGCAGTGCTCCCCATGCTCCCACCACACGAGTGTCAAAAACGAAACTGAAACTGATTCAGCTTTTTAATTCTGTTTTCAGCTAATATAGAAAACATTAAAAGGTAACATGGTGATCTAAATATGTTATGTGTTAGCAGTTAGTACCCCAAACACGTGTAATAGTCCGGCTTCAAAACCGACCTCTTCTGCAGAATGGACTGTTCAGAGCTTTTAACCGTGTTATACTTGTTTCCTTCTCATTGACCCTCTGAGGTTATATTTAGAGTGATTCATGTATGTTTGAGCAATAGTAAAAGAAAAATTCAAATCTGTCCTGTCTATTTTAAACCTATAAACACTTTAAGACAGAAACTTGTTGACCCTAAGGACAAAACCCCGAGCCATAAACAAAGTAATGTTGTCTACAGTGTACAGTGTAGTGAAGAGTGCAGTGAGCGTTACATTGGAGAAACTAAACAGCCATTCCATAAGAGAATCTACCTTCACACCTTCACAAGAGCAGCTCGGGGCCCCAAATTGCCATACAACTCCATCACAAAGCCACTAACCACTCCTTTGAAGATAGTGAGGTACAGATCTTAGCCAAAGAAAATAAATGGTTTGAGAGAGAAGTTAAAGAGACATTTCTTTTAGGAAAGACAATCCTTCTTTGAACAGGAATGGGGCCTTAGACATAATCTATCTCCTATTTATAACTCCATCCTTAGACCTATATCTAAACAAAGAAAATAATTGGTGATTCACTTAGAATTTGACAGCATCGCCTAGTCATTTTGGTACAAAACAAAAAATAAAACAAAAACTGATGCTTGCTCACGTGATGTGCAGCTATCCATAGGAGGGGCCAACAGCATGAGGCAGTTTGTTGTCATGACGTGTACACCGACGTCAGCTCCCATTGGACACCATAGTTTTCTAACATGGAAGTCAGCGGACTTGTTTCTTTTGTTAAGTTGTTTTAGATGGATATTGTGATTTAAAATGTCCAAATTATAACATAATGATTTATGAGTGTCGTATATTAAAACTATAGAGTAGACATAAGCACAATATGTCTTTTTACCCAGGACATAAATCCTTTATTATTGGATCAACAGCCTGGTTTAAAGTTCACATATGGATTAAAATAGGGTAAGGGTAGGATTTAGGTTCAGGTTAGATAAGTAGTGTTTATGGTTAAGGTTAGGATCAGTCTCCAGGAAATTAATGGAATAATGTCCCCAAAAAGTATGGAAACCCAACACGTGTGTAAGTGTGTGTGTAAATCTTGGCTTTCAGGTTTGTCCTCCTCCTTCTGGGGCTCGTCGACGTCGGTCGGTGTCCAGTGTGTGGAGCACCACATTCTCGTCCATGAGCTGGGCCAATCTGGTAACAGTACCTTTTCAACATAAAATGCAGGCAGTTGGAGTCAATGTTAGAGAGGCCAGTCCAATAAAAGTCAGAATTTACTTTAAAATGCAACAAATACAGAAACAAACACATAAAATGCATCAGGAACATGTGTCACAGAAACTTTATTTAAAGGCAAGATAGACTTTATTGTCCACTTGCATCCCATCCTTCAGTGTCTCTGGGTAAAACCTGCATTTTGACCCATCTTTCAGAAAACACTGATAAAGTTTGTGATCAAAGTAAATATGGTTTTCTTTGAGGTGATCTTAACATTCATTAGTGTTACAACAGTGGCAGGTCGTGCATTTCATCTTCAGTGACGCCCCACTTACACATTACAACATCACCTCAATATAGGCAAGTCAAGCAACACTTAATTTCAGGGGCATTTAAAACCAATAAGCAGCATTGCATTCACAATTAAGAGCAGGAAAGTTCACAGATACTGTCAAAAATAAAAAATAAAAATGTGATTTAAAGATACCAAACAAAATTACATCTAAATTACGCTTTGTGACCTTAAACAAGTCTGTCCAATAAACTGCGCAATGTCGCTGTTTCATATAAGACACCAACCAGACAATAACAAAACAAACTATCCTTTGAAAATAAAGTAAACAGATCATTTGCATTTTTTGACAATAGGCTATACAACAGCAAATAACTGAAAATGTGGCACAGCTGAGATTGAATGAACTATAGTGCAATTTTTACTGAGGTGACTTCAATGCACCATGTTATTATTAACCTTATAAACTCACTTTTTCATTCTGGAGCTCCATCTCCCTGCGTGCCGCTGAGCAGCATGTCCTCTCGAGTGTCTCCAAATGCTTTTAAACGCACTCTAGTATATAAGTGCCCAGCCATACAACAACAGTACAATTTGTGGCATTTCTCAGAAGCTGTGATCCACGCAGTACCGTTCATAGTTGCTTGTCTGGAAATAACGGACAAACCCTTTCCCTTGCTGGGACAGGTTAGCTAGCGCATGGGGTTGGCCTCTTCTCATAACGTCCAGCTTTTTGTGAAAAATGGCGTGGAAAGTATATCTGCAATCAGATCAATCTCTCCTCCTTCGGCCATTATGTGTTAAAAATACAGCAATGGCTGTTGGATCTCCTGGTTTAGTTCGATATTCTGCAAACTGCCGCCTTTCCAGCTCTAGCAGTGCTTACTATCCAATTATAGGACAACACAAGCTAGCTGAAATATAATTGTATATAATATAAATATAATATAATATAAAAATAATCAACAAGCAACATTGGAAGCTACTCAATTAAGTGCATGTAATAAGACATAAAGAGAATAGAGAATATTTTTGTTTACATATTTATGAAAATAAAATAAATTCACTTTTCTGAGCATGTTTAGAGAAGGCCTTGCTGGCCCTGACGGCCCACCACTGTTTTACGATAACTGCACGTGGCCCAGATAGACTTTTAGTTGAGAGGGTGTGAAAGCCTCTACTAGTATTGATCTTATTTTTACACATGTTCCAGAGCTCTTTTCACAAACAGTATCAATAGACATAGGGCGCAGCGATCATAATTTGGTGACCTTCTCAAGAGAAATAAAAATGCCTAAATCAGGGGTCAAAATTGTGCAGTGTAGGTCATTTTGAAGGTTTACTCCAGATTTAGTTTGGTCTGATGTCAATAATGGAGCAAAGTTTATGAGGAGCATAATGTAAACGCTGATCTGGTGTCACTGTTGTTGCCCCCCCGGGTGTTGAAGTCCCCCAGTAGAACAACGGAGTCCCATTTCGGTGCACTGTCCAGTACCCCTCCCAGGGACTCCAAGAAGGCCGGGTACTCCATTTGGCCTGTAGGCCTGCACAACAGTGAGAGACTTGTCCCTGACCCAAAGGCACAGGGATGTGACCCTCTCGTTCACTGGGGAAATCTCCAACACATGGCGGCTGAGCTGTGGAGGTATAATCAAGCCCACACCAGCTCGCCACCTCTCCCCGCAGGCAACGCCAGAGAAATGGAGAGTTGAACCCCTCTCAACAAGTTGGGTGCCTTTCAACCTCCTGCACAAGCTCAGGTTCCTTCCCTCCCAGCGAGGTGATGTTCCACATTGCCCCAGCCAGATGCTGTGTCTGTGGACTGGGTCATCAAGACACCCGTCCTTGACTATTGCCCAGTCCTCCTTGCACCTGACCCTATGATCCCCTCTGCAGATAGTGAAGCCAAAGAAAGGCCAATATTGAAATGTATGCTGATGATGCCACACTATATATGTCTGCACCAGCTATATCTGAACTAAGCGATGAGAGATGAGATAAATGCAAATGAGTAAAATGAATAAACTAGTGGTGAATATTGCTAAAACTAAATGCATTGTATTCATTAACAGATGAGTTCCAACAGCTACTACTGCTCTTAGTCACTAGAGGGAGCACTTGTTGAGCAGGTCCAAAAGTCAAATTGCAGGGCATTAGGTTAGACCAGTCCTTGTCTTGGACAGAGCAAATGAATCATATTGTTGGCGTGATGGGGAAAGGTGTTGCCATGTCTAAAAAAAATTCTGTTTTTTGTCCACATGCTGTCCTGAAAAGAGCTGTTGAAAGTCTGCTCTTAACTCATTTACATGGCTGTCCCATGATGTGGTCTAATCCTACACAGAAACATCTAAAAAGCTCCAGATCAAAACAGAGGCACTAGAATGGTACTTCTGTGCTCTTATCACACTATTAGAGCCTGCCCTGACTAGTGGTGGAGGACAAATGGCAGAAAAGTCTATTGGTGTTCAGGTATCACATTATGGGGGCCCTGATTTGTGATGATACCTTTTATTCAGTGGGTTTGGCTACAATCATCCAACCAGCCAAGTTACCTCAGGCGTCGAGTGCATGAAGGAGTGGATCATGAAAAGAACTGTTCTCTATAGTAGCTGCCCCCTAGTGTCAAATCAATTAAAAACAGGACCTCTTTTGAAAAAAAAAAAAAGAGTAAATGACGTTTTGATGGTGCTGCATTTAATGTTTTATTAATATTAATATTAATATTAATAATGTCGTATGCTTGAAATGCTGTTAAGCAACTGTTCACTGTATACATGGAATTCATACAGCAATTTTTGCATTTTATGGACTCCAGGAAGACTAGCAACCATTTGGTGGAAGCTAATGGCAATCTAAATAAAGAGTAAAGAATAAAGCCTACAGTTAGCATCACATCCTCAGGCAAAGTTTATCAGCTTTAAACTATCATGTGCTGATTGAACATAGTCATAGACCAGTGCATTTGTCTCATATTTTGCTGCTCTGATGTTGTGTCTGGTCCACAGGACAGCTCTGGTTCACTGAAGAACAAATAAAGCAGCTCCAGACCACAGCGTCTCAGGCCCACAGCCCCAAAGAGACATCTGCTCCTGAACCTGCAGAATCCCACTGGAACTGGGTCAATAAAGTTTATAACTGAACATAAGTCACTGTGTTTTGTCTTCACTCACTGAGCTGCAGAGGCTGCACTAACACTATTTCATGATTGGCTGTAGGTGCTGGGGTTTAGGTAGTGACCATTCAGATCAGAGAAAGGCATTTTAGGTTTAAAACAATGGGATTTGAGCACTCAAACTGTTGTGAGGTTCCATCTATGCACGAGTTTGTTCAGTGACTAAAACTAACACATTATTCTTATGTAAAGAAATAAAAGATAAAAAAAAAAACTAAAACAATCTCATTGGAAAATGATTTATTGCAGAAAGAACTTTGCAAAATATAATAACATTGTTTTTGTCTAGTTTTGATGCATCCACTTTTAATTAAAGGTGCACTGCATAACTTTTCTGCTCTGTCACCTGCTTGCCTCCATGGAAATGATATTGTTTTTCCTGGAATGTTACACAATATAACATTAATCTATCTAGCATTTGTGTCATTACAAGTTGTTTAATTGATAAAACACCTTGAAAACATGTATTCTTACTGTTACTGGAGTCGCCTCAGATCTGACCCATAACTTGACCTGGTGACATCTCCATGGAGATGCATGCGTTCATTACCATACTGTAGTAGAGTATTCCACCCCAAAGCAATAACATCTCCATAGATTCAAACAGGTGGTAGACCACCTACCAGCAAAGTTATGTAGTGCATCTTTAAAAAACAAACACACAATCAAACACAGAACATTTTGACATTACAACAAAGTAATAATAATTGAAACATTTAGGACAGACAATCTGTTTAAAGGTCCTATATTACGCTACGCTACGACGTTTACATTTTTATAATGTTACCTCCTCAAAAACATATCCTGGGTTGTGTTTTATTTTATTCACACATTTGCATTATTAGTCTGTCTATATCTCCAAAGCTCAAAATGCTCTGTTCCACCTTGTGATGTCATCAAGTGGTAGTTTTTTTTAAAGTTAACAGCTATTTTTAGCCTCACTTGAACTGATTTACTAATAACTCTAAGTTGTTGCCTTTTTCAAAAATATTTTAATTTTACTTTTTGTTCAGTTGAGATTGCTACAGAAAGTCTAGAGTATCTGCTGGTGCACCGACGAGAGAAGCCACTTCAATGAGGCTAAACAAAGTCTATTATTTCAATAATAATGACAGTGCCGTACACTAATGTTCTTTACAGGTTTTACCACAACAGTCACACACACCACATTCATATTATGTGGGGGAAGTGTCTTGCCTTAAGACACAACAAACTCCGACCTTCGGGTTGGGGGACCACTGCTCTAACCACTGAGACACCGTCGCCCCTGACTCTAGTGAAGGTGTATGGAGTTTAAAACAACAGGAGAGTACTTCCTGCATCACCACTCAATGACATCACAAGGTGGAAAAGAGTGTTTTCAGTTTGAGAGAAGAGCACAGGTTAAATATGTAGGATTTGTGTTTTAAACATGTGTGAATGAAACAAAACACAACTCCAGCCATGTTTGTGATGAAGAAACAACATTATAACACAGATCAGATCAGAAATGTGCATAATATGGGCCTTTAACTTATACATCCAAGAAACAAAAGGAATGTGACCTAAAAGCGCTGTTTTGTGCAGAATTTACTTTGGAGTTGTTTATCATGTTATTTTTATCCTTCCAAAACATCCATGCATGTTTGAGCAATCCTGCCTCTTTCTATGAGCTCCAAAAATCTCTTCCACCTCGTGACATCATCAGGTGGTAATCCAGAAGTCTATTCCTCAGACTCATCGGAATCACTTCAGGGCTGGAGATTCTAAGATTCATCTCAACTTTTAAAAATCTAATTTAAACATCTGACTTGTTTTTCACATAGACACTATTTTAACCTTTAATTAACCTTTATTTAAACAATGCATAAGGAGAGGAGACAGGCTAATCACTCTGCCACAATAACACAGGGATCAATTTGTAGAATTCAAAATGACTAAAGCTGTTGTAATTGGCCCATTGCAGGTCACGTGAAGTTTTCATTTTTCAGCCACGTTATAGCTGTTTCCATTTAACCTCTGGAGTCGTATTTAGAGTGATTCGACATCAGCTACTTCCATTGGGCACCACAGATTTCTAATGCGGAACTCAGTGGACTTGTTTCTTTTACGTTGTTTTTGATCAATATTGTGATTTCAAATGTGCAAATTAAAATGATGATGACCCACGGGTGTCATAGGTTATAACTATAGAGCAGACACAAGCACAGTATGTCTGCTTTAAACAGACACGGGGCAGGTGAGGATGCGGTTTTGCAGTAGAACGCTGAGCACAAGGAACAGGAAGTAGAGGAGGAACATGGTGAAACCCAGTTTGCGGCTCATCTTCCAACGACACGCAGCGATGGAGGCGATCACGAAGAGCAGCATGAGGAAAAGCAAAACGATGGCACAGAACAGACCATTAGACCGGACCGCCACCGACTCTCCATCGTGGGTCAGAGAGAAGAGGAGCCAGGGAACAGGGAGACTGCAAGGACAGGAGAGAGGGGAGAAAGAGACAGAGAGAGAGGAAGGCAGATAGAGAGAGAGAGGGAGTCATTGAAACTCATGTATATATTTTTACAGTTCACTAACCTGTGTATATTTTTGCAGTCCAGGTACATACCCCACGGTGATGTCGAAAATGTTGCTGCCCACAGAGCTGGACACAGCCATATCGCCCAGGCCTTTCCGGGCCACGATGACGCTGGTGATAAGGTCGGGGATGGAGGTGCCTGCTGCCAGGATGGTTAGCCCCATGATCTCCTCCGAAATGCCTACCGTCTCCCCCACCTGCAGGGGGCGACACAGGCCAGCATGGTTTGGAGCTCTTACACAGGATTTAGCCACAGCCTCAGTCCCTCCTGGCTCTCCTCACTCTGGGATTCTATGTTTTAGCTCTAGTGTTGTATTCGACTTGAGAAATTCTTGGTAGACTAAAGACATGTCCTGACAGTCGACTAAAAAGGGGGCGTGACAAAAGCTCTAGGTATCTCTGTGTACCTGACCCAAACTGCACTCACAAGACTACACCTGCAGGGGGAGTTCATGCAAAAACTACTATTTATGCAGAAAAAAGTACCAGGAAACAATGGATTTATGTAAAGACAGACTGAACTTGTGAATGATGAGTTTAATCTGACTTTTTATAGATAAATACCTAAAATACCAAATCTTCAGCTCATTCACTATCTTCTCCTTTCTGCTGTTGTCCCAGATAAATCCTTATCATCTAAATGAAATGATTAATCGACTAATACACATTTTGGATGACCTATACTCCATCGACCGATTAATTGACTGAAGGACTAAAGGCCTACAGCCCGATATAGCACATAGATGTTTGATAATGATAATAATACCAAAAAATGCATTTATTAAACAAAATTGTAGGTATATTAAAAAAGGCACATTATCAAAAGGGCAGAAGCAAAACGAAGTTCAGTGAGAACTTAGATTGTGTGTGTTGAGTCTGTGCCTAATGCTCCAGAGCTGATATCAGACTCACCTGATGAGCCCACCACACCATGAGGTAAGAGAAGATGCCGATCCACAAGATGGAGCCGACGAACGTCATGGCAAAGTACCGCTTTGAGGCCTGGAGAACAAAAACAGAGAACTGCAGGAGAACTGGCATTATACACAACTATGGACATGCTTTAGCTCAAAACATTTTTAAAAACGTCTTATAGGATTTCAGTGCAAACCTGAAAATGGTTTAAAAAACGTGAGGCTAAAAGGGCACATTACTTAATTATTGAAGTTATAACTATTGCATTATTAATATACACACAACTGCACTGTGTTACCATCTTATTCTGTGAAAATTAAGCTTTTATAAATATCAATTCAAAGCTTTTGTAAAGTACCAAAATTATTTATATATATATATATATATATATATATATATATATATATATATATATATATATATATATATATATATATATATATATATATATATATATATATATATATATATATATATATATATATATATATATATATATATATATATATATATATATATATATATATATATATATATATATATAGTATTAGTTTGTCAGTTCATATTTCAGTCGTTTTGTCAATTCTTCTGAACCTGTTTAAAATAAATGTGAACTTTGAACATACATAACCATATTATAAATCACAAATGAAATCATAAAATTGCTATTTTTGATATTTTGCCCAAATGGTTGCCCCCTGGTGGAGCCTACAGCCGCACACGTCCTAGTCTGCATCTGATTCTCATTTATTTTCTTACAGAATTCCTGACGTCCGGCAGAGTCACCCACAGGGGGAAGATGATGGGCAGCAAGAGCAGGTATGACACCTGTTTGGACAAGGTCTGGGGCCAGTCCAGACTCAAGGGGGCGATCTCCTCCTCCTCCTCTGCCTCTCCATCCTCTTCCTCCTCTTCATCATCAGAGCAGGAGGAACAGCTGCTGCGTGAACTCGGCTCACTCTCCTCTGGGATCTGCAACACAATACAGCCATGGTCAAAGAATATAAGCTGGTTATGTTTGCACCACCACACCTGATGAGTCAAGATTTATTTATTTTGGGGACAGTGCATTAATGACTATTTGTATCTCAGGACCTCATGGCTGCGCGCCCTTTATCTCTCTTTATGATGTAGTTGGACAATTGGACAGTTGCTGACAATCTGCAGTAAACAGCATTGGTGCATATTTCTTTACAAAGCTAAGGTACCCACATTATCACTCTAGAATTTTTTGATCGCTTTGTCATTACAATTATTTGAATCTCATTGGTTGATGTGTCACAAGGGCGGAACAAGATGAAAAATCTAACCTTTGGCATCCTCCCTGTTCACAAATGCACAAAGCTCTGACCCTCTGCACATTTTTCATGAACTAAACAGTCAGTATAGACGCTAAAATAGGCTGAAGTACGGCATCGCCATGTTTGTTTTGGTTTGTTTGGGCAACTTGCCTTTGGCTTCCGCACAAACCTCAATGCTGCTCTGCGCTCAGCCACTTCACCTTACAGCGGGGTAAGCTAAAATGGATTCTTCTCACAAATATCACGAGAATCCATCTTGCTGTGCCAGGTTAAGTCTACCTCAGTAATCTTCTTAAAGTGTTTCTGACTCAGCACCGTGATCTTGGGATCATTTATGATTTTCAGAACTTCAGTCTTTAGTGTTGGCTGCTACTCTCTTGTAAAAGAGACTCTAGATCTCAGTGAGACTTTCTGGTTAAATTAAGTAAAGTAAATTAATACAAATAAAATCTTCTGGCAAGTTTTGACGCCAGTGGCTTTGAAGAATGGGTCAAATGCAGATGACAAAGCCTTTTATTGTCTACAAACCAGGAAGCATGCTAGTTGTTTAGTCTCTGAATGTTGTGAAAAAGTGCTTATAAACTCATCATGGTGAATAATTAGGATGTTCTGAATGAGTTAGAACACATTTGGACCACCTTCATCTTACCTTGGTCTCGTGTGGTGGTTCTGTGGTTTTCTCTAGGACTTTGTGAGATGTGGATGGCTCTGGTACAGGAAGATCACACTGAGCGTTCTGGTCTCCATCTGAATATGTGTGGAGAGGAAGGACAATGAGCATATGGTACAGAGGAGGGACAGTGAATATATGGTACAGAGGAGGGACAGTGAATATATGGTACAGAGGAGGGACAGTGAATATATGGTACAGAGGAGGGATGTGAGTTTTAGAGTAGGGAGGTTTATGCATTTAGTGAAAGACGACATGGTGGATGGTGTGAATGCAGAGGATGCAGAGGAGAGGGTCAGAGGAGCAGAGGATGCAGAGCAAGCAGAAAAGAGGGTCAGATGGAACAGAGGAGAGGGTAAAATGGAGCAGAGGAGTTGAAATGTGTCAATACATTTCCCTGTTGCTCTTATATTATTAGGAGCCTTTAATGAGCTCTAGCCCCAGTGCTTTGTCCTGACCCAAGCAGCAGCAGCAGCAGCTTCCATTATAATTATATCACTTATTATTATTCAAAGACAGTTCTTGCCGTGATTGAAGTGGAGCGAACACTCATGGTTTAATCTGGATTTTGATTGGCTGTTGTCCTGAGTGCTTGGCTGTCATTGGATATTGCTTTACGTAATGGTTTGTGATTGGTTGGTTTGTCCCCTCTTCAGACAGCTCTTAGTGATGGTAGCTGATTGGAGAGGACCTAAGCCTCTTCAATGTCCCAGCTGCACAGAATACACACACGTCTGTAGAAACTAGATACTCGTTTGAGCAGGTATGTGTACAAATAAGGCCTCATGCTAAGACAAAGAAAGTACCATTATTGTGTATATGAAAATTACATTGTTTTAATAAAAAGGACCATATTTTACGATATTGAGTATATTGTAGTACTGCTAATAGAGTACTGCTAATAGTAGTATAGTAAATACTATAGTAGCAATAAAATCAAGTTTGAAATTTTAGTATCGTGACAACACTATAAGCGCCCTGTGAACTTATAACCACACATACAAAACCTAGTGGTGCTTCGCCTGTAATTATATTACAGGAGGACGGAAGGGCATCTGACACACAGAGATACAGAAGGATGGGAGGGCATTTAACCCTGAGGGACTGGTTTGGAGGTTGGTAGTTGTAACACTCATAAGGAAATGTGTTTTGCAGTGAGTAGAGAAACATTAAAAGGACAAGGTGACAGGACTTCTACATCAGTGGATCAGGCACAACAGACAACATCCATCACACAAAACTATTGAGGACTAGGCCTGAAACCCTGAGTGAAACCTGACATCATTAAAATGAAAAGATGAGAGATGGGTCAAATGCAGAGAAAAAATTTCCCTCACAATAAAGTACACCTTAACCTTAACCTTAAAACTCTGGGCGGTTTATAATGAACCCAATCCCCCATCAGCTGGACCACATCGGGCAGTGTCTCACCCTCTGAGGCAGTGTTCTCCTCTGTCTCTGCTAACGCTGTGCTCAGGGGCTGCACTCTGCTCCGCACTGAACCACACACAGTATCAGAAAAACATGTGTTTTTTTTATATTTGTACAAAACAAACTTCCACAACAACACCACAACAGTGTCACAACAGTGTCATGACAACACCATGACAATGGCATGACAGCATCATGACAACCCCAAGACAGCACCATGACAACACCACGACAGCACCATGACAACACCATGACAACACAATGACAATGCCATGACAATGTCATGACAATGTCATGACAACACAAGAACGACACCACAACAACACCATGACAACATCTCGACAATGCCATGACAACAACATGAAAAACACCATAACAACACAGGAACGACACCATGATAACACAGTGACAACACCACAAAAACACTACAACAACACCATGACAATGCCATGACAATGCTATGACCAGAGGTGAGTAGAGTAGCCAAAACTTGTGCTTAAGTAAGAGTATTGTTACTATATTACTCAAGTAGAAGTACAAAGTAATAGTTGAAGAAATTAAGTAAAAATCAAGTAAAAAAGTATTTGGGTAAACTAAGAGTAAGAGTAACCTAAAGATTATCAGGATGCAACATCTGTTTTATAATTTAAAGTTAATGTAAATAGAAGGATAAAATATGAAATAATGCACAAAATTTGGTATTTTCAAAGGCTGAAGGAGCTGCAAGAAATGCAAATGTTCAAATCATTTCATATTGTCAACTTAAAGCTTTTGTCACTTGTAAATGTAATTGACTAAAGGTAACTGAGTACTACCCACATCTGACCACAAGACACAGAGCCTTACCTCTCCTCTGTCCAGTCTTCACATCACCATTCAAAGACAAGTCTGAACACAACCAGAAAACAAGTAAAGATGTGAGTTAATGCAAATCCAGGTTCAGTCCTGGTTCAGTCCTGGTTCAGTCCTGGTTCAGTCCTGGTTCAGTCCTGGTTCAGTTCTGGTTCAGTCTAGTCTAGACCTTGTCTAGTTTCATTGCAGCTGACATGAAGAAACACTTTTTAAAGGCACACTTTGTAACTTTTCTGGAGGATCCACCAACTGCTGGTCTCCATGGAGATATTATTGTATTGGCTGGAATCTCTTAAAAACATTTTGTTAACAGAATTCATGGAGACAAGCAGGTGATACAAGACCAAGTTACAGGTGAGATCTGTGGAGAGGTGACCCCACTCACAGTAAAGTAAGTTACTCGAATAAAAGCAAGGCAGGTAAATGCAATACCATACTGTGGAACATTCCAGGCAAAGCAATAATGTCTTCATAGAAACAAGCAGATGACGTATCCCTCACTAGAAAAATTACATAGTGCACCTTTAAAGTGGAACTAAACCACTTTTTTCACTACTTAACTGTGTATACAGTGTTAGTATTATCTACTGTTCATATTTATATTTTTGGTAACTTTAGTACAAAATAAGTGAATTTATGTCTTACTGGTCAAAAATGCCTAAATCTATGGTGCCTTTTGTGACCTCAAGTAATATGTGATACCACACAGAACTGCCCTGATTACAGGGACTCAGTTTGAAGTGTGGATACATGTTAGACCAATGACACTGTTCCTTATACCTCCAGACCCTGCCCCTCCTGCCCCTATCTCTTCCCTTTAGGCTTCCAGGCCCCACCCCTCCTCCCCCTCACTCTCCCCTTTAGTCTTCCAGGTACTGCCCAGTTTAGCAGCTCTTTATGAAATGTGGTGGTGGGCGGAGTTAAGGTGTTTAGCAGAGGTGTAGGCAAACAGGTACGGTCCGATACTGTGTACCCCTAAAACAGGGGTGTCAAACAGATTTCCACCGAGGTCCACACCAGCAAAATGGCTGCCCTCAAAGGGCCAGATGCAAAATAAATCTAACTACTTTTTTTTTTTTTACTTGTTTTTTCTGTATTTATTACTTATTCAAGTTACAAATATTGCATTTGCCTAGATGTAAAAATATGCTGTGTCACTGTATCTTCTGATAAAATGACATTTTAAGACCATCATACCTTTTAATTTACCCTGTCGAGGGCCACATAAAATGATGTGGAGGGCCACATTTGGCCCACGGGCCTTGAGTTTGACACATGTTCCCTAAAAGATCTGGTGGCAGATTTGGTGGCAGTGCACTGTACCATAAGGCAGGGAGATGATGAGCTGTCAGACCTTACGCACAAAAAAGTAGTCCCACTGAAATACAGTCAAGCCATTTCTAAAACCACATAATTGAATTTATTTCTGAGTCAGGCTGTGTATTTTTTATATTTAATCTGCCATACCTTGAACCTTCAGCACTCTAAGTTTATTCATTTGTATCTGACTCACCCCTCTCGCTCTCTCTGTGGGTCACACACATACACACACACACACACACATACCCACACACACCCCGACACGCACCCACACACACACACACACACACACACACCCACACACCCCCACACACACACACACACATGCTCTCATTGGCCTCTCCATGTATAAATAAAAAGTGTGACTGAAGGTGGAAACTATCCTACAAGTATACTGATATAGTGGCATATTGTGATGTGCGTCTGTAACAGGTGTTACACACACAGAATCACCTGGAAAGGGATGCTATGGAAGCTAAGGGTGAAAACATCAGTAATAGTCATTTATGGCACACAGAAGAAGAACTGGATGAGACCTGCCTTGCTGTGTAGAGGAAAAAACAGCCTGTCCCTGCTTTGAACATGATAAAATAACATGCCTGAGGTACATTCTAAAATGATTAATTTGACCAAAACCATATTCTAATTGAAATATGGGTGTATGTTAGTGAAAGCCGTGAGACAAAAATAAAAAATGTCAGCCTAATAGTACCAGGAAAACAAATAAAAGCACTTTCAGCCCTGATGTTTAGTCCAACTTAAATCACAGTCTTTTAGCACCAAAGGTTTGTCAGGGGATTTGAAAGGGAACGGCAGCATTACTGCAGTCACAGCTGTTCCTCTTACCCTCATTCAATGGGTCCAGTGTGTGGATCATGAGCTGGAAGATGGTGTTTCTCATTGAAGCATTATGGAGCGACGCAGTGCTGCCACCTCTCTGCAGAGCCGGGCGCGTCTAAAAGAATGCAGTGGTGTTACCCCTGTGTTTGTACAGCTCATAGTCTGTCTGCATGAATCAGTGGTCCTGGTTTAGTACTTGTTTAGTCCTGGTTTAGACCTGGTTTAATCCTAGTTTAGATCTCTGCTCCTACTCTTGTCTGTGCCTATGAGCTTTTGACTGAAAGGACAAGATAATGGATACAAGCAATCAAAATGAGTTTCCTCCACAGGGTGGCTGGGTGCTCCCTTATGGTGATGAGCTCAGCCACACAGGAGGAGCTCAGAGTAGAGCCGCTGCTCCTCTATGTAAAGAGGAACGTGCTGAGGTGGCTCTGGCATTTGTTCTGGATGCCTGTTGGACACCTCCATGAAGAAATGTACCCATGGATTTGACCAATAAATTTACCAAATATGTGGCCCCCGAATACACACTTGTTTAATACTTCACAAAGATGTGAGTCAGGTCAGAGCTGAATCTCCCCGAGTTCAGATGGGACAAGCATGGTCCATCCATATCGGAAAAAATAAACATCACAGGGGGCTGAAAAACATGCGGATTTCTACAGAATCAATGAGTGAAGCACCAAACTCTGTTAATCTGAGGAGAGATACATTTGATTTGATTTTTAGATGATGATAAACCAATGAGCTCCTTCGTTTCAAAAGTGTCAGTGGAATAAACAAATCTGATTGGATGATCACTTGAGACGCAGCAGGGGACGTGGGGACCAGACTGATATCAATCAAAACTGCACATAGGTCAAGGGAATGTGCAGTTACTAATAGAAAATAAGATAATGAAGGGCTTGCCTGCACAGAGTCACTTAAAGGTCCCTGATGATGTATTATTTGTGGATATATTTGGCCTCTTCTTTAATGGGGGATGTTTGCTCAGGCTTATGTTGCTGTGTTGTCTTTCTTTGTGTTAAAGCATGTGACCTCCTGTCCCAAAACAAATTATAAGGGATTATCTTAATCTGTATAAAAATACAGAGAGATATCATTCTGGATTTGCCAGGCAACCAAATATGAATAAACCACCAGAGTGTCACCTTGATTTTGCTTCGGTCCATCTGAGGGTCTGAGGTCCGCCTGATCTTAGGACTTTGAGGCTCTGGGTCAACTGTGGGTTTGGGCTCAGGTTCAGGGGCAGGAGCAGGGGGAGGGGGAGGGGCTTCGGTTACCTGGTAACAAAACAAATTGGACATAACCAAAAAAATAAAAAGTAAACATATAATTTTAAAATACATATGTGAGTAAATGTGATCATATAGGTCCTATATTATGCAAAACTTACTCTTGAGTGTTATACTGTTGTTACCTCCTCAGAAACATACATGGAGTTCTGTTTTGTTTCATTCACACATATTTGTGTAACCCTTTATTATTTATCTGTCTACATCTCCAAAGCTCAAAATGCTCTGTTCCACCTTGTCCTGTCATATAGTCATAGTTTTCAAGTTAACAGCTACAGCAGAGACTGGAAATTCCAGGGCTGAAATTATCCGAATGATTCTAGTGACACTGTTTGGAGTTTAAAAACATAGTGGAGCACTTCCTGTATTACCACATGACATCACAAGGTGGAACAGAGTGTTTTCAGCATGAGAGAAGAGCCTAAATATGCAGGGTTTGTGTGTTAAACATGTGTGAATGAAACAGCCTAGAGCCAACAACTTTGAGAAGGCTGAAGTATTTTTAGTCAATTTTAGGAAATTTAGAAAGTGAAAATTTGTCTCATTTGTCCAGCAATGGTCCATGTAGGAAAGGACACATTTTTTGAAAGGTGGGTGAACAATTTCTTTGTGGATTAAGTCTTAATCTACCTTCTGTTTAAACTAAGCTTGTCAAAAGTATCAAAAATCAGATACTAATTGATGCTAAAACTAGGATTGAAACTAGATACTTATTTGAGCAGGTATCAATACTAAAAAAGTCACATTCACAGGACAGAAATAAATGTTTTCTGAATACCTTCAGAATGTTCTTGAGCTGTATCAGAACAAGTATAAGACACACAGACTAGTATACGCCTGTTGACCAGCTGCTTCAGTTGTCTTTTTGTGATTCGATAAGATCAGCCTTCTGAGAATATAATTCAGGTAAGATTTAGATTTTATTTATTAAATTAATATTAGTTATGTTGAGGTAACATCCCCAGGACCTGGAGCCGTACCCGGAGCATGGAAACACAACTTGGCTGGAGTTACGGCTGGTCCTCCAATAACGTTCCAGATGCTTTTGGAAGGTAATACCTCCAGCAGTCCACTTTGAACCTCTAAAAGGGAGTGGTACGGATCACCTTATGCAGTGGAAACACTCAGGGTCAGCACTGTACCACCCCATACGGGCCCTATGCAAAACGAGGCTATAGACTAGTATAGGCCCATGGACCACTATGGAACCTACCTGGACAACTGAGGGATTACACACATACAAGATAGATATATCGGAATTGATATTGAGTATCGAGTCTATTCCTTGGTATCGAAATCAAGTTTGAAATGTTAGTTTTGTGACAAGACTAGTTTAAATCATGCTGATCAGACCTTGGCCAAATGCTAATCAGGCACTTACCAGTTATGTGGTAGAGAACAATAAGTGGATCGACCCATAATCAGGTTAGCAAATAAACTAAGACAGATCAGCTGCAGGTATAACTCATCCACATAAACTAGTTTATGTGATCTTATATTTGTTCTGATACAGCTCAAGATCATTCTAAAGCTATTCAGAAAAGGTTATTTTCTGTCCCGTGAGTGTGACTTTTTAGGATCGATATCTGCTCAAATGAGTATCTAGTTTCATTACTATTTTAATGTATGGATCAGTATCTGATTTTTTGACAACCCTAGACTAAACCCAGTCTGAGCGAGGTGGAGCCTGGTGCTGGTCTTACAGAGGTTGTGGGTCTGACACCTGCTCTGTGGATCAAAGCACAGCTGCTGTGTTCACACACACCTCCATTGTTCCTCTGCACCTCTCTGCTCCATTCAACTCTACACAGTGTGAATCAGCTCAGCAGTCTACATTTAGTAAGCATTATTTTATCTTTCACGTTTTTACTACTCACAAATCCTCTGCATCCTCTGTTCCATTTGGCCCTCTCCTCTGCATCCTCTGCTCCATCTGACCCTCTCTTCTCCATCATGTGGTCATCTGACCCTCTCCTCTGCATCTTCTTCTCCTCTATCTCCTCTCTTATGATGTTATGCTCTTCTGTCCTTATATTCTGTAGAGTCCTGACCTTGTTGGTCTCGTCGGCTCTCCATACTTGCACTGTGTTCTTGTGTCTGCTGCAGTGAGTCTTCACTGCCTTCTCAATCTGAGCATTAAACTTCATAAACGCCACATAGCTGATGTACCCCAACACCAGCAATGCACTTTCCCACCACCGGATGGCGTTGTCCAGAAAAAACACGATAAGCATCATCAGGTCGAGGATGTAGAAGGACACGTCTCTGAAGAGCGGCCACCAGGTCAAATGCAGCATCTCCCGGGAGAAGATTGCGCACATTCCAATCACAAACAGGATGTTAAAAACGGCTGATCCGACGATGGTTCCGATCCCGATGTTGGAGCGAGCAATGAACACTCCGATCAGAGAGGTGAAGAGTTCGGGAGCAGATCCGCCGGCTGCCATGAAAGTCGCCCCTGCGACGTCATCAGAGATTTCTAGTTTTTCTGTGATGACTTCCAAAGCAGGAACGAAGAACTCATCACAAACAATCGCCAAGGCAACGAACATGTAGATCATCCCAAAAAGGTGAAGCACAACCCATCCATGTTGCCTCTGCTCGAGCGAGAACAGATCCACCGGGTACTCGCCTTTACTGTGGGCACAGGAGAGAGTTAACTCCAACCTTCTACCCACATGTTGTTTACTTTGCAGTGGTATCACACTGAGGGTGTTCTGCATGTATGCCTTTGGTAGAATGTTCAGCATTTGCCATAATGATACATTGCACACATTCGAAAAATCAACTTTTGGAGCTTTCTATCATGTTATAACATTGTTCTCTCATCAAAACATGAATGAGGAGGTTTTAGATGTCATCCATGCATGTTTGAGTATTTCAGCAATCACTCCCAGGCTCTATTCGAACCCTCCTTAAGGTTAGCTGTATGAACCTGTACAAGGCTCTGCCCAAAAACGTACGTTACCTATGCTCCTGCATTCTCAATTCTCCATAAATATACATATATTATACAAAACTGTACACTAGAACTTCACAAAACCTGATGCAATGTGCATTTGTTTCTTTCAAAAACAATAAAAGGTAATGTGGTGTTCTAAATATGTTATGTGTTAGCAGTTAATACCCAAAAAGTGTAATATCCCCTCTTTATATCCTACCCTCCCCTGTACCATATATTCCCTCCTCTGTACCGTATATGAACTGCCCCTCCTCTGTACCTCTTGGTGGCTCGGTTGGTGGGAGGAGGGTCAGTAGCTTCTGGTTTGTCCACATACACACAGGTCTGAATATCCGTCCGATTCACTTGGATCACCACAGGAGGACTGGTCTGGACTTGTTCCATATTCTTCTTTAGATTAGAGACTCCATTTGAAAACTGCTCTGGGTCCTTCATAAAAATTTTAATATGAGAGATTGTAAAAACCTTTTGTTTTCTTACAATACAAGTTGACATTCAGTTAATTGATAATAGAATAAATATATTTTTATTTACAATTATCTACAATTTGCTGACCAAAACGTTTCACTCAATTTTAATTAATTAAGTTTTATTTGAAAAATGTGTGAAAAATGTGTATAAAAGGTAACTAATATAGTACTGTGTTTAGTATTTTTTATGTCTACTTTGGCAGTAGTATAAATTGAGCATAATTCTAGTCAATTCTTTACTTGAGTAAACCCTGCGAGTTAATCATCTTCGTCCCTGTTGGGGCATATGGTCACACTGAGTTGCCTTATGTGGGGGGCTGTGTGCTGTGCCTCGCCCCATGTTACCCCATCTCTTCAGCTCATTTATTCTATGTCATGTTGTTTTTGGTCGGCCTCATTCCCTTTTTCCAGGTGGAGTCCATATCAGTTCAGGATATGGTCCTGGTCAATTCTCAGAGCATGTCCCAGCCCCTGGAGGTGTCGGGGTTTGATCTCTTGGACTACGTCTGTGTAATCCCTCAATCGTCCAGATCTGATCCCTAGTAAAAGCCAAAAGTAAAATCTGGCAACTAGACACAAAGTTGTAGGAGTGAACACCTTTCACTGCTCATCCAAGCTTCTTTAGTTCTGGTCAGATTGTTGGTGGCCACTGTCTTATATCTATCTGAAGGGAGGAGCTAACTACACTGAAACTGGAAACAGCAATTGTTTTCAATATCTGTATGTCGGCAAGGTCTGTTGAGCTACACTAAGTGTGCACTGTGCCTGAGACATACTTAGCATATTTGTTCAGCTCTTAATGGGTGCTTCCACACCTATTGGTATCCTGGCTAGCTCTATTGTTATCTTTGTTTCCTTTGTTTGCTTTGGTCAACACCTCCAATTTGATTCAGATAAGACCATGGTTTCATTCCATTTGACCTCTCTTTTCACTTGTATCCCCACAGCGTTAGCGGTGGGGGCAGCAAAGAGGAGGCTACTGCAGGATACTAAGTTAAAAGAGAGAACTAAATTGTCACCTGACCAAATATGCAAACTGCTGGAAATTTGTTTGAATACCACATATTTACAGTTTAGAGGAAACTTCCACAGGCAAATCCATGGCCGTGCCACGCGGTTTCTCTTATTAAGGCTAACTTATATATGGAACAATCTGAACAGGAGGCTTTGGCCTCATTTACAGGTACGCCCCCCACACATTGGTATCAATATGTGGATGACAACTCGACTAAAATCAAAATTCAAGATCTGGAGCCTTTTACTGCACATATAATGCTGTGGATCCAAACATCAAGTTCATATGTGAAGAAGCCAAGGAGAACAAACTGGCCTTTTTAGATTGTGCAGTCTCCAGGTAGAAGTTTACAGCGACTCCAGGTAGAAGTTTACAGGAAACCCACACACACTGACCAGTACCTGCTGTTTGATTCACACCATCCACTGCAGCACAAACTTGGAGTGATCTATACGCTGCAAAACAGAGCTCAACTGGTGCCCACAAACACAGAGAGAAAAGTGAAGGAGGAACAACACACAGAGAAAGTCCTCTTGGCTTGTGGATATCCAAAATGGGCCTTCAATAGAACTAAGAGAGCGAAAAAAACAGGACAACAGGGAATCTGAACCTAGAAGGAAAAGTGTAACTATTCTTTACACAGCGAGTGTGTCTAAAAAACTTCACAGAATTTTCAGACAATAAAATTCCAGTCTATTTCAAACCTACAAACACTTTAAGACAGAAACTGGTTCACCCCAAGGACAAAACCCCGATCCACAAACAACGTAATATAGTCTACTCCATTCAGTGTAGTGAAGAGTGCAGTGAGAGTTACATTGCAGAAATTAAACAGCCACTTCATAAGAGAATGTACCAACACCGTTATGAGAGTTCCTCTAGACCCCAGTCCACTGTACATCTCAAAGCGACTAACCACTCCTTTGAAGACAGTGAAGTTCAGATCTTAGCCAGAGAAAATAAATGGATTGAGAGAGGAGTTAAAGAATCTATTTTTGTCATGGGGAATGGGGACCTTAAAAATCATCTCTCCCTTATCTATAACTCCATACTCAGACCTAAAGCAAACAAAGAAAACAAAGACAAAAATAGTGCTAGCCATAATGTCAATAGGTGAGGAAGCACCCAGTATGAGCTGAATGAATATGCTAAGTATATATAAGGCAGACTGGCCAGTCTGAAAGAAGAAGCGGCTCAGATGAGAAGTGAAACGTCTTTGCTCTTAAAACTTTGTGTTCATTTGGCAGATTTTACTTTTGGATTTTACCTTGGACCACACTCTTTTCTTGCTTTATTAGATATTTTGTTTGGCCAGAAAATACAGCTGTTTCTGAGGCAGCCTTTGTGGAAAGCATCAATCTTATTCATATCATTTTTAACAACACACCAGCGTTCAGATGCAAACAGCAAGCCTGATCTGACAATGCTAGTCTTAATACTGGACTGATTTCACTTCAGATGGGTCGAGGTTTATTGAACGTGACGGGGCTGTTACCGGTTAAATCCAATTCAGAATAAATGGCCACAACCACATGTGTCCAAATGTCTAAACTGATCCACAATGTCTAATTCTGCAAAACAAATAAATGCATCTGTACAGCTATATAATTATGGAAAGACAAAAATCGGCTGAATCTAACAAAACCAAAGACATTAGATGCTGGACTCTCACCTGGTCCTGTTTGAGATCCGGGTTCAAATCCTGGTCCATATCTCGGACTCTCAGGTGAACTGGGTCTAGATCCGGGTCTTGAAGTTTCAGGGACAAAATGTAGACCGAAACCAGGACCAGACAGACTATGAAAACCAGGACTCTACCGAAGCGCAGTCTCCTCCTCGGATAAGCCCCCATCCTGGGTCTAGTCTGGGCACAGTCCTGGTTCAGTCCTGGTTTAGATCTTGATTTGGTCCTTCATGGTTTAGACTTGGATTTCTCTGGACCAGCTGTGGTTTCCAACAGATGAGACCTACAGAGACCAGATCAGACCAATGAACATTACAGCATTACTGCATTTGAATTCAGAGAGTTTTGGAGATTTTTTTTTGGATGATTGCTCCCAGCAGGTCAGATGCAGGTTTAACCCAGAAACACTGAAGGGTGGGTCGAATGCATTATTAAGTAAACTTAGCAGCAAGTTGACCACCATAATGACAAAACACACTTCTATGGGGTATTAACTTAACATATTTAGATCACCATGTTACCTTTTGTTGTTTTGAAAATACTATATTCACCGAAAACAACATTTTTTTTTATAAGTTTCACTTTCATTTTTTACACCCTCCCTTTGTTCCCTCATGACTCCCCCATCAGAGTGACATCACAACACAATCTGTGTGCATCTCGCTAATGAAACTACTGCACATCACATCAGGTTTGTGAAGTTGTAGTGTATTGTTTTGTATCATGTTTTTGTATATTGATGGAGAATTATCCTGTGGGAGCACGGGTGACATAGGGTTGTGGACAAAGCATTGCACAGAATCTTACAGCTAACCGTATAGAGGGTTCAAATAACGCTAGATTACTCAAACATGCATGGATCACACCTAAAACATCTCCAGCCATGTTTTTGACGAGGGAACAACGTTATAACACGGTAGAAAGGTTCAATTTGATGTTGCTTATACCCCGTATTTAATCCATCTGCCAGTATTAAATGTTATTAGACACAATTTGGTTTAAGCCAGTGGTTCTCAAACATTTCTCTCCACGGACTATCACGTCATATTACCACTACTACACCTGGACTATATCAGGCCTGAATTAGGGCTAAACCACTTCTAAAATGCAGAGGTGGGTAGTACTCAGTTACATTTACTTGAGTATCTTTTTAAAGAAAATGTAGCTTTCAGAGTAATTTTCTACTAGCATACTTATACCCCTACTTGAGGTTTTTTTTTTTTATGTCGACAATATGAAATGATTTGAATATTTGTGTTTCTTGTAGCTCCTTCAGATATGATTTAATTTGTCTCATTGTTGTGTATGTTTGAAAATACCAAATTTTGTGCAGTATTTAATGATTTGGTCTTCGAATTACATCTTGAAACTATAAATCAGACATTGCATTTACACAGACTCTTACTTTTTTACTCCTACTCGAGTCATTTCTTGGATCACTACTTTGTACTTCTACTTGAGTAACATCATATTGAAGTAACGTTACTCTTACTTGAGTACAATTTTGACTACTCTATCCACCTCTGCTAAAATGACATAAAAAACCGAAAAAACACAACAAAACACGGATAACACTGCTGTATAATCAACCCAAAGAGGACAAAATCATACACAGATTCATCTCTAATTCAAACAGACACTCAAACTGCAGGGAGTCCCGCGCACCACAGTTTGAGAAACACTGATGCAGGCTATTGAAAAACTATGAACCAAACGGATAAACACTAACTAAAAACGGTGCAAATCTGACTTGAAGAGAGAGGATGCAGCTGCTACGCGACGCACCGAAGCCACTTGTTGCTGCAGATGTCTCGAATTGCATTGGTCAGTTTGGTTTTTCATCTCGTCTTTACCTTTCTTGTTGCTCGTTCCGCTGTTGATTTTCTTTTATTGTCGCATTTGGCTGGTTAAATGCGCTCTCGCCTCACCTGTAGACGCGCTCCGGGCCCCGCTGCTGCGCCATGCCGGGCTCCAGCTGTGAGAGGCGGGCTGGAGATGCTGCTGACTCCGGGGTTTGGAGCCGGAGCCGCTAAGAGGATTACCGCCGCCAATCAGCTTCTGTGCTCCGGGAGAGAGCGCCGTGAATGAGCCGCACTCTCCAGCGCACACTCGGGATACTACCGGGCATGTTCAGGATTAAGCAGGTGCATCTAAACACGAGCTCTTTAAAGGGACTGGGGATTGCATCTGTGTTATAATGTTTGTTTCCTCATCACAAACAGACCTGGAGTTGTGTTTGTTTCATTCACACATGTTTAACACACAAACCCTGCATATTTAGGCTGCGTTCTTCTCTCAAACTGAAAACACTGCGTTCCTCTTTGTGATGTCATTAAGTGGTGATACAGGAAATGCTCTACTGTGTTTTTAAACTCCATTCACCTTCACTAGAGTCATCTGAATATGTTCAATTTGAAGGTAGCTATTGTTTTAGCCTCATTGAAACTGCTTCACTCCTCGACACATCAGCAGATATTAGAGAATTTACTTTAAATCTCAACTGTACAAAAGGTTAAACATAAATATTCAAAAATAAAAGGAACAGCTGGAGGTTATTCTAGAGTACTGAAGAGTAAAACTTCTAAAAATTCACATTAAAACTACTAAATGACATCACAAGGTGGGACAGAGCATTTGGAGCTTTGGAGATACAGACAGACGAATAATGCAGGATTATTCAGATATGTGTGAATAGGGTATATTTTTCAATTCAGTTTGACTTTTTTACTTACTATGGGGGTACTAACTGCAAACACATAACATATTTAGATGACCATGTTACCTTTTATTGTTTTGAAAAGGCTATATTCATCAAAAACAAAATATTAACATGTTTTATAATAATTTTTGACACTCCCAGTCCACCCTCACTTTGCTCTCAGTGTTAAGTCGCTCCCCCTTCTGACCGCTATCACAACTCAATCAGCGTGCATCCCGCTCATGAAACTACTGCACATCACATCAAGTTTGTGAAGTTGTAGTGTACAGTTTTGTATCATATTTTTGCATATTTATAGAGAAGTTGTCGTGTGGGAGCATCAGGGATGTAGACTTGTGGGTGGAGCGTTGTACAGTATCTGACAGCTAAGAGTAAGGAGGCTTCAAACACGGCCTGGGAGAGATCATTAAAATACTCAAACATGCATGGATGATATCTAAAACCTCTTCAGAGAGGGTTTTTGATGAATTAAGCAAACTTTTTTTGTTTTTTTTGTTTGTTTGTTTTAAATCATTTTTCCATTTCAAGCTTTCTACCATGTTATAAGAGTGTTCCCTCTAAGTTAGGATGGGTTATGTTCTGAAAGTTGGTCATCTACTAGCCTTATTTCAACTTGTACCACAGAATAAAGATTAAACAAACAGTGAAAAATGTACCATTTTAGGCCTGTTGATGGTTACAGATGCTAACACATTACCATGGCAACCAGAGCTACGTGATTACTTCCATCCCTCTGGACTATCTGAGTGTCCCCTCAGGGCCACCGTACCAGCAGCACTCAAACACACAGACGCATTAGGAGATCTGACATTTATTCATTCATATCATAATAACAGGCTCAGGATATTGCCATAAATCACTTACAAACAAAATCCAAACAGAAAGACCAAAGGTGAAAAGGAAACTTAAGCTAAAAGCAACACTGAAAACACCACCTTAAAGGGCCTGTACCAGATTTTGTTTTATTTTGGGGAAAAAATACTAGTACAGGCTCCGTAAAAGTACCAGAAATTCCAAATGTTGCTTTCTGACAGATAGTTGTGGCAATAATAAACACTTTTGTTATTCAAAGTGCATATGTCATGTTAGACTCATTTCACCAACACACTTATCATTAGATTTAAGATTTGACTAAACATTTGCATCGTCTTTTCTGGCATTATAAAATTTTGATGAAGCTTATAATTTTACTTCCTGGTTGGACACAGGCTGCAGATGTGACACATGTAGAGGCAATTCCATAATTTATCTAGTACCTATGAGTCCTACCTGCCATACTGCAAAAAAGGCCCAAATCTTGTCAGTTATATTTATTTTTGAAATCATAACTATTGTGCAATAAGACAACACCTTTAGTTAAATGAAGGCTTGAACTGTCAGAAAAATGCCTTCCTTATGTCGAAATTGTCTGGATGGAGTTTTCTGTGACAGAGGCAGAGGGATTCTGTTTTACAACTCAGTGCTGCTTCCTGTATTTTTGTACTTTTCTTCTCAACTGTTCTTCTCAAACTGCTTCTTAAATAATGGAAAACTATGATAAATATTTGCAGCACAGATACTACCACACCAAAACAAGTCAGAATTAGAAAAACATGAAAACATGTCATATGCACTTTTACAATTTTTTGGAAATAAATATAATATATTTAAGGAAAATACAATTAAAAACACAAACGTTCAAACGGACAAATAATGTAAGTCCAGGCAAGTCAAGGACAAAGTTATTAGGTTTTTCTTTCAAAGTTTGGACAGTTTTTAAACTTGAAACTCCATGCGAGATCTGTGTAATCCTGTATGAGCGTATAAAAGAGAAATTTAATTCTGTCACTGGACAAAAAGTTGGAGTGAAGACGTTTGGCTGCTCATTCAAGACCCTTCTTCAGTTCTGGTCAGATTACTGGTGGGCACTGCCTTATATCTGTCTGAAGCGAGGAGCCAACTACACTGAAACTAACACACCTGTTTAGTTTAGTTTCAGAGAAGTTCGCTCCTTGGATGAGCAGCGTCTCCACTCGAACAACTTTTTGTCCAGTTGATAAGAGTTTAATTTTTTTAAATTCTCCGTACGATATTGACACTTTGCAGCTGATGTCAAAAACATTTCCTGGGTGTGTGATGTTAACTGTAGGCACCACTCCATCTAAGGGTTTGTTAGACTTAAATTTGAGCTTTGTTTTAACAAAGTCTGACAAGAAAGAGCTGGTTTAGTTAGAACTACAACAGGAGAGCTGATTTGTGCTGCTAAACAAGTCCCTCTTAAATAACATTACATTCCCAACCTAGCTAGCATTAGCATCAGTTATTCACTCACCTTTTTGGTTGAAAATAAAACACCTAAACAGTACTGTGAATGCTCGTATTGATCACAGGATCCTGATATTTAGGAGTTTAAATCCGTTTTGTATTTTTTCATCAGTTTTCACATGATCTTAAAAAAGATTTGACAGTGTTTGCTAATGTGTGCATAGTGTCACCATTGTAACTGCTGAACATTCCACCACAGACATACATGTAGAACACCCTCAGTATGTTGTCACTGCAAAGAATAAGTATTTCATGATATGTCACAGTATGATATTTATTGCGATATTTTGTAGAGGCTGACAAAATTGTGAATATACTTTTTCCTTTTAAATCTCAATTATGACAGAACCAAAGGCGAAGCATTTTAAAAGTGCTGAACTGCTATTTCTTCATGTAGTCTGCACTGAACCAGAGCAAAGGATCATGGTCTATGTAGTTCCTCAGTTTTTAGCCATTGCTGGACCATAACAATAAATTTAAGTTATAATTTGATATATTGCATATACTGATGATATGATATCACGATATTTGGGTTATTGTTACATCTCTAAAATGGAATGGATATTTCATTAGACTCATTTTAAATAAAAAAAAATAAAAAATCAACATTGCAGAGTTGGAGCAGAGCCTGAGAAAGTCAGAGCTGCTTCCTTTTTCTGGAACGATATCGTCGTCTCCTCTGTTTATACAAGTGACGGAAATTGGTGAAAAGACCTGAAAAAAACAAAACACAAAGTTGTTATTATCACACAACAATAGAATAAACCACAGCAGAACTAACCAGGGTCTGTTCACGATTGCCTTCAGCTAATGACTTTTTATTGTTTGTTGTTTTGTATATAGAATTTTTGTTGTCGTTTGTTGTTTTAACATTTACTGCACTTGAAAAGCACTTTGGTTCAGTTTTTGCTGTTGTAAAGTGCTATATAAATAAAGTTTGATTGATATGGGCCACAACGCTACTTCAGATATGGCCAGTTCATCATCATTTAAAAATGCTGGTACCCGATTTATTTTTCCTCGTGCGTTTGAGCAAAAATGTGTCTTGCCCCAGTACAGAGATATTGTATAAGCAGCTCTTGCGGTCAAAATAAATTTGCTGTGTAGTGTCTAATTACAAAGTGTTTTAATGTCTGATAATCAGGAAGTGTGTTCTTATGCTAGTTATTAGCACCTTTACCTTGACGACACAACTCTGTACTGGCCTCTGAGTAATCTGCTCTGCCAGCATGCTAGTTATTGTTAGCTTTACTGTGAGGTCTCTCAAAGTACTTAAAAACGAATCAAATTAGTTATTATGTTAAGACAGTAAAAAACAGGTACGGTGCCTTTAATAAGATACTATTATTTTAAGTTGAAAAATATTTTCTTTAGTTTCTTTATTATAATTGAAAATTAATTTGAGTTTGAAATTTAATATTGTGACATAGGGTTTGTCAAATGTATCAAAAAATCTGAAACTAATAGATACTAAAACTAGTATTGAAACTAGATACTCATTTGAGCAGGTATTGATACTAAAAAAGTCACATTCACAGGACAGAAATGAATGTTTCCTGAATATATTTAGAATGATCTTGAGCTGTATCAGAACAAGTACAAGACACATAGACTAGTATACTCTAGTCTATGTGGCCTTACGGAATCTACCTGGATGACTGAGGGATGACACAGATATAAGGCCAAGAAAAAATACAAAACTGAGTGACTAACTGATAGTAATGCTAGCTAGGTTGGGACTGTAATGATGTTTGAGAGGGACATGTTTAACAGCACAAATCAGGTCACCTGTTGTAGTTCTAACTAAACCAGCTCTTTATGGTCAGACTTTGTTTGTCTAACAAACCCTCAGCGTATGCTAGAGTATACTAGCATATGTGGCTTTATACTTAGTCTATTACAGCCACACAGACTAGGGATTACACAGATATAAGGCCACATGGGAATATACAAGAAAATACTATTATTTAATGTTGAAAATCTCATTCTATTGTCTAAAGAAAAAGTGTTTTTATCATTATGGTATCAGAATCAGTATTGAGTAGGCCTGTCATGATAATCCCTGTAGCAGTTTATTGTTCAAATGATCATTATTGGGGTCAATATTTATCATGTATACATTTTCTTACTAATGAGAAAGTTTTAGTTATTTTTTCTGCAATATGACAAGATTTGAGCCGATGAAGGTTGAATTATGAACTAAAATTATAAACTAATTGCAGCTATTTCATTTATTGCAGCTTATGTTTTTAACAATATTGCACTTTTTTGTGGATAATTCTGCTTTATGGTTTGGTTTCAATATTATAATTTACCATCTGCATTTAAAATGTATCGCAATTCTAAATTTGTTATCGTGACAGGTTTAGTATCGAGTATCGGGTCCATTTCCTAGTATTGAAATTGAGTTTTAGTATTTTGACAACACTATAAATGTGATACTTCTTTGCATACTTTCAAAAGACAAATCATCGGCCCCATAGACCCGGCTCATGCGAGTTTAGACTTGAGGACCCTTGGGGAGTCTTGTGTCTTGTCTTTGATGTGAGACACAGACAGGTGGTGTTGTCTCTGATGTGAGATACAGACAGGTGGTGTGGTCGATTCAGAGGACGGCTCCTTCACAAAAACTCAAACTCCTCATTTTAGACTTTAATAATCTAATCTCCTGTTTGTCCCTAATCCATGTGCCCTGCTCCATCTGTGCACCACCCGAGCACAACCACTGTGTAGGTACAGGAGGAGGGTACTGGAATTAGTCCTGGTTTAGCCTTGATTTAGTCCTGGTTTAGTCCTGGTTTAGTCCTGGTTTAGTCCTGGTTTAGTCCTGGTTTAGTCCTGGTTTAGCCCTGGTTTAGTCCTGGTTTAGCCCTGGTTTAGCCCTGGTTTAGCCCTGGTTTAGCCCTGGTTTAGCCCTGGTTTAGACCTGGTTTAGACCTGGTTTAGACCTGGTTTAGACCTGGTTTAGACCTGGTTTAGACCTGGTTTAGACCTGGTCCAGATTTGATGTGGTTCATCTCTGGTTTAGTCCTGGTTTAACCTTACTAGTTTATGCACACTACACAGGGCTCTACACAGGAACATTTGGGAAGTCCTGGTACTGTCCTGATATTAGGTTTTGGGAGCATGCAAAGTTGTGTGGATGCATTTCATATTCTCATGTATTTATGTAACTGTGATTTATTCCATACACTACAGGTTTGGTCCCTGGTTTGGTCCCTGGTTTGGTCCCTGGTTTGGTCCCTGGTTTGGTCCCTGGTTTGGTCCCTGGTTTGGTCCCTGGTTTGGTCCCTGGTTTGGTCCCTGTTACGGTCCCTGTTACGTCAGATTCTACTTTCTGCCTTTTGTATCAGACACAAAGCAGTCCAGATGTTTTGTTGGACTTAACCTTTGCCTCGTGCGTTTACATAAGCAGGTCTATGAACAAGGATTTAGACATTTCCCAAATGCTTTTTAACTGTAATGTCATTATAGCAGTTCCACTAATCGGGCAAAGTAATGCGTCATGCTTCTGAGACGTTGAGTGGGGGTTATTATTGTAAAGGCCCTGGAAGCTGTGCTTCATTTGTAAATTAGACGTTGCTGGAACAAGTGACATATGTGAGCATAGGTGCAACTGCCCATTTAACTCAGTTTGAAACAATATAAAGCCTATTTTATATACTTGTATGTCCATTCACTCTGACTCAAACCAACGCAGCACCTGCTGTTTAAGCCGATCCACGCATCTACAGGATGCCCTCCCGCATTGAGCCTGAGTGCACTGTACCAAAAAAGAAATTAGGCTGATTAGCCTGCTGTGTTTGTATCTGGGCCACTATCTAGAAATGTGTTACTTTCATCACACACTAACGCAAATAAATGACAAAATAATCTACAAAAAAATGCCCCCGTCGCTATTTGTTCAAATTAAAAATGAGCTCCATGCAGCCTTATTTACCCTGCAAATCATAGAATGCCCCCAGAGCAAGCATTAGTGATAGGCCTCTCCTGCACAGAGCTCAAAAGCATCAACATAGACACGAGGACTGTACAGTCAGCCACAACAACGCAGGGCAAACAGTGTCATTCAGCAGCAGACTCCAAAACTCTAAACAGTAGTGTATTTAACCAAACACACATCATATCATCATATCAGAACCAAACAAACATATGGCAGCACTTGTACAACTATAAAACCATAGGTGAACTGCCAAATAGTTAAAACTACTCTCCTGGCTCACGTCTTTGTAGCAATCTTTAAATTCCAAACACATAGGTCGCTTCTGCTGTCATCTTCTTTTTATTCCCATCACAAAAGATGAAAAATAATGACGTATATTCTCAAAATCCACAAGAATTGCCATGATTCCTCTGGGAAACAGCAGGTAGACCATTATGACACAGCATCTATCAGGTTACACCAATGAAATGTCAGGGAAGTCTGAAGCTTGCTTTATGCTTGAAGGACTCAAATAGTGGTCTTATACTTGTTCTGATACAGCTCAAGATCAGAAAGGTTCATTTCTGTCCTGTGAATGTGATTTTTTTGGAATCAATACCTGCTAAAATGAGCATCTAGTTTCAGTACTAGTTTTAGTATCGATTAGTATTTGATTTTCAATACTTTTAACAATTGTAGTTTAATTACTTTGACATGGAAAGTGTGTCTTACCCAGGAACATGAGGATGAGGTAGAGGCGCAGAGAGTAGGAGAAACTAAGCGAGCCTCCGAGGGACACAGGCAGTGGGAGAGCAAACATGCGGGTCTCATCGAACACAGCCAGAGACTGAACTACTGCCACAGCTGAGGAGAGGGACAGGGACAAAACTATTAGAATAAACATTTAAAACCATTGTAAACAGAGACTGCACCAAAAGCACCACTAAAGGAAAGTACAGGGACAAAACCAGAGCTGCATGATATGAGAAAAACATGAGATATTTGATCTATGTTATGCAGGGCTGGAGGCCTTTAGTCCTTTTGTCGACTAATACACATTTTGGTCAATTCAGACTAATCACTTTATTTAGATTATAACTTATCTGGGACAACAGCAGAAAGGAGAAGAGAGAGAGTGAGTCTGAAGATTTTGTATTTTTTGGTATTTATCTGTAAAAAGTCAGATTAAACTCATGATTCATAAGTTGAATCTTTATATAACTACATTGTTGCACAGTATATTTTCTGAATATATAGTAGTTTTTGCATGAACTTCCCCTGCAGGTGTGAGTGCAGTTTGAATCAGATACACAGAGATAGGGAAGAGTTTTGAGAGCTTTGGCCACGCCCTCTTTTCAGTCGACCAATTGATCTGCAGCACATGTCTTTACTCGATTACAGCCCTACTATTCTGTATTGCATGATGATACTATACTACTATAGTGCACAATGAGTTCAGTTCAATCAAAATAAAAAATGAACATGGCTTTGTTTACCCTACAAGTCAAACTGTGTAAAAGTAAAAACTTAAAAGAAACTAAACTAAGACCGACCTAATGTCTAATGTAGGATCTAATATAGCCAATTGGGAAAATCCTGGATTCAAATCTACCTTTTTTCCCATTTTACTTTCCAAAAACAGGGTTGTCGGGATATATTTATTTTCTTGTGGTACAGATTATTGCGTCAGCCAGTGTTGCGATATTGATAATTTTGCGCTATATACGGTGTAGCCCTAAACATTATAATACATATTTCAAAAATAAAAGTTAAATACAGCGTGAGATTTTTTTTTTTTCTAATTTAATTTCGTGACCTTCTTCTGCTTAGGTAACTGCCGTTGGGTACTTGATAACGTGATAACCTATCTTGTTGCTGCCCAGAAAATAGTCATGAATTATTAGTCAATTCTCTGAGAAAAGGAGAGTTATTAGATTAGTACCACCTACATCAAACACCTGTTCATAGCGCTATATGCAAGTCAATGAGGGCCTGGCACATAGGGCTGCAAGATTAACTGTAGTCAACCGAAATTACAATTTAAAATGGATGCAATTAGCAAATCACAAAGGCTGCACACAAGGCCTCCACAAACAACAAGAACTCCTTTCTTATTCTGCATTCAAAAGACTAACGCTGTAGTTTAGATCTATACAAACATGCTCTGAAATGTGATTCTTGTATTAGTTCTTCATTTCAGATTTCAGTCTTTTTGTCAGTTCTGGACGTGTTTAAAATGTGAACTTTGAACAGAATCCTATTATCAAAACATAAGTCACATATTTAATAAATCAAGATGTTTGTCAAAAACAGTAATTAGATGTTTTTTCACAAATAGTTCAGCCCTAGTGGCACATCCTTCCCACATCCTTCTACAAAAACATAAGGATGATTAAAGCGAATCTGACCTTCAGCAATGGTGCCCAGAGGATACAGAGGGATCCACAGACTGTACCGAAGCCACGTTAGCAACTTCCACTCTGTGCCAATGCAGCCCAGCATGTAGAATGGATATCTGCAGGAAGAATATGGGATAAAGAGACAGATCAGAATTCTATGGTGAAATTTACTGTTTAACTGTCAGACTGCAGATGTGTTGACCTGGTTCATGGTCAATATATCTGTAATTACTGGACCTATATAAATGAAACAAACACTGGCATCATCTTTTCTGTGAGTGACTCTGTTTACATGCACACCAAAACCAAATTATCTGATTTCTCAACCTTGAAATTACTTTGAAATAATGCAAAATTGACTCTTGTGAACTTTAAGTCATGTTATACTGCTGTTACCTCCTCAGAAACATACCTGGAGCTGTGTTTTGTTTCATTCACACATGTCTGAGTAACCCATTAATATTAGTCTGTCTACATCTCCAAAGCTCAAAATGCTCTGTTTCACCTTCTGATGTTATGAAATGGACATTTTCAAGTTAACAGATCCCGTTTACCTTTACTTTAGTAGTGATTGGCAATTCTAGGGCGAAAGTTATCTAAATGATTCTAGTGACGTTGTATGGAGTTTAAAACACAGTGGAACACATTACCACATGACATCACATGGTGGAACAGAGCGTTCTCAGTTTGAGTGAAGAACACAGCCTAAATATGAAGGGTTTGAGTGTTAACCATGTGTGAATGAACCAAAATACAACTGCGTGTATGTTTTTGATGAGGTAACAGCATTAAAACGAGGTTTAAAGCTCACAAGAGTCCATTTTGCGTAATATAGGACTTTCTGTTTGTTCGGTGGTGCTGATGCATTTTCTACTAGTGTTTATAATAGAACAAATGTGAAACCTGAAGATTTCGATGCAGCTCCAGAAGTAAAAGACGAAGAACACCACAGCCTTGTTCTGCATCTCCTCCACACAGCCGAAGATCACGAACAAGATCACGTTTCTCCCCGTCACCTGAGACCAAAACATAACTGTTATAAATGAAAAAGTGATTTACCATTAATGCACAAGTTAGTTGGGTCTCCAAGCACAAAGTGATCTGATGGGTAACGTTTATGATCTAGAATGTGATGAAGGCTTCTGGCATTCATCGAAAACAGAGTTTTATGCAGAATAAAACAGGTATATGAATGTCAAAGCTCTAAAAAAAAAAAAAAAAGCTGCTACAGTTTAATGAGAAATATAAAAGTCTACAACTCTACTTGATTTTCTTGTTTTAAATAAACTAAATATTTAGCGGACAATAGAAAACCAATTAACAGTTAAAGTTAAACAACAAGGAAACTGCACACACACTCATTCATCAATGATACAGACTCTGGATCAGACAACTGATGAACTGAACTATTCTCTCCTTAATTCACATGTTTCTGAGCGTGTGTTGAGGAGATTAATTGTTGTTGGGAGGTAACAACAGTTCCATGGACAAAAATGACACAATAAAAAGCAGCATAAGCATAAGAAACACATTTAATCTGTTGTGCTGCTCATAGTTCTGCCTCAATGCCACTCAGTCAGAATGATGAGGAGCATTTCAAAATCTGCAGATGTACAACAAATATTAAGGTTCACGCACACTCACACTGTATTTGCGATCTGTTATACTTTATTTATAATTTTGTCAAAAAAATTGCAACTCTGTTTTGCCAAGACCCTATTTTTTTCACAAAGCATAACTACATTTGGGGGAAATGGTGCCTCCCTAATACATCAACAGAAAGTAAAAGAAAAGCCGGATGTGTTTTTGTTATAATTTCAGTTCTAAATTCACTTTGTCTTGTCAAAAGTCTGTTTTTTAGACCTGGCAGCTCAGGAAAACACTGTTTAAATAAGTGGGTTGCCATAGTTGCAATAAAATGTTACGCCCCGCCTCCAGATGAAATGCTGAGTTTTTAGGGAGTTGCTTGATTGGTCTGGTGGTCCTAGTATTCACCCTCCATGCAGTTTTATTGGTTAAACGCCCTATATTATGCAAAATGGATCCTTGTGGGTAGACGCAAACCTTGCTTGCTCCTGCCGCTTCCTTCTTTCTTTTGTTTTTTAATCATTTTACCTCTTTCAGTGCAGGAAGATTTGTTTAGTTATGATTTTCTTTTAAGTAAACCAAGACTTTTAAATATTTTTTTTTACATTTTTTTACTAAATTTCTGACGAGCCAACGACGTGAACGATGTCGGAACTATCAACAAATTAATGAGCTACAAGCAAAGATATTCGTTTTATAATCTGAAAAATGACTTCTCCGGATGCTCCCTGTGACTTCCAGTGGTAAGTAGCACAGTTACTTTCAGGGAAGAGGGTGAAAAACTGCTACGTTCAACTTAAACCTGCGTGATACTGTGTCTTTTCCAAAACTTTGTAAAGATAAGAATGCCAAGCCAACGCAACAAGTGATAAAAGAAAATGCTAATATAGTTACATTACCCAAAATACAGCTTACAAACTGTTTTTTACCACACATATTTGTCACATATTAATGTTGATGTTAACATACAAACGGAAAATAGATTTTGGTCAGAAAACAAGAACAATGAAGTTGGCAAAAGAGCACAGACAAACAGGCGATCTGTGCCAAAAGTCAAGGTCAGAGATACGCTGCTGTTAGGAGACGGTGCTATCAGAGATGTGAGCCACAGAGCAATGCAACCATGCTCTTGCAATGTTTCTGAAATTACAAAACTCCTGCCAAAAGTTTTGTTAACACACTGAGGAGTTAAACAGCTGATTATGCACCTGGGTGTAGCTGACACCACAATGGAACAGAATGAAATCTTAAAAAGGAATTTCATTAAATTATTCGAGGAGTTTGATAAAGTGGAGGCTAAGACATTTATCAGAGGATCTCTTCATAGCATAGATAGAAGAAAGATGAGCAAATTTTCCTGGCTGTTTCAGCTGAACACATGGCTGTTCAACATGTGTGCGGTCAGAGGATTGCACTACATTGAGAACTTTAATCTATTTTGGAAATGAGACGACCTGTTCAAGTAAAAATGGCCCACACCTGAGCGATGGCAAAAAAAGAAAAAAAACATGCAGTTTCAAATTAATTAAAAAGCTGAACTTAAATTTTCCATGTAGCAAACAAAAAAAAAGGGCCTTCATCCTTATATTTGCCTTTGGGCTTATCTTGAGTGACGAAAAATAATAAACTATTGTGATCTTGAAATATTAAAATAAAATTATAATCTTCCAATTTAGAACTACAATTTAAAAAAAGAACTAACGCAATTAAAATACACTTCAATTAAATATTTTTATTTATTTTCCAAGGCCACACAGTTTAAGGATACAAGAGCTGCATGCGGCTCTGGAGTCGCGGGTTGCCCAACCCTGACCTAGACACTGACTCACTTTGCACCTGTAACTGACAAAACTGTCCAAGAGATCGTCACCAGTCTGAGTTCATCTACTTGCTGCCTCGATGTGTTACCCACCAAATTTCAACATGTCACTTCAAGCTGGAGTATTCCCAAGAGCTTTGAAAACTGCTCACTGGCCTCTCCAAAAGAGTGTTAAGACAGCTGCAGTACATCCAGAACGCTGCTGCTTGGGTCCTGACTAGGATGTACAAGCACATAAGTCCTGTGCTCAGGTCTAGACTTTAAAGCAGCTCAGCTTGTACACAAGTCTCTCCATGGCCTAGCACCAAGGTACATATCTGACATGTTAGTGCCATATGAACCATCTCACACTCTGATGACTTCAGGGACAGGCCTCCTGCTGGTGCCCAGAGTTTGAGTAACCCTTCATTATTAGTCTTTCTACATCTCCAAAGCTCAAAACGCTCTGTTCCACCTTGTGGTAGTGGCAGTATTCAAGTTAACACCTATCCTTTATCTTTAGTTCAGGAGAGATTGGAAATTCCAGGGCTGAAATCTCCAAAGGATTCTAGTGAAAGTATATGGAGTTTAAAAACACAGTGGAGCACTTCCTGTATTACCACATGACATTACAAGGAGCAACAGAGTGGAGAAAGAAGAACTCAGCGTAAATATGCCGCGTTTATGTGTTAAACATGTGTAAATGAAACAAAAAATAACAGATCAGACGTACATGCTCTGAGCCCGAGGCAGTACCTGGATGAGAGCAGGGATGAAGCCGGTCCGGACCAGGCCAAGTAAAGGGTTCACCACCTCCAGCACAGCCATCATCTGACAGAAGTACATCATGTCTGCAGTGGTGTGGAACGTGTCGTAGAAAGAGTCTGAAAACCACAACAAAAGTGCATTATTAATACTTTGTGTTAAATTAAAGCTCAAATTAAAGTCTGAGTTTAGTCTAAGTTACAATCTAACCAAAAAGAACTTACTTAGCTGGAACTACAGTGCTGTGAAAAAGTATTTGCCCCCTTCCTGATTTCTTACTTTTTTGCATGTCTATCACACTTAACTGTTTCAGATCAAACTAATTTAAATGTTAAACAAATATAACCCAAATAAACATAAAATGCAGTCTTTCTGCAATTAATTTATTTGCTGAGAAAAATACTACCCAAACCGACATGACCCTGTGTGAAAAAATAAAAGATTTGGTAACTGTGGTTTATCATATTATTGTGAAAAGCTCAGTTCAGTTTCATAGCAACACCCAGGCTTGATTCCTGCCAGACCTTTCAAATCAAGAAATCACTTGAATAGAACCTGTCTGACAAGATGAAGTCAGCCATATTGAACCAAAGACATTCAGGAGCAGATAAGAGTAATTGACATGTCTCCACAACCACAGTGAGAGCCATTATCCACAAACCTTCCCAGGAGTGGGTAGCCTCCAACAGTTATCCCAAGAGCACAGCGACGACTGAGACCTCCAAGAGATCACAAAGGAAGCCAGAACATCTAAACAACTCCAGGCCTCATTTGCCTCAGTAAAGGACAGCGTTCATGACTCAACCATAAGAGAGAGACTAGGCAAAAATGACATGTATGGCAGAGTTCCAAGGTGAAAGCTACTGCTGACAAAAAAGAACATAAAGGCTTGACTCACTTTTGCCAAAAAAAAAAACAAAAAACATCTTGATGATCCCCAAATACTATGGGGAAAGATTCTGTGAACTGATTAAACAAAAGTTGAACTTTTGCAAAGGAGCACATCCCATTACATATGGTGTAAAATGAACACAGAATCTGATAAAAAGGACATCATGTCAGCTGTGGAAAGTGGTGGTCGTGTCATGGTTTGGGGCTTTGCTGCTTCAGGACCTGCACAACTTGCTGTGATTGAAGGAACCATGAACTCTGTTCTCTACCAACAAATCCTGAAGGAGAATGTCCAGGCCATCAGTTTGTGACCTCAAGCTGAAGCATACTTGGGTTCTGCAGCAAGACAATGATCCAAAGCACACCAGCAAGTTCACTTCTGAATGGCTTCAAAAACGAAAAAAACAAAATGAGGGTTTTCGAGTGGCCAAGTCAAAGTCCAGACCTGAACCCAACAGAGATGCTGTGGCATGACCTTAAAAAGGTGGTTCGTGCTTGGAAACCCTCCAATGTGGCTGATTTAACACAATTCTGTAAAGAAGAGTGGGCCAAAATTTCTCCACAGTGATGTGAAAGACTCATTGCCAGTTATCACAAACGCTTGACTGCAGTTGTTGCTGCTGAGGGCAGTTCAACCAGTTATTAGGTTTAAGGGACAATTACTTTTTCATATTTTATTTATTTTTTTATTTTTTTATTTTAATTAGGACAGTGCATATTAATCAACATGTCAACAAACAGCATCAATGTAAATATGCCGGAATTAGCACAATAGCTACTTTACACCCGTTGTCCTAAGGCAGGTCAAAAACAGGAAATTTAAAGAAACACAGACAAACCAAAAGTGCACATAGACATGACAACAAGTGAACCACAATAGACCATATTCCGAGTTTAAGATGTCCCAGGAAAAAAATAAAAATAATAAAAAAAAAATAATAATAATAATAATAATAATAATAATAATAAAATCTACATGTGTGAGCATGTTTGATTATATTATGGGCCATGTAGGTTCAGATGGCTTTTTTCCCAGCACTTAAAACTGCATTTTGTTTGTACTTGTGAGTTATCTTTGTCTAGTATTTAAGTTTCCTTGATCTGAAATGGCTAAGAGTGACAAAAGGTGCAAAAAAGTAAGAAATCGTAAGAGGGCAACTACTTTTTTCACAGCACTGTACAACACATAAGCTGATTGCCATCATAGAGATACATGTAGAACATCTCCAGCATGATGTCACTGCAAAGTATCAATTAACTATACAGTGGTCCCTCGCTATATCACAGTTCACCTTTTGCGGCCTCGCTGTTTCGCAGATTTTTTTTTTTTTTGTGGAATTTTGCCTTCTTTTTTTTTTTTTTACAGAGTATGAACATTCATTGTGTTCTCTGTCCTGACTGGCTAAGGGACTGTAGACCATTATCCATCAGTCTCCTTTGTGCCGTGTCTCCTGTACAGCTCAGAATGAGTTCAGCCAAATTTACATAAAAGTTCGATCGCAGTGTGACCCTGAAGTGCTGTATATTTGCAAGTTTTCTTCCCGACAAAACCCACAATGTTGATGAAACATTCTGCACCGACAGATTTCAGAAACGCTTTGGACTTAAGTGTATCTCTGCAGATACTGCTGGAGCAGAGGCACGTGAACAACACTTTTACAGTGTAAAGATCATTGAGGAAGGGGGATATAATATACGAAGGTTTGAACTTTTGAGAGTGTTTAAACAAGAGAGAAATGTAAGAAAAGTGTATAAAGTGTGTGGTGAGGGGTTTTACAGCCTTGAAACATATATACTAATTGTAAAAACTAAAGCTGACTACTTCGCAGATTTTGCTTATTGCGGGCTATTTTTAGAACGTTACCTCCACGATAAACAAGGCGACAAACAAGGGACCACTGTATACGTCAATGTTTCTTTACACCCTGTATGTGAAATAATGACTAATATGAAATATTTTAACGTGCACTATGGAACATTTCTGTTGGAGCATTTTTTTCTGCTTATCTCCATGGAGATGTTACTTCTGTGCCTGAAATGTTCCACAATATGGCATTTAAGTAGCTGCACCCAATGTATTAAAGCAAAAGGTGCCTTGCACCAGTACAGATATATTGCACAAACAGCTTTTGAGGGCAAAATATGTCCACTGTGTACTGTCTACACATTTTGTTTTTCATTTGTACCAAAATTACTATGCAACGCTGCTGAATCCTACGTGTATGACTCATTAAGTACAAAGCAGCAGGCGTGTACAAGTGGCAGTGATAATGCGAGCTGATTGGCAAAATGGCGACTTGAAAATAAGGTATTGAAGATTACTTAAACATGCACAAATCACTCCGAACACACCTTCAGAGAGTAAATGAGACGGAAACTATTATAACATAAAAGTGCTAAAAAGTCGATTTTTCAGAAAAAGTCTTTAGATTGGAGTATTTACACAGCCTGCTTGTCTTGGTTGTCTCTCTCACACTTTTGTGTTTACAGACCTTGCCCGAGGATGCAGAGGCGGACGGTCATGTTGACGAAGATCCAGGAGAAGCCCAAAAACTGCACCAGATTATACATGAAGAGGTACCCACGCTTCACACCCAGGAACGCTGTGGGAGAAAACATTTAGATCTACAACACTAATACAAACCAGGTAATCTCCCAGACTGTTGTGACTCACGGTCTTTGCGCACTCTGGACTCCACACTGATGCTGCTGATCTTCTCCTCCTCCTGAAACAATCATTTTACACATTTAAACCAACAGTCAGTTGTTTTGACACACTTTTTCATTCATCTTTCTTCTTTACTTCCATGATTATTTCCATTCCACTGAAGGAATTAAAACTATGAATGACACATATGGAATGCAGTAAACAAAAAAAGTCAAAATAACTTGTTTTAGATGTTACATTTTAAAAAATAGCCACCCTTTGCTTTGAACCCTGATTTACACTCTTTTTATTTCTTGACCCTAGCTGTGAAGTGAAAACCATTTCAGGAGACTTCAACCGCTCATTGAGAGAAGGACAAGGGTTTGCAGCACTGCCAACAAAGCAAAAGGTGGGTTGAGTGCCTTTCATGACACCCACACATTATTCATTGACTCCCTATTTCCTGATAACAAAGGTTTCCACTGGTCTCCCTTCCAAGTACTAACCAGACCCAGGGGGTATCTGACCTGCAGAGATACAAGAGGATGGGAGGGCATCTGACACACAGGGATACAGGAGGATGGGAGGGCATCTGACACACAGGGATACAGGAGGAGGGGGGGGGGGATCTGAGACACAGGGACAGGAGGCTGAGAGGGCATGTGACCTTCTTCTTGAGCTCCATCTCGGCGTCGCTCTCGTCCATCCAGCGGTCAAAGTCTGGGGCGAGGAACAGTGGTCTCTTCTCCTGCAGTGTGAGCCTGTCCCACCAGTGCTCCGCCTGTTTAGACACTCTGATGTCCACCTGCCGCTGTGTTGACCGGTGGTGCACCTGACAACACATAGGTCAAAAGGTCAAAACATCTGTCATCACATCTGTATCAAAATATATTTAAGATCTGGAGAAAAAAAAAACTATCATTCTATAATCCTAAAGTGCGTGTGACATGTTAGAGTCATTACGCATTACTCAGCATTATATTTGAGATTTTTCTAGAAAAAGTAGTTATTAATAGTTTTTAAATTGTGATCAAATTTATAATTTTACTTCCTGGATGCACAATGGCTATTTTTTTTTCCCCCAATACAGTTATTCATTGGTGGGTATGCTCGCAATTATTAATCTTTGACAAAATATTTTTCACAATCAGGTTAAGGTTAGGGTAAGGTTCAGAGACAGGTTAGCTTACTGAGTCTTGGCAGATCTGCGTTGGGAGAAAAATTATGCGGGCAGTACATACGTAGGTAATTCCATAACTGTTACCTACCAACCATAATGTAAACAAAGGTCAAAGCTTGCACAATAGTTAAGATTAGACTAATAAAAATTAATGATAACACCTTTATATTATTAAACTGACAGAAAAATGGCTTCTTTGTGCGTAAATTGTGTTTGCATTTTGGATAAAGTTGTCAGTGTTGATGACAGAGGCGGAGAGATTCTATTTAAGAACTCAGTGCTACTTCCTTTATTTTGTACTTCTCAACTTTTATAATTAACTGATGTAAAACTATGATAAATACTGACATAAGGCATTATCCCACTAAACCAATAATGATAATTAGAAAAACATTAAAACCTGTCATATGGACTTTAGTTACTCCTGACCATACCTAATTTAGACACAGTGAAAATATGCAAATTTCACCCACAAAGGCCAGTATATAAAATTAAGATCTTGATACGATGAGGAAAGAGCGCTAACCACTTAAAGCTGATCTGGGGATTGAACCCTCAACCTGACGTCTTACCTCTGGTTTGACAGGCTCTCTGAACTGCAGACTGAACTCGTAATCATTCTCTCCTTTGGCTCCGTGGCCCTGAGCTGAAAAAAAAAAAAAAAGACAGACACTTTTTTTATTACTATAATTTAACAGGGCTGCACTAGGATTCTCAGGATAATACAATTTCAAAGTTCAATACTAAGCAATATGCTCAATAGTCAATACTTATTCCAAAGCCATAATGATAATAAAAACACTATTTAGAGAATACAATGTGATTTTCAACATTAAATGGTAGTCTTTTATATTCCTATGTGGCCTTATATCTGTCGTCCAGGTACGTTCCATAGTGGTCCATGGGTGTGTACTAGTCTCTGTGTCTTATACTTGTTCTGATACAGCTCAAGATCATTCTAAAGCTGTTCAGGAAAGGTTCATTTCTGTCCTGTGAATGTGACTTTGTAGTATGAATATTAAGATTTTGCCGATACGATACATAGGCCGCGATACGATACATATCTCAATACAGTACTTTTTTGATTCGATACAATATATTTCAAATCAATTCGATATGATTCAGTAAAAAATTCTTTCGTAAAGCCTTTCGTAACCCTTAATGATCAACCCCACGTTCACAAAAAATAAACATTAATGGTGCGTTTATCTTCTGTTTAGTAAAGATGGATGAACATAACCAAGTGCATTGTGTTTAGTGCATTTTGCTAACTAGAAGCACACATCAAACTGTTCCATTGGTCAATATTCCTCATCCACAGCTTACATTTACATTTAACCAGCAACGTGTGCAGTATAATGGCTGTGAAGGATCACGACATATCGACTAAATAATGACTGTGATAAACCACTTTGTTAAACCACCATCTGCGCAAAGTTAATATAAAAGAAACCTATTTTAATAATCAAAACAGGGAATCAAATGTCAAATGTATTGCATGAACAATAGGACTAGGGCAGAATAATTTGGTAAAATATAGAAAAAAAAAATCCATTCAGCAGCCCACGATATCGATACTGTATCTTTAAATTAAACAATATGATATAATGAAATTTCAATATTTTTGCACACCCCTAATGGATATTAGCTTGATGTCCAATTTCTGTTTTTACAACCCTAAACGGCACACTTTCATACAGTAATCAAACCAAAGCATGTACCCCAGAGCAAAACTTGAATACGGTATCTCACACTTGATCCTGGCTTAGTCTCTGTAAAAGTTCTTAGATTTTGTTACACTGACATTAAATGTTTATTTGTGCCCTTTAAGTGTTTGTGGACAGCAGCAGGAAGTGAGAAGAGGGCGGGGGTCACAGCTCTAACCACTCATACGTAGCCAGTCTTAAAATGCTAATATTAAGTCATATTGTGCTTGTGTCTGCGATACAGTTATAATGTTTAGTTTGGCTGTAAAACACCAGACCTCTGAACTGCAGGGTGTTCTCCTCCACACTGATGCGCAGGTTCTGAAATAAACACAAACATAAAAAGGTAGGCAAAAATCTAGAACTGTGTGTCCGATGCCTTCCCATTCAACTACATCCCTGTATGTCAGATGCCCTCCCATCCTCCTGTGTCCCTGTAGTGTTAGACTGAGATAGGGCAGGTCAAGTGTCTCAAGTTACTCTGCAGATGTTGTGGTGTGTCAGATGCCCTTGCAGATGTTGTGGTGTGATTGGAGAAATACAATGGGAGAATGGACCTTGTCACTGATAAAAATCAAGGGAAAAAACATTTGTGGATTTGACTTTTGGAGATTGGAAATATACCAGAGAATAACACAGAATACTCCATTGTCTCCTAAACCCATAATTACAGGTAGAACTTCTCTGCTCCTCCGTGGTCCCAGTCTGTTGCCCTCATTAAAAATGCATGCTTTCCATGGCTAAGTGCGGGTCTCCATAGTACACACCTGTCAGCTGCAGTGCCTTAGAAGTGAATAGACAATGGGCTGGTTGAGTTGTGCTACACCCCCGCACAGACAAAAGCTCACTGTTACGCCTCTGTGTGCTTAATACATATACACTGTAAATGTGTCTCGCTATGCAAATAAAATGTGAAAGCAGGAGCAGAGCCAGAGGAGCAGAGCCAGAGGAGCAGAGCCAGAGGAGCAGGGCCAGAGGAGCAGGGCCAGAGGAGCAGACAGATGTAGAGCCAGAGGAGCAGGGCCAGAGGAGCAGACAGGTGTAGAGCCAGAGGAGCAGAGCCAGAGGAGCAGAGCCAGAGGAGCAGAGCCAGAGGAGCAGAGCCAGAGGAGCAGAGCCAGAGGAGCAGAGCCAAAGGGACAGACAGGAGCAGAGCCAGAGGAGTAGACCCAGAGGAGTAGACAGGGGCAGAGCCAGAGGGGCAGAGCCAGAGGAGCAGAGCCAGAGGAGCAGAGCCAGAGGAGCAGAGCCAGAGGAGCAGAGCCAGAGGAGCAGGGCCAGAGGAGCAGGGCCAGAGGAGCAGGGCCAGAGGAGCAGGGCCAGAGGAGCAGGGCCAGAGGAGCAGACAGATGTAGAGCCAGAGGAGCAGGGCCAGAGGAGCAGACAGGTGTAGAGCCAGAGGAGCAGAGCCAAAGGAGCAGAGCCAGAGGAGCAGAGCCAAAGGGACAGACAGGAGCAGGGACAGACAGGAGCAGGGACAGACAGGAGCAGGGACAGACAGGAGCAGGGACAGACAGGAGCAGGGACAGACAGGAGCAGAGCCAGAGGGGCAGAGCCAGAGGGGCAGAGCCAGAGGGGCAGAGCCAGAGGGGCAGAGCCAGAGGGGCAGAGCCAGAGGGGCAGAGCCAGAGGGGCAGAGCCAGAGGGGCAGAGCCAGAGGGGCAGAGCCAGAGGGGCAGAGCCAGAGGGGCAGAGCCAGAGGGGCAACAGTCATTGTGTTTCCATATTAAAAAGTAAATGGCTTTCATACTAATTTCATAAAACATATGAACATAAACAATACTTACTTTTAATTATTGCCATTTTACACTAAACTATAGCTACATTTCTTTGCCCATAATCTTATGTCTGCTCCAAACCACATGTTTTACTGATAGAGGACTGGCTGTAGACCTCCCCACCCGAGCTGATAATTAACCATTAGACACGACTGACTATTTGATGAATGGCAGTACTTTTTCTCTTAATCTTTACTTAACGATTTCTCAAAGATTTACGAACAACTGAGCGACATATGATGAATTGGTGCCATGTTTTATTCATTATTCATTAAAACTCTGCAGTACCAGGCTAAGCTAATACTGCTCCCCATTGAAACGCACGCGATGAACTTTAACCCCTTTCTTTTGGTTTAAAGCTAATTTATGCTCAAAAAATTGTACGTGAATACATTTTTTCTACATTTGTGATTGATAGTAGTAAATACGATGAGAAAACCGCTGAAATATCCCGTTTGATCCGGTTTCTGTCCGGGTACCTTGGCATCGCAGAGCTCCACCCGCAGGAAGATCTCTCCGCGGCGCTGGGCCCAGTACACATGCGGGGTGAGGAGCTGCATCTTCGGCCTCAGGTTCACGGGAGGGTCGGTCTACATGCCCCGAAGGAAACGCGCAAAATCCGGTCAAAACTGCGCTACACCGGCGAAAAAGGAAGACACTCTCCTCAGCTGGTGCAGAGGCCGCCCACCAAGCAATAACACCGGAACTTCCGGGGTGCGCGGGAGTGTCACAATAAGAGCCCTACACAATTCTTCTTCACAATTCTTCAAAAATACTCATTATTTTAGTGTTTTAGTTTGATATACATTAATCATTAATCAGTCAATTTTCTGTTTATCTATTAGTTCATTAATGATTAATGAACTAATACATAAAAAAATGACTGAAATAAAAATAGTCACAGTACAATCATATTCTTTTGTGTTCAGGAGTCTAACCTACAACCTCCTTACTGAGAGGAGACAGGATAACCACTCTGCCGCAGTAGGGGCAAGACCCAATAGCCAATATAATTTAGTAAATGTGTTACTATTCTGCACTTTTCTCCTTTAATGTAAATTTTATGATGATTATTTGTGATTATTTATGTTTTGATTTGTCTTTTTTTACACTACAAGAATTTATCGTAAATTACTCTCCGCTGTCCTATACTGGTTATTAGACCTATGTGTCAGATACCCTCCCATCCTCCTGTATCCCTGTAGTGTCAAACTGAGAATCAGAATCAGAATCAGAAGACTTTTATTGCCATAGTCTGTGAACACAGTTCACAAACTAGGAACTTGATACGGTGAAGAAGTGCAACATAAACACACTGAATAAATACAAATACAAGATGGGGGCAGGTCAAATGTCTTTAATTCATCTGCAGATGTTGTGGTGTGTCAGATGCCCTCCCAGATGTTGCGGTGTGTCAGATGCCCTCCCAGATGTTGTGGTGTGTCAGATGCCCTCCCAGATGATGTGATGTGTCAGATGCCCTCCCAGATGTTGTGTAGTGGTTGGAGAAATACAGCGGGAGAATGGACCTCGTCACTGACAGAAGTGGTCAGAGAAAACATTTGTGGATTTGCCCTTTGGAGATTTCGTATTAAAACACCAGAGAATGAGACAGAATCCTGCTCCGTCTGAGAGAGACACTCCATTTAACTGTTTAACTGAAAACTAAAAGGGAAAAAGTTCCTCCTCTCCTGTGCGCTCGTGAAGGCGTCCCATCGAAAGCGGTAGTGTTTTTTTACTAGTTCCAGTCGCTTTCTCCGATTTCTTCTTTTGAAATCACTTTTTTGGTCCACCCATATCGGTATCGTACCACTGCGCTTTGTTTGGTTTGTAACTGATTTATCTTAGTAAGAATTAAGTTCCGCCTCCCGTGTCCAAAGTGCGCGCTCGGAGCAGGAGAACCATGTCAAAGTGCACGGCTCCTGTTCGCTTCTCCTTCACGTAGCGCTGGTTATCGCTCTCTCCCGGTTTGACCCTCGCTGTGATCCTGTTTTCACGCAGATTCTGACCCGAAAATGGACCGTATCCGCGCCGAACCGGAGCTGAGCCACGCGCAAAGACGCAAAGTGATTCGGGTGACGTATGTAATCGCAGCGCTGGACATTACATGGATGTTTATGCAGTTTTCAGTGACTCCCGTGAGTAAAACGCAAGCGATTGCATAATAAAGCTAATGTAAATAACTATGTATGAGACCTGTTATGACGTGAGTGAGAGAGAAGCCAGGATTTACGGAGTCGCAGTGAAGGGGTCATGTTTCCTATGGTTTCAGGACAGCAGACCGGCCTAATATGAAGCCTGTATCACATGGCAGATTCATTACTATAGAATAGACTCACAGTAAAGCAATTGTCAGACTGATTAAAACAGTGCAGTTTGTAGTTAAAGGTTATAAAAGGTTTTCTATGACAGCAATAATTCCTATATGCACAAGAAACACATCAATTTAAACACTGAGCAGACAAATTAAGGTTACCGTCTGATCTAAACTTCTATACTAAGAAACAGACTTGACACCAATTTCAGCATTAAATAATAGTACTTTCTTTTCTATTCCCATGCTAGGTGATAGTAAAGTTATAAATTACCCCAAAAAATAAAATCTGTACAAGATTATTAGCAAAATCTTAAATATAATGATGTTAACCATGTTTTAGTGAAATGACATATCCACTTAAAAGTCTCTCCTGGTTTAAACAAGGCAGAGTGTCCTAATAATGAAAATAGGACATGTTGCCATAGTAAGAATGCATTTTTGGAGGTATTTTTGAGGAATACCAAAATCTGTAATTGAATAAATTCCAGTTTAATGCCATATTGTGGAACATTCCAGGTGAAATAATAACATAGCCACAGATAGCCAAAGTTACACTGTGCATCTTTAACTATGCTATTATGGAATGCATGTTTTATTGTTTAGGGCAGTGTTTCTCAAACTGTGATACACGTCCCTCTGGTGGTATGCAGGTCCCTCTGCAGTTTGAGTATTGATACTTTGCAGCTGACGTCATCAATATTCCCTGAGGGTTTGATGCTAACTGGAGGCTCTACTCTGTCTGAAGCTTAAATTAGATTTTAATCTGAGCTTTGTTTTAACACAGTCTGACCAGAAGGCGTGCTGATTTGTTCTGTTAAACAAGTCTCTCTCCAATTATATTACAGTCACCAGTTAGTTAGCGTTAGCCATCATCTGTAAAAATAAGGGGTAAGATAATGTCACATATTTCCCAAGTCTAAAAGAGTTAAGTTTTAAGTGTTAAAATCTGCTTAAAATCAGATTTTTTAAAACATTGTTATAACATTGTTTCTTCATCAAAAACATGAAGAAGTTTTAGATGTTATCCATGCATGCTAGATGAATAATCTAGTAATCTCTCCATACGGCTAGCAGTAAGATTTTGTGCAATGCTCAGCCCACAAGCCTATGTCACTCATGCTCCTACATGACAATTCTCAAAAAATATACAAAAGTATGACACTACAACTTCACAAACCTGATGCAATGTGCAGTAATTTCATTAGTGGGATGCGTGCTGATTGTGTTGTGATGGTGCACTGAAGGGGGAGTGACTTAGTGTGGAGAGAATAGGGAGGAGGGTTCAGAGCACCAAAAATTAAAGTGAAACTTATATACTAATACACAGTTTATATATTATTTTCAAAACAATAAAGGATAACATGGTCATCTAAATATGTTATGTGTTAGAAGTGAATACCCCATAGAAGTCAAATACTCCCTCTTTAATAACCCAGAAGAATATCTGAAGCATTTGATGTTTCTATATTTACTAACCTGTTGTTTGTCTCAGTTTTTGGCGAAGAAGTTGGGCTTTGATACGCTGTGGTTCGGGTACCTGCAGACTCTGGTGGGAGTGCTGCAGCTCATCGGGAATCCGCTGTTTGGGAGGTACACAATATTAACTTTACTTAGAAACTTAGTTCATTGGAATGGCCACTTTGACCTTCTCCAGTTAAAGAGATGAAACACAAAAGGAGATCCGGTTTGTAAGTTTATTGTCCAAGCATGCCATGGTTTCTGAAGCAAACAATAACAGGTCTACATCGAGTTAGGAGCCGCAATGCAGAAATAATATAATAATGTAATTCTCCCAATCAAATCATATAAACATAAGCAGTCTTACTTTAACATGGAGGCACTGGGACTTGAACAGAGGTGTCGGGATGAGGAACAGCTCCATGTGCTCATGTTCAACCTTAAGAAGGGTCAACACACCCGAACTGTAACACACCCGAAATTTGTCAATGCAGTTTCTGATCCGTCCACTAGATGCCCCCATTTCACCCACTTAGGGAAATTGCAACAAGCTTTATCAACTTCATTTAGAAACAGGACTGTAAATCTACAGTTCAGCAGGTCATCTCATAGGGCATAGTTTTGTCACAGTACAAAAATTTCAAACTCAAAGTAAAAAAACAAAACTTGGCACTAATTTCAATATTGCAATGAAAGACACTCTTTTGATGAACATATAACATCATATAACCCCAGATTTTTATTCCACATATTTATCATAATTATACAATATAATGTCATTTTCAATGCAGAAGAATAAGAGTCCATTTACTTTCACCATGTGGTCAAACACATCAAGTTCTGAGAAGATATTTGTTCTTAATCAAATTATCATGTTAGGGATACTGTTTTATTTAACAGTTGTTCAAACTTATTTTTCAATATTGCAATTGTAACATTTGCGACAATGTGAGTGTATTGTTTTTTGGTTCTAATCAGACTTTTTTTTTTTTTGAATTTTTTTTTTTTTTTTTTTTTTTTGAATTTTTATGAATATTTTATTTCAGGAAGAACACATATCACAGGCACATTTTTCCAGTACAAGTATTGTATAAAACATTATTGATCAAAGCCCCTAAGAAAAGTGCTTGTCAAAACTATACCGTGGTCGATTAGTCCCATCCCATTTTAATATAATAAAGGAGTAGAAAGGAAAAAAAAAAAAAAAAAACAAACAACAAAAAACAAAAACAAAAACACACCAAAAACTATTTACAAGAATTGGGGAGCTTACATGGAAAAATAAAGTGTAGTCAAACATTTATATATGCATTATACCGTAAAAATATAAATCTTCACCCAAAATGGAGAAGTCACAAAAAGTCTGTTCTAATTGGAGCGATATACTTAATCCACTTGTTCCAAATACAATAAAATTTGTTCCTTTGAATGTTTATTGTGTACGTTAGCCTTTCCATCTTAAATATTTCATTTACTATATCAATCCAGCCATCCACTGAAGGCGGAGCAGAATTTAGCCATTTTTTAGTGATGTTCTTTTTACTTGCTGCCAGGAGGGCTTGCAACAGCTTTTTATCACTTCTCCGTTCCAAAAGAGCAACCCTACCTAAGTACAAAGTTTCAAAGTTGAATGGCATGTTCACTCCAAAAACTAAGTTTAACCGCACATGGATCTCCCTCCAATACAGTTTTAATTTGGAGCAAGCCCAAAATATGTGGTAGTGATTCCCCTCCTCAGAACCACACTGTCTCCAGCATGCCGACTTATTGCTCCCCTGTGCAGGAGTTCTAAAATATCTAATAATGTTCTTCCAGCAGTGTTCTCTCCAGGACAGGGATGCCGTCGATGACCACTGGAATGACCAGATGCTGTCCCAATCCTCCTCAGTCATTTTAATTGTTGCCTCCTTTTCCCATTTCTGTTTCACATATAGCGTATTACACTTGTCAGTCACATAAAGTGCATTGTATACTTTAGAAATCATTTTTTGGGTAGATAGCCCATATGCCGATTTCAATATTTTAAAAAAAGCTTCTTCAGATTGTGTAAAGTTTGTTAAACTGCAATTTGAGTTAAAATAATGTCTGATTTGTAAGTATCTGTAAAAGTCATTTGCCCGCAGATTGTATCCACTTTGCATTGCCTGAAAGCTGAGAAAAGTGTTTCTCTCTGTGTATGACAAGTAGGTGGTCAGACCCCTGTCTATCCAAGCTTTGAAAACACAATCACTTCTGTTCGGGGGAAACTCTGTGTCATAAGCACACCATCTAAATAGAGTTATCATTTTCTGAATTTGAGTTAAATTTACCACCTTTTGCCAGATCTTCAAAGTTAAACCCATGCAACAGTTGCCCATTTCACCCACCTGTGACCATAGATTTTTATCCCCTATAAAGGCCTGCAAAGGGAACTTTTTTATCATTTTAAACTCCATTTCCTTCCACTTTGCTTTGTAATCATCATTGCACCAATAAAGAAGCGGAACCAACTGAGATACATAGTAATAATGTCTTAAGCAGGGAAGGGCCATGCCTCCTTTTTCTCTTCTTAATTGCATTGTACTATACCGCACCCTAGGTTTCTTACCTTCCCAGATAAAACGTGATATCTGTTTGTCCCACTCCCTGAAATAATTGTCCGGTACTTCCACTGGGAGTGTTCTGAACAAGTATAGCAATTTAGGAAGTACGGACATTTTGATGGAGTTCACTCTGGAAGTCAAACTTAAAAAAGGGATGAGACTCCATCTATACAAATCCTCTTTGATTGCTAATGACAGCGGTTCATAGTTTATTTGAAACAGATTTGAAAGATCTTTAGTCATTGTGATACCCAAATATTTCATTCCCGTTGCTTCCCAGTTCAAATTATATCCTTCCTGTAGCTTTACTGAAGCAGTGAAGTTTATGGCCATCACCTGTGTTTTGGCAATATTAAGCCTGTAACCAGATAAATTCCCAAATTCTTTCAACATAATCATCAGCTCATTAAATGACTTCTCAGGATCCTCCATGTAAACTAGTACATCGTCTGCGAACATTGCCACCTTATGTTCGACCCCTGCCATTGTCACCCCTTTAATCTGGGAGCTTTGTCTTATCCATTATCCAAGAGGCTCAATAAATAAAGAAAATAACAGCGGAGAAATTGGGCAGCCCTGTCTACTTCCCCTTTCCAACTGAAATGAGTCTGAGAGATCACCATTAATTTTTACCTGTGCAGTTGGTTTTGAATATAGAGATTGGATCACTCTGGTAAATTTGCCATGAAAAGCAAATCTGTCCATTACTTTATAGAGAAAAAGCCACCTTACAGAGTCAAAGGCCTTTTCTGCATCTAGCCCCACTATTAATGCTTCAGTTTTTTGACGTGTTACGTGTTCTATAATATGTAGTGACTTCCTGATGTTGTCCAATGTTTGTCTTTGATGAATAAATCCTGTCTGGTCTAGATTAATTATCTCTGGCAGAATATTTTCTAATCGACGTGCCAATATGGAAGTAAATAATTTATAATCCACATTGAGGACACTTATAGGTCTATAGTTTCCACATTCTTGTTTGTCTTTATTTTCTTTTGGGATCAGTGATATAATGGCTTCGCACCATGAGGGAGGAATTTCACCTGTTTGTAATACCTAGTTAAATGTCCGCAACAACAGTGGTGTTAGATTTGCCCTCAGGCATTTATACCACTCTCCTGTGTACCCATCAGAGCCTGGGGATTTACCAGACTTCAACTTTGTTATGGCAAGGTTAACTTCTTTGATTGTGATTGGTTTCACTAACATCTCATTTTGTGAATCTTGGATTTTGGGCAGCTCAAGGCCACTCAAAAACCTATCAATACTCTTCTCATTAGCTGCTGGTGGTTGAGTATATAATTCTTGATAGAATTTCCCAAAACATTCTTTAATTTTCTCCCTCGAATCTATCACCTGACCAGTAGTAGGATTTTTTATCTTATAAATTGTATTCTCCCTTTGTTGTTTTCGCAGTTTATAGGCCAAAATTTTTGCCGATCTTGCTCCAACCTCATAGTGTTTCTGTTTCAAAAACGTCAACTTTTTTTGCACTTCTAAATTATAAATCTCATCTATTTGTTTCTGTACTTTCTTTATTTCAGCTCTCAACTGGACATTGATGTTTTGGCTGTCCCTGTTTTGCATCTGTTTCAATTTTGCCTGTAGATCTGCCAGACTTTGACCCCTAGTTTTTTTCATGAACGCTGTTAGGGAGATAAGTTTCCCTCTTAAAACTGCTTTTAATGCATCCCATAAGATTGTGGGCTTAATTATACCATCATCATTAAATTCCAGATATTCTTTAATATCTTTTTTAAGTTTCTCTACTGTTGTGGAGTCATTGAGAATATTTGAATTAAGTTTCCGCGAGGTTCTCTTTGTATCTTTTTTTAAATCTAGCAGCAGGATTATTGGGCTATGGTCTGATATGTCGATCGTTAATATTTGAGAATCCTTTATCTTAAGTCTATCAGAACTAAAGACAAAGTAATAATCAATCCTTGAGTAAACTGAGTGTGGGCTTGAAAAATGTGTATAATCTCTAGTTGTTGGGTGCATATCTCTCCATACATCTATAACACCCAGCTCCTCCATCAAGGATCTAACTTTTTTTGTTAGTGGGTTACTCTGGGTACTCCTCCGTGATGAGTCCAGGTTTGGGTCTAGCCTGATATTAAAATCTCCGCCACAAATCACCAGACCATGGGACGTGGCCATCAGCTCAAAGATGCTTTTATAGAAGAGCCAATCACTCCCTGGTGGAGCGTATACATTTATCAAAGTTATATCAATGCCCTCTAATCTACCAGTAATCTTAATAAATCGTCCTCCCTCATCTATAATCTCGGACCCATGTTCATATGTCAGTTCACTAGATATTAATGTGGCAACTCCTCTTTTATGAGCCTGTTTATATGATGAGGCAAATACATATTTAAAACCTTGCCTCTGAAGCTTAGCGTGCTCTAACCCAGACATATGTGTTTCCTGGAGAAAAGCTATTTGGGCCTTTTCTTTTTTAAGTTTAGAAAGAATTTTAGATTGCTTAATTGGATTTAATACTCCATTCACGTTAAAAGAAATGCATTTCAGTACATCACTATGCATATTTCCTTAGTCTAGTAAAGTAAACAACTCCAATCAGAACTATTGTGTAGCTACCCCTTTTAACGAAACAACAAACACGAACATAAAAACTACAACTAAACCTTGTAGTAGTTAAAACAATTAAACCGCGAACATTCATACCCACTTCCAAGGATGAGGTCCCAACTCTATTGGACCTCGGCTCCAGGGGATATCCTCTTTGGCCTGCTTGGCGTCGAGGGCCCTCTGAAACAGTCATTTTACTATTGTCCCCGACATTAAATATTTCACGTCCTGCATCCAAGTTCTTAAGTCCTTCTCAAAATATATCCACTCCATACCTGTCCATTATTGCTCCTTCAATTGCTGGTACCTTCAGATACTTCCCGCCTGAACACCTGTAGCTTTTCTTTAAAACCCCGTTTACGTCGTCCTGGCGCTGGCATCCAACTGTACCGCTGTAGTTTCTCCAGAGAGGAAACCGGGCGCTCCACCCTCGTTACAGGTAAACCTTTATCAGCCAGATCTGACGCAGCCTCCTCTACTGAATCATATATCTTCGTCTCATCCTTCAGGAAGACCTTAAGTCGAGCTGGATACAGCGTTTGAAATCTTATGCTGCTTGCTTTAAGGACCCTCCTGATCTCTCCGTATTCCTTTCTTCTTGCCAAAACATCTGGCGCGTAGTCGTGATCCAGGTTGATTTTGCTCCCCTTCCATGTGAAGCCTTTCCTTTGCCAGGCCGCTCTGAGCACTTCGTCTTTGATCCGGTAACTTTGGAATCTGATGATTATAGATCTGGGCTGGCTGTCCACCGGGGGTCGCGGCGCCAAGGCTCGATGCGCTCTCTCGATTAGCAAATCTTTAGTAGTTGGGAGATCCAGGTTTTCACGCAGTAACTGCTCCACAAACGGGATAACTGATAGAGCCGTGGACCCCTCAGCCCCCTCCGGGACACCGTAAATTCTTATGTTCTTCCTACGGGAGCGTCCCTCTAAGTCAGATACTTTTAGTTGAAGTTGCACTTGTTGCTTCACTAATTCAGTAATGATGTCCTCCGCCCCCTGCACACGATCATCGATAGTTACAAACCTTTGCTCCACTTCGTCCAATCTCACATTTGTCTGTGCAATATCTTGTTTTAAGTCGCCAAATTGTTTTTTATTCTCCTCTCGCATCTCTCTAATTTCCTTCAGGATTAATGACAGTTTATCCTCGCCGCCGCCGCCGGCCTCACCGCTGCCCTCATCTTGGCTAACAGAGTTAGCGTCTTCATCTTCAAAGTTTTTCTCGTGTAGTGGAGCGTTCCTCCTTTGACTTTTCTTGGATGTCATTTTCTTCCCCTTTTAACACATTCCTAGTGTGGCAGAACACGCTTCATAAGTTCGTTTAGGGGATTTTTTTTAATCAATTTGTCGCTGCGGACTTTTCACGCTGCCATCACTGGTGGTGACCCCCTAATCAGACTTTTTATCTCCAAAATATCCCTAGAGTCTGCAGTGTGAGGGACAGAGCAGGAGGATGGTGGTCCTGTGATTTTAGTTACATTTTAATCTCTTTAATTACCAATAAGGTAAGAGATTTATATTTACAGATTGACTGATTAAACCATGTATGAGGTTTGTTGGAGATTTTTCCCTACTTAATTCAGTTTAGAGGCTACAGGCTCTGAAAAGGCAAAATGTACAAGACAATGATGAACTTTTTCCTTAAAGCAGACTAGGGTTGTCAAAAGTATTAAAAATCAGATACTAATCGATACTTAAACTAGCATTGAAACTAGATACTCATTTGAGGAATTGGGTAGCAGGTATCGACTCTAAGAAAAAAAAAAATCACAGTCACAGGACAGAAATGAACCTTTCCTGAATAGCTTTAGAATGATTTTGAGCTGTATCAGAACAAGTATAAGACACATAGACTAGTATACAACCTACCTGGACCACTGAGAGATTACACAGATACAAGGCCACATGGGAATATGGAAAGTAGTATTATTTAATGCTGAAAATCACATTCAGTTGTCTAAAGAAAGCGTGTGTTTTTATTATCATCGTGGTATCGAAATCAGTATCGAGCATCAAGTCTATTTCATAGTATCAAAATAGAGTTTTAATATCGTGACTGACAAAGCTATCGTCTACAACATCCATTGAAAGCAAATTCATCCCAGAAACATTTTTTTATTAACAGCTGATGAACATATGTTTGACTATACGTAAATTGGGTTAGCAAAACTGTCTTTGTGGAGGATAGAGCAGTGGCTTTCTAAATGTTCTGTGCATGTCCCTGCAAATGAGTATTATTAATAGTATTAGTACTTATTAAAATATTTCTCAAAATACAATTGTAGCATTTATCAGTATCAGGATGAGCAGCAGTAGTAGTCGTCACAACATTATAGAATCTCTGTAGTTTAACCTGAGCTGGAGACAGGTCAGAATTCTCAGCTGGAATTTCAAACAGATAATGACAAGGTTCAACTTTTGTGGTCTGAAATTTGGAGATGTCTATCAAAAACAGTGAATCTGTCGCAGAGTTTCCCCAGTGTGCAGAGTACTCCCCGTGTCCTGCTCTCTCCCCAGGTTCGGTGACCTGTTTGGGGCTCAGGCGGCTCTGTCTCTGTCCTGTGGCGCCACCATTGTCTTCTTTCTGCTCCTGGCCTCAGCGGAACACCCTGCCATGCTTTTTATCCACAAACTGCCCACACTCTTCATGCACGTTCTGCCCGGTAACAAGCCAGCCAATCACAAAACAGACTTTCAGAACTAGTCTTGGTCCAGGCAGTTCAAAATGTTAGAGATGTTTGAAAGAAAATAGCAAGTAACTAATCCACTGATAAATGCACAGAAAGGAGTACTGGCATATATTTGACCTGTATCATTTTAAAGGAACTCTATGTAGCTCGCACTCTTACTGTTTTAACAATGGTATTACAAGTCACAACTGAATCTGTGTTGCCAGAGCCTTAACCTACAGATATAAGTTTCTCATTCTCAGTTTATGGACAGGCGTCATGTGAAAGTTCAGCCCAGAATTCACTCACTGAGCTGCAGAGGCTGCACTAGCACTGATTCATGATTGGCTGCAGGTGCTGGGGTTTAGGTAGTGACCATTCAGATCAGCGAGTCCTTTTAGGTTTAAACCAACTGGATTTGTTTGAAATCATGAAATTGTAAATCACTGTCCTAAAACACAAAACATGATGTCAATAAACTTGAACAGTCTTTACTTGAATATTCTTCAACATTTCTTGCAACTGCAGCGTCTCAGATGGTGGTGACGGACCTCTCAGACCCAGACAGAAGAGCCGACTCTCTCTCTAAACTCGGACTGTGCTTCGGCATCGGCATGATCGCTGGCTCCACGCTGGGAGGGCATCTGAACACACGCTACGGGTCAGTACTGCTCTGTGTGCTGTAGGGGACGCAAAATCAAAATCACTTTACAACATCACAACACAATCAGCTAATGACACTACTGCACACTGCATCAGGTTTGAAAAGTTGTAGTGTATTGTTTTATATTGTGCCTTTGTATACAGTGGTCCATCGCTATATCGCGGTTCACTTTTCGCTATCTCACTGTTTTGCATGCTTTTTTTACACTGTATGAAGGCGCATTGTGTTCTGTGTCTTGATTGACTAATGGACGTGGCGTGTCTCCTGTACAGTACAGAATGCGCTCAGCCAAATTTACATACATTTTCGATGTTAGCAGTGTTACTCTGGGGCATCAAGTATGTGTCGGATGCCTTTGCATTTGAGGGCACGTCATAGATGCTCTGGACGCACGTCATCTTAATGCGTAATTAAGCTGCCTCTAGTTTGTGGCTGATGTCTTTCTACTTGTTCCGGATAATGACATTGCTTTGTCAGTGGAGCCTAGTCTCTGATTAGTTGACGCTGCATGTCAAATGCCAAAAAGTTCAGCTTTTTCAATTTTTTGATGCGTCTGAGCCTCTGACGCCTGGATGCTCAAGGAGCGCCGCGTCAACGCCAGATTCGTGCTGCTCTGACGCTTGAAGACGTGCTGCAAAAACACAGGACGTCCAAGACGTGCATCCACCAGAGACTGTGAACTCGACATAAAGAAGGAGGAAAATAACACAAGGAGGACAGCAGCAATAAGTTTTAACAAAGATGCATAAAGGGTTGTAACCATCGTGTGGATGGAGTCTGCTTTAACTTTGTGGAACAGTGATTGCAGGAAAAGGAACATTATGACAGTATTATTACAGTTCAGGGACGCCAGCACACAGAGGCGGGGTAAGAGGAACTGTGAAATACACGTGAGTCACTATTAATCATTTCTTATGTGTCCAACCACATAGGTTGATCATTAAAATTTAATTTGTTACAGTATTTCTAAAAGCTGTCATTTTTATTTACAGTACTGTATAGTAATTGGTTTCGTTCTATAATACTGTGCTTTTTTTTTTTTTATCTACGAAGGTTTGAACTTTGAGAATGTGGTGTAGTAAAGTGTGGTGAGAGGTTTTACAGCCTTAAAAATATATAATTGTAAAAAATACATTTTTCTACTCCGCCGATTTCGTTTAACGCGGGTTATTTTTGGAACGTAACCCCCGCAACAGGAAACACTGTATTCAAGGGAAATTGCTGTGTGAGAGCATGGGTGATGAAGGGGTGTGGGTGGAGCCTTGTACAGGTGTATACTGCTAAGGATAAGGAGGGTTTGAATAGTTTCTAGATTACTCAAACATGCATGAATGACCTCATGTTTTTGATTAGGGAACAATGTCATAACATGGTAGAAAGCTCATGAAAGCCGATTTTGCATAACACCCCCTCTTTAAGTAACTTGGATCTTGCACTACATATACTGTATAGATACACTATGGCAGTGTATCTATACAATTTCAATGTAGTCAACAGGCAGAAATCTCAATCATAACAAACCTATGAAACAAGCTTATAGAATGTAATATTTGCTTTCATATTTATTGCAGAGAGAAGTTTACAGCGTGTGTGGGGGCTGTGGGGAGTGCCTTCAGTCTGCTCCTGGTTCTAAAGTTCATCCCAAAAACCACCAAAGCTCCAACCAAAACCAACAGCGAAGGTGAGAAAATGCAAAGTTGTGGGTTAAACTCCTGATCTCTGAGTGGAGTGTGCATGTCCTCTCTGTGTTACTGTGGCAGAGTGGTTATCCTGGCGCCTCCTCTCAATAAGAAGGTTGTGGTTTAGACTCCTAAACTAATAATGAAAGATTTTTTTTATTTATAATGCACTTTTGAAGACAAATCTCAAAGTGCTACTAGTTCATTTTACACTGTTTGCAGTGGTCCACAGTTATTCCTCACTTGTCTTATACATTCAGAGCATCCAAATGATTCACCACAATGAGTTTATAAGTTTCACAACTGTCAGACCAGAGCGGAGGTTTGTCACAACAGTAAAGCTAACTAGTAACGCTTTATAATTACATGCAAACAGTACACAGCAGACTTATTTTGATCTCAAGAGCCGCTTATACAATATATCTGTGCCGGGGCAAGACACATTTTACTTAAATACCTGGGAAAATCATGTACAGTGCCTTTAACATTCCTACTTACAACAGACATACCAAAAAGTCAACAAAAGAAAAAAATATTACTACACTCTTGAAATTGCATTAAGTTGCATCTTATTTATGCTCAAAGTTCAAAGCAAAGGATAAAGTTAAAATGTATCAACTGGACATTTCGCTGCTCATCCAAGCCGCTACTTCAGTTCTGGTCAGATTGCTGGTGGCCACTGTCTTATATCTGTCTGAGGGGAGGGGCTAACTACGCTGAAACTACAAACATCTATTGTCTCCAGTTTCAGCTGGAACTACTCTATTCAGGCCTTAACGACACTGCTATTGTTCTCATTGTTTTGGGTCTGAGGATGAGGATTGGATCAACTGCAAAACGTTTTCACTCTTACAATGATTTGTCCAGTTGACAGATTTTAACTTTGTCTTTTGCGATGGATCAGCCCTGGACGACTGAAGATTTACACAGATATCAAAGTTCAAAGGTTACACTGGCCTCTGGATGCCTCGCCCGGAGACAGACAGAGCTACGGGTGCTTTTAGGCTCCGCCCTTTGCTCTTCTGCTGTTTACTCACTGCGTTGATCACTCTTCAGTATTCCGTAATGCGACACGACATTTTTCGTACTTTCCCAGAACCTGAGCATTTTTGCCTCGCAAATCTTGACATTCTTTTAACTTCAGGATCTCCTCTGCTTGGGTTGCTACCTCTTTCTCCAACAATTGGATCTTGGTATTTTGTGGAGCGGAAGTTACCATGGGAAATTTAGGACCTTTCACATCCACAACCGTGATTCTCATATGCAGTTTGTTCTCAACAGAGTGGAGGCACTGTAGATCCACCATCTTGTGCTGAAACTTCAAATCTTCTTTTACCTTTTGGATTTGACATTTCAGCTCCTCTTTCTCCTTTTCTATAAACTCATAATTGATGATCCAAATGTCCAAGTCTTCCTTAAATTGAAGGATTTCCTTCACATACTTCTGGTTTTCCTTCTCTTTGCGTTTAAATTTGTCAATCTGCATAGCGTTTCTCTCCTCCAAAACGCTAATTTCTGATTTTGCTTTGAGCAATTCTTCTCTGAAGTTATCTCGCTCATCTTGCAGAAGCTTTACCTTCTCTTCAAATTCCCTCCACTTGGCCTTGTGTTTAGCAGCACCATCTTTAGCAATATTTACCTGCTTCTTTAGAATGTCAATCTCCTCATCTTTGGTAGAGATTTGTTTCTGGGCATGGCGTAGTTCAACATAATACATAATTAAGTATCATCCAGGTTTTTACGTCCTTCACGCAGGCACTAAATCTGTCTACTCGATCAGTCTGATCTGGTTTCATTGATAAGTACAGCTGTAGCAACTGCGTGATGTAAGGAAATAGCTCAATTAACAGTGAGGCAATACTATGGTGCAGTCGTTATATAGTAAGAAAGGGTTAATGGGCTAATAATCAGAAGACTAGAGAATGCTCTAGGAGGGAAGTGACAGGAGACTGAAATTGAGTTTGGTTGGTACTATATATTAGAAATGATAAATGACATGCAACATTTAAGACAGACAGTTCACATGAATGGCCATTCAGAAGTGCAGTAAATATTTACAATCAGCAAGCACTTGAAACAAATCAAAATAATTAAATGCAAAACCAATAATGGCAGTGCAATAATACCAAAAGAGTCAGTAGTTGTTAAAGTGACATGTGTCAGAGTTCCGCAACTATTGCACTGGATTGAAAAGGTCCGAGTTCATTTACAGTGCAAAAAGGCAACTTGTCAATGTATACCCAGCTCACACAGTTCAAAGCCCCATCTGGAGAGGACTGGGTTCCAGAGGGAGAGGTAAGTGCAAAAGAGTTCCAGGAGAGATTTTCCACAGGTGTGGGTGTGTTGGGAGAGTATGATGGGCTGCCAGGAGCCCCCTACCAGCCCGGTGGGAGAAGTGCGGCTCTGCGATGCGTTCTCTTAGGACAAGTGAACGCTTCTCTTAGGACAGGTCAGCGTCCCTCTTAGGACAGGTCAGCGTCTCTCTTAGGACAGGTCAGCGTCTCTCTTAGGACAGGTAAACGCTGTAGGCTTTCTTTACTAGCTCGCCATCGGGGTCAAAGACCAGATATATCACATACAAGTCCTTTTGACTTGTGTGCGAGTCACAGCAGAAGGTCCCTGCAGCACGCCTCTCCGTTAGCCTCCAACACACACCTCTCCTTCACCCAGCTAGCGCCGGTATGATAACTCCGGTTGGCCACGCCTTGTCACATGACCGCGGAAACTTCACCGTGATTGGCTAGAATGAACCATGTGACACAATGACGTAGAAAACCCGCAAGAATGACTGAAAATACCGTGAGACTTGGCAACTTAGACAAAATATAGGCTGAAACGCCAGGAGAGAGAGAAACGGGAGAAAAAGAGAGAGATATACAGGATTTGTCACCTGGGTTACACAGCTGTGTGTCATCAACAAAGCAGTGGAAGTTAATTCCAATGTTTTCTGATTATATTACCTAATGGCATCATATAGAGTTTGAACAAGATAAGACCAAGTACAGTACCTATCCTATAAATAGGAATAAAACAAGCTGAGGGCTGCTCCTCTGACACCTATGTCACATTCTAACCTCTGCTCTGAGGTCCAACAGGACTGAGACCAGTTCATTGTCAGCAGCTAATAACAAGTCATGTGTGACTTTTAGTAGCGCAGTTTCTGTGCTGTGGTGAGCCCTGAATCCTGATTGAAAAACTTAAAAGAAATTATTAGCCTGTAGTCTGTGTAATCCTTCAGTCATCCAGGTATGATTCACAATAAAAGAAAAATTCTAATCTGTCAGCTGGACAAAACGTTACTGGAGTGACGACATTAGCCTGTAGGTGGCGACAAAGTTGCTTAACTACAACTCTTTCAAGGATTTTTGAGACAGAGGGAAGATTAGCGATGGGTCTATAGTTGGCTAATAGATCAGGTTCAAGATAAGGTTTTTTTTTTAGAAGCGGTTTATTGACTGCATGGAGGATTTCTTTTAGGGAGTCTATTTGGAATAGGGTCAAACATACAATTTGATGTGTTAGAGGATATAATGGCTGAAGTTATCTCTGCTTGGTCGACAGTAGTAAACCTGTCTAGTATCACTGCTGGACTTATGTGGGACACTAGTTTTACAGCCTGGGCTTGCTCAGTCCTAATCTTAAAAGTAATTTAATTCAATTTATCTCTAATACTATGGTTTTGCCATCATTACAGCTGAGTGTAGCAGGGATTGAGGGTTCAACTGCACTGTGGTAGTTTGTTAGCCTGGCTACAGTGGTGTACAAATGTTTTATGTTTTTGTTTACTTCAAGTAATGAATTAATAAAATTTGAATAATTTCTGGATTGGGCCTTCTACAGAGACTTATAAATCAATAAGCAGATTTTCCATGCCTTTAGGGATTGCTCCGAGTGGAAGTGGCACCATGGCCTCTTTAATTTTTGGACCTTTTGTTTGAGAGACCAGAGCTCTTCGTTGGACCCATACTCAGTATAAATGTGTGGACATAGATAACCTGCTAGCTGCCACGTTCCAAATAGTAAGTGAGCATGAGTGCTCTTCTGGTTCCATCGACTCTGGCTCCAATTCACTTTGTATTAAAAAACGTTGCCACTCTCTGTAACTGCTGCTTCAGCAGCAGCACTTATAGTTGGACTAAAGCTCGTTTCAGCAGGGTCACATGGCATGTCCCTAAAGATTGGCTCTATGGACCTCCGGTTTGGCTAATGGTGGAATAGGTGCAACACCGGGAGAGCTCTGCTGAAATCCTTAAAATACTGGTAAAAAGTCTGCTAAAACGCAGTGTGGGTACATTTAGAATATCTATTAAGATGGGTAAAACAACAAAGAAACCGATTTCAGTCCAAGTGTTCTGGTGAAAGAAGAAATCCCTCATACCAGCGATAACCAAGATACCGCATGTACCGACAGTGCCACTAGCAAACAAGGCGCTGTGCTAACCCGAGCCGACATGGAAGCGATCCTCGCTGAATGTCTGAAGGAGGTTCTCGATCTGTACACGTTCCCCTCCCCGGTGGAAGTTGACCGAGCGCACCATGTCAGTGTCCACACACGGAACAAGGATGCTCCTTGCCCGCTTATCGCCAGGATTCACTACTACCGGAATAAAGAACTCATGCTGAAGCTTGCTTGGGAAAAGGGACGACTCATCTACCGCAGGACAGAAATCCACATTTTTCCAGATTACAGCCCAGAGGTTTCACAGAAGAGAGCAGCCTTCTCCGAAGTCAAGTCCCAGCTCAGATCTGCAGGATTTCCATACAGGATGTTTTTTTCCAGCTAAGCTTCAGTTTATAAACAAGAATGGACAGGGTATAACTTTCTCCACTCCAGACCACGTGCGCTCCTTCCTCGTCGATGTGCTTAAGGGCCGATGAGCCGGTCCGGACTCACCTGATCACTGTCTTAGCTGCGGTCAGGTGAGCGGCTGATGTGCGGCTCTCAGTTCGTCTCACCAGTGTATCACCACCGCCCAGTATGAATGTTTGTATTTGGACTGTTTGCTTTGCCCTTGATTTTAAAATTCTTATTTTAAAGTTTTATTTTACGGAAACAAAAGAGTTATTCTACAAATATATATATATAGGCTGTATTCTCTATAATGGACAAATCTGTCCCAGTTTATTTTAACTTTAGGCAGCAGTGTATTTCTATTATCTTTTCCTGCAGTTGAATTTTTTCCCTTCCTTTTTTTTCATTCTAACCTCCTTATGTGTCCACACAGACTTGTTTCGATTTACAAAGTTCCCAGAGTGACTTTGAGATTATCACAGTACTTCTCTTATTATGGCAAGTATAACCAAACATGAAAAAAATCATAGCATTACTTTTGTCTCTTTAAATGTGAAGGGTGTTAATAATGTGGTTTAGACAATTGGGAGTGGGTGTGGCCTTCCTTCTGGAAACACACTTGAGGCAGGGCCAGTCCACATTACTTAAGGAAAAACTGGGTTGACCATATTTTTCATTCAAGTTTCAGTGCCAGGGCCAGGGGCACCACAATTTTAGTGCATAAGGACATACCACTTCAGTTAGAAGAAGTCATCTCGGACTCAGCAGGACGCTATGTAATAGTTAGGGGTCATATGTTCTTTACCCCTGTTATCCTGCTGTCTGTATGTGCCCCAAACTGGGACGATGGTGTCTTTTTTACTAAGCTTTTTGCTACTTTGCCCAGGCAAGACAATTACAATATTATAATAGGAGGTGACTTTAACTGTGTTTTCGACCCCAACCTTGATAGATCCTCCAATAAGCCGCAATCACTGTGCAAGCCTGCCAAAGTTATTAATAATTTCAAAAACCATGCTGCTTTATCTGATATTTGGAGGTTCCATAACCCTAAATGGAAAGCCTTTTCCTTTTTCTCCAATGTCCACCACACTTACACTCACCTAAAAGGTTATTAGGAACACCTGTTCAATTTCTCCTTAATGCAATTAATCTAATCAACCAATCACATGGCAGTTGCTTCAATGCATTTAGGGGTGTGAGCATGGCATGGTTGTTGGTGCCAGACGGACCGGACTGAGTATTTCACAATCTGCTCAGTTACTGGGATTTTTACGCACAACCATTTCTAGGGTTTACAAAGAATGGTGTGAAAAGGGAAAAACATCCAGTATGCGACAGTCCTGTGGGCGAAAATGCCTTGTTGATGCTAGGGGTCAGAGCCTGGTCTGATGAGTCTTGATTTCTGTTGAGACATTCAAATGGTAGAGTCAGAATTTGGCGTAAACAGAATGAGAACATGGATCCATCATGCCTTGTTACCACTGTGCAGGCTGGTGGTGTTGGTGTAATGGTGTGGGGGATGTTTTCTTGGCACACTTTAGGTCCCTTAGTGCCAATTGGGCATCGTTTAAATGCCACGGGCTACCTGAACATTGTTTCTGACCATGTCCATCTCTTCATGACCACCATGTACCCATCCTCTGATGGCTACTTCCAGCAGGATAATGCACCATGTTATAAAGCTCAAATCATTTCAAATTGGTTTCTTGAACATGGCAATGAGTTCACTGTACTACAATGGCCCCCACAGTCACCAGATCTCAACCTGATAGAGCATCTTTGGGATGTGGTGGAACGGGAGCTTCGTGCCCTGGATGTGCATCCCACAAATCTCCATCAACTGCAAGATGCTCCTATCAATATGGGCCAACATTTCTAAAGAATGCTTTCAGCACCTTGTTGAATCAATGCCACGTAGAATTAAGGCAGTTCTGAAGGCGAAAGGGGGTCAAACACCGTATTAGTGTGATGTTCCTAATAATCCTTCAGGTGAGTGTACACTCATATAGATTATTTTTTAATTGAGAATAAACTATTGGAAAAGACCCACTCCCTTATCATAGTATAACTGTGTCGAACCACACCACTCTGTCCTTTATTTAGGAGTTGCCAGACTGTCCTGATTCCTGAAATTAATTCCTTTTTGGATGAACTGGCTTTTCCCACTGTCCCTTCTGAAAAACTGAAAATCTCCATAATCGAGATCAAGGATGCTATTAAGTCATTCAGGACAAACAAAACACCTGGTCCTGACGGGTTTGGCACTGAATTTTATAAGAAATTTGTGGAGACGTCTTGACATAATGCACACTCCGCCCGATCAAAACACTGAAATTGTTCTATCTCTGGACACAGAGAAAGCTTTTGACCGGGTGGAGTGAGAATTTTTATTTGCTACATCGAAGAGATTCAGCTTTGGAGACGGTTTCATTTCTTGGATAAAACTACTCTATTCTGAACCAGTCGCGTCAGTCATAACTAATGGACAGCAGTCTCGATATTCTCGTTTTGGTAGAGGCACACGTCAGGGATGCCCACTGTCCCCTCTTCTGTTTGCATTAGTAATTGAACCGTTAGGTATTGCCCTCAGACAAGCTGTAAACTTTTGTGTGTTTTTGTTTGTAGGCAGCACGGTGGCTGAGTGGCAACACTCATGCCTCACAGCAAGAAGGTTTGGTTCGATCCCCGGGTCGCCCAGGCCTTTCTGTGTGGAGTTTTGCATGTTTCTCCCCGTGTCTGGATGGGTTTCCTCCGGGTACTCCGGTTTCCCTCTTCAACCAAAACATGAACGCCCTTCGAGACAACTGTTTTTGTGATTTTGGGCGTTACAAAAATAAAATGAATTGAATTTTCAAGGCATAGAACAAGGTGGTGTATTCCATAAATTGGCTCTTTATGCAGACGATTTGTTGCTTTATGTGTCTGACCCACAGTCCTCAGTCCCTTCCATCATTAACTTGCTGGACCAATTTGGGAGACTATCAGGTTATAAAATCAATTTTAATAAAAGTTTATTATTTTTCCTAAAACAAGAAGATGCAGTGCCCTCCGTAGATGTACTGCAGTTTAAAATGGCTAAAACCTCTTTTAAATACCTTGGAGTGGAGGTAACGTGCACCTTGCCATCACTTTTCACTAAAAACTTTACTGTCCTATTAGAAAAATGCATACAAGATTTAGAACGATGGAAAGAACTCCCCTTGTCGGTGGCAGGAAAGGTCAATATAATTAAAATGGGAATACTGCCAAAATTCATATACCTATTTCAAAATATCCCTGTGTTTATTAGGAAATCATTCTTTAAATCATTTGACAAACTTTTGACCTCCTTCATTTGGAAATGTAGCCTTCAAAGGCAAAAGAAAAGGGCTGGACTTGCACTTCCCAGTTTTCTTTATCAAAATATATATATATATATATATATATATATATATATATATATATATATATATATATATATATATATATATATATATATATATATATATTTTTTTTTTTTTTTTTTTTTTTTTTTTTTTTTTTTTGCTATTTTTATTTATTACTCTTTATTACTATATATTATTACTACACCAGTCAACCTGAATCTTGGGTGTCCCTTGAATATGGCACCAGCCATATCCATCTAGCCTCACTTGTAAGTGCCTCTGCCTCTTCCATTGTATTATCAAATTCAATTGTCAATCAAACTATGAAAAATATGGACACAGTTTAGAAAGCATTTTGCTTTAAAAAAATAAATCTATTTATGCCCCTATCTGGAGAAATCATAATTTTCCTCCTGCCTCTTTAGATGCTACTTATGGAACTTGGCACATTAATGGTATCAAATCTATATGTAACTTATTCTCTGATGGATAATTCCTTTCCTTCTCTGGTCTGAGTGAGGCATTTCAGTTACCAAAATCAGATTTCTTTGGATATCTACAAGTTAAGAACTTTGTACAAAAGAACTTTCCCTCTTTCCCCATTCTGCCAAATGATAATCTATTAGACAGCCTTCTCTCACTTTCCCCAGCTAAAAAGTCCATTTCCACTTTGTGCAACTTAATAAGTAACATCTGTCCACCACCACTTGAGGAAATTAAAAGGCGGTGAGAGACTGACTTTAGGTCTTGCATTGTATGATGAGATGTGGGAGGCTTCTCTTAAGCGTATACATGGATCCTCAATCTTCGTGTGGCATGGTCTTATACAGTTGAAAGTGGTTTTAAGAGCTCACCTTACCAATGCAAGACTGGCGGACATGTATCCTAACACAGATCCTTCCTGCCCTCGCTGTAGAAGCCAACCAGCAGATCACATACATATGTTCTGATACTGTCCTGAACTTGGCCCCTTCTGGTCTGATATTTTTGAAGCATATACAAAGATTTTTGGCAAAGCCATTTGCCCTAACCCTTTAAGTTCTGTATTTGATTGATGATTGATTGCTCTTTATCAAGCAACGCACGAGATGTTATGTCTTTGACCTCACTCAAGAAGAGTCATTCTACTTAATTCGAAACAACTATCCCCACCTACTTTCGCTAGATAGATAAGAGATGTTATGTATTTTTTGAAATTGGAAAAAATTAGATACACTTTAAAGATAACTACACAGCAATTTTTAGAGACCTGGACTCCATTTTTGAATTATTTTCAGGGACCACAAACACCTCTCAGTGAAGGGAACACTGACTGATTTTATCCGTATAATTGGGTCTTTTATTTATTTATTTATTTATTTTTATTTTTTTATCACTATTATTATTATTTATTTATTTGTATGCATTTATTTTTGTATTAGTACTGATAGTACTGATAGTATTGTTTATTTAATTTGTTTATGCATTTATTTTCAGTAGTGTATTTCATCCTTAATGTTTATTTGCAATACCATTATTTCTATAATTAATAATGATATGTAAATCTTTTGAAAATTCTGTTGTATTGGATGTATGATGTAATGGTATGTCTTGCTGGTCAGATGTACTTGAACATTGTACTGGAACATTGTTTTGCAGATAAATAATAAATAAATGGGAAAAAAAAGATTAGATCTATTATTTCTTTGAATTTCAAGATAGATTTTTCATATATTGTTCAGCCTAACCCACGACCTCCTATGACAGGATGAGACAGGATAACCACTCTTGTTTCCTGTTATGTTTTTCAGCTGAGAAGAGGTCCCTGTTCAGTTTGGGGGAGATCACCAGATTACTGAAGTATCCAGGAGTCACTCCAACTTTTATTGTGAAAATCGCAGCGGGTTTACCTTCAGGTGAGTTTAGTACAAGCCTTTCAGGGCCTATAATATGCCATTTCGTTTTATTGATGTTGTAATGTTGCTTCCTCATCAAAAATATATGTGCAGTTGTGTTTTGTTTCTTATTTAGGTTCTTCTTTGAAACTGATAACACTCTGCTTGTCTTTGTAAAGTCATTTGATAATACAGGAAGTGGGCTGCTGTGTTTTTAAACGTAGTTTTCCCGTAGAAACTGAGACTTTGGTATCACTGTAAGGTGGTTGTGTCTCCACAATAAAGAACGCCATAAAATTATTTATTAACATTTATTCCCATTGTAATTTTATCAATATTTGTTTTTAATCATGTTTTTTACACTGGGTTACACCTGTCTTCATGGAGATGTTATTACTTTGCTTGTTGGTACACATTATGGCATTAAACGTATCAATCACTATGGAGGGAAGCAGATCACATCACCAGGCCAAACTACACGTCAGATCTGTGGAGAAGAGACCACCACTCACAGTCAGAATGCATGTTTTCAATGTAATTTTGAGAAATAAAAACACTTAATTGAATAAAAGCAAGACTGATAAGCTGAATGGCATAATGTGGTACATATAGATAAGGTAGATAAGGCAATCCCATCTCCATGGAGACAAGCAAGAGACAAACACCCACCAGAAAAGTTACACAGTGTACATTTAATGTGAAATAATTTAAATATTGGACGTTTGGGGCTCTGGGATTGAAAAGTGGAACTTAGATTTAGTCTCATTCAACAGTAATATCTATACATTTTGTCATAGTTTTATGAAAAATATGACATTGATGAAAAAACTATGACAAAATATTTTAGTGTTCAATGTGTACACAGGCCTTCTCACTGTTTACTGAACTCTCTCGTCTGATTGTACATTTGTTATACATTAGTGGTGCATTTGTGCTGCATTATACCATAGTGAGAATTGTAATACTGACTGCTGTGTATTATTTTTGTATGGGTTATTTTTGCATAACCCATACATTGTATGTATAAATGGACATTAATTAACCTGCTAGCCACCACGTTCCAAATTGGAAGTGAGCGTGGACTTGTTTTCTATTGAAAAAATATTGCCCCTCGCTCTATAGCTGCTGCTGTCAAGCCATTTTGGTCTTAAAATGTTTGTATTAACCCACCCTACATGATCCTGGTGTTTTTTATTTCACTATTTTGTCCCTAAATCAATATGAACATTAATAACAGACCAATGAGCTACCTTCATTTGCCGAAGTCGCTAGCGTTAGCAACAGGCTTGATTGACAGCATTGCTAAGTGCCCGCTCCCAACTAAACCAACTCTTCAGGGGCGTTACCTTCCACAACCTTGCTCCTGATTGGCTCTTTGGTTGGTATGATACTCATGGATTGAATTCCAAATATGGAACTCAGCTTCAGATTCACCTCTATAACTGCTTGTCTCAATGAATTTCATTTGGCTGGAGTTAAATGCAATGGGTGACGTCACACTCCCTTAGTCCACTTCTTTGTACAGTCTATGCCAGAGGCCGGCAACCTTTAACATGCAAAGAGCCATTTGGACCCAGTTTCCATGGAAAATAAAACACTATTATACACTAAAACGGTGTATAATAATAAAATATAATGGAATGGAATAATGTAGTTTTATTTTCACGGACCAGCCTTCTACACGTGGCAGATAAATATGGTAAAAATAAGTTAAGTGCATAAAAAATACAACTCACTATACTGCTAAATCAGTGAGAGCCCTGCACTTGTTTCTTTGGGATGAGGTGGTCCCATCGAGGACTGATGGGAGACAATGACACCCACAGTGTGATTATGTCTAGTCTGCTCCGCAGTTTCTTTCAAAAAACTCTAAAGGCTTATTTTTTAATCCCAGGTGTTTAGTCTCCATGTGCCGAAGCAGTTTTGAAGGTTTCATTGCCTCATTTGCTTTTCCCGCATATTACTCAGAGCAGACTCTGTACCTGTAGCGACAAACCCATATTTTAAGTAGGTATTGTCTCTTAAATTTAGCTTCCTTTTTCTTGGTGGTTGTAGGCTCCTCTTCTGGCTCCTCAGTTGGCCTTTTCCCCTTTGTTAAAAAGCTCTCCAAAGACTTTTGTTTTGGCTCATTTTCACTTGCTTGTGGCTCTAATTTTGGGCGAAGTGTCTGACGTGATACGTCATCATGGAGGACAAGACCAGATCCAGAACTGATATAATATACTCGCCATTATATCAAATAGATTTCTGTGGCGAATTCCTCTCAGGATTTTCAAGATATATCTACGAACGAGTTTATTAGTGCGTCATGAGGGATGGGCGAAAGTTATGTCAAAGAAGATCCTCCTGCTCCTGACCCCTATGTGCACAGCGTCTGAAAATCAGGGCTGTGTCTTTACGTGTTTGTAAGGCGTGAGCGGTATTTGTTTTTAACATTGTTCCGCGAGTGTGTGAAAATATTATTTTATTTTAATATTTGAAGATCATAATAATCTTCCAGTTTAAACTACAATAAGAAAGAACTAATACAAATAAAATACACTTCAATTAAATACTTAAAATGTATTTTCCCAAGCCACGCAGAGCCGCAGTATAAGGATGAAAGAGCTGCATGGGGCTCCGGAGCCGCAGGTTGCTGACCCCTGGTCTATGCTGTGACAGCACAGATAGTCCAGCAACAGTTAATCACTGTTCTACGTCACTACAATGTGAGCATTACCATAGCAATGGATACAACAGAACAAATTAATGACTGATAGGAGGAACTAGCTTCAACTAAAACAGAAATAACTAATGTCTTGGACATCCATGGGGAGCCCAAAGGTTGTCAGATTTAAAAGTGAACTATTTTACTTTTGTGGGACCATGGTATAAGTGGATTATGCAACTGGTAGCAATGCGTTAGACTGTTGTAATGCTGTGTGTGGTGGTGTGGTGGAGTGTCCTTATTTAATGGTGCATTAGTCATACATTTGTCATACTTTTGTGGTACATATATTTTCCAGGGATCTTCCAATCGATGTTCTTGATCATCGCTCTGGACATGTTCAAACTGGACCCGGAGCAAAACGGTTATCTCATGGCTTTCTTCGGGATCTCCCAAATGGTGAGAACAAAGAAACATTCCCATTTTTCTACTCCGATTGATATTTTGCAGCTGACGTCATCAAAATTGTGCATGATAGTAACTGAGGCACTGCTCTGTTTGAAGCTCTGCTACTCAAGTTAAACTTTAATCTGAGCTTTATGTTAACACAATCTGACCATAAAGGACTGATTTAGCTGGAGCTACAACATGTGAGCTGATGTACTGTTAAAAGTTCCTCTCACATAACATTATAGTCATAAGATAGCAAGCACTAGTCAACAGTTTTTCATTTAGTTACTCTCACCGTCTCTCATCTTTTTTGTTGAAAATCAAATGCTTAAACAGAACCATATACAGTCATGGTCCTGTTTTGGTTTAGATCACAGGGTCTTGGAAATGTGTGGTTTAAATGTTGTGTTTTTCTTGAGTTTTCAGGTTATCTTTAAGTCTTTATTGGCAATGATTGCTAATGTGTGCATTGTGTCACCATGGTAACTGCTGAACATTCCACCATAGAGATACATTTAGAACTGCCCCAGTGTGACGTCACAGCAAAGTATCAATATATATCTGCCACAACACTTATATTTCTAATATAACTAGGGATGCATTCAGAGGTCCTGGGAAATAAAAGATAGCCACTAAAACTTTCAAGTTCTAAATGTACAATATACTCCTCACCTTACATGGGTATCATAGTTTAGCAAAAAAAAAAGAACAACCATCACCTTAACACGGTGGAGGCATTTGAACCCTCGAATGATCCTAGGAGCCATGTTTGTCTGATGACGGGTCACACTAAGAGCAGCTCAGAAGCCCTTTATGGTAAGTTCTATATCAAGGCCAGTTACGCCGTCCAGACTGGCATCACTGGAAGTAAGGGTTGCTCTCAAGCTGGAGAAGGAGTCCTATTGAGCCTTGTTGGCTTGTAGGACTCCTGAGGCAGCTGACAGGTACTAACAGCCCAAACATGCCATAGCTCTTTCGGTCACAGAGGTAAAAACTCAGGGCTGGGAGGAGTTCAGTGAGGTCATGGAAGAGGACTGTTGGTCAGCCTCAAAGAAATTCTGGCAAACTGTCCAATGCCTCAGGAAGGGGAAGTAGTGCTTCACTAACACTGTTTAGAGTGTAGGTGGCTCCAGGGCTAGACAAGATCTGTCTTCAGTATTTTAAGTCCCTGGATGTTGTGGGGTTGGCTTGGCTGACACGCCTTCATCTCAACTCTTGTTGTGTCAGTACAGCACATACAGTACTAATCAATACTAATCCTACAGTAGAATTGTCAGATTGGACTGATGGTTCCTCTGTTTAAGAAGTGGAAACAGAGGGTGTGCTCCAACTACAGGGGAATCACACTCCTCAGCCTCCCAGGTCAGGTCTATCCCAGGGTACTGGAGAGGAGAATCCGACGATAGTCAAACCGCAGATTCAGGAGGAGCAGTGTGGTTTTCATATCGGCTGGGGAACATTGGGTGCTCGAGTTTTCATGGGAGCCCTGGTTAGATTGTGTTTGGTTCTGGTTTAGTTCTGGTTTAGTCTTGAGTTAGCCCTGGTTTAGTCCTAGTTTAGTCCTGGTTTAGATCTCTGTTCCTATTCTCACCCATGGTCTTGAACTTTGGGTAATGACCAAAAGAACACGATCGTGGATACAAGCGGTCGAAATGAGTTCCCTCCACATGGTGGCAGGGTGCTACCTTAGAGATAGGGTGAGGAGCTCAGTCACACGGGAGTAGAGCCGCTGCTCCTCCACGTCAAGAGGAACCAGTGGCTTGGGCATTGGGCATCTGTTCGGATGCTTCCTGGACGCCTCCCTGGAGAGGTGTTCCGGGCATGTCCCACCAGAAGGAGGCCCTGTGGAAGACCCAGGACACATCCTTCAGCTAGCCTGGGGACGCCTTGGAATCGCCCCAGAGGAGCTGGGGGATGTCTCCGAGGCAAGGGAAGTCTGGGAATTCCTGCATGGATTGCTGCACCCTCAACCCGGCCCTGAATAAATGGCTTAAGTTGAATGGATGGACAGTAGATAAGACAACATATTTTCTTTTCCATTGTGTGAATGTGTTGTGTAGTTTATACAGGGTGTAGTGATCGGTCCCCTCACAGCGAGGTTTAAAGAGCCTACTCTCCTCCTGCTCTCCATCGCCATCTCTGCAGCTGTGGGTCTCGGACAGGTAACAATACTGATCTGTCACACCTGTCACATCTGTTCTCATTATTGTGTCTGTCCTCAGAAAATTTTGGGCATTGTTTAATGTCGTGTCCTTCCAATAACATTATCTTCAAATTATAAATCAGATGTTACATCCACTCTGACATGAGTAGTCATTTTCCACAATACTCCTTTACTTACACTGTTCTGTCCCATTAGTTTGAAGTAATAATACTCATGCTTTACTTTGATCTTTTATTTTGAAGGCATATATGCTTTTATTATTATGCTTTTATTTTTTGGGTCTTTTATTTTTATGACATATATGCTCTTATTATGCTTTCATTTTGAAGGTGTTTACTCTGGCCTTTTATTTTGAAGATCTCTAACCCGATCTCTCATTTTGAAGGCATACATGCAGACAATGGTGCATTTCTGTCTCACTGTGGTCCCCATGATGTTCTTCCTAAGTGTCTTCAATGTCATCACAGACAGCATCTTGACCAAGAGTGTGCCCTCCTCCGATTCAGGTAACAACCAATCAGAACACTCCATATGCCAGTACAGGTGAGTCACAGCCAATCAGCACACAGCATCCTGACAAAGAGCTTGCCGACCTCTGTCTAAGGTAACACCCCATCATAACAAAGAAGTCTGTGACAAACATGTTCTGAAGTGAATGAGATTCTTGGATCAGTTTAGCAGTTCAGATTTCAGTCTTCTCTACAGTTGTAAAGAGGGGAATTATGCACAATCGACTTTTTGAAACTTTCTACCATGTTATAAAGCTCCTTCATCAAAACATGTCCGAAGAGATTTTATATGTCATCCATGGATGCTTGAGTAATCTAGCAATCTCTCCTGGGCCTAGTTCAAAATTCCTTACGTTTGGCTGTACGATTCTGTACAAGGCTCTGCCCACAAGCCTAGGTCACCCATGTTCCCGCAAGACAATTCTCCATAAATATACAAAAGCAGGATATAAAACAATACAAACCTGATGCGATGTGCAGTAGTTTCATTTGCAGGATTCACACTGATTGTGTTGTGATGTGAAGGGGGAATGATTTAGTATGGAAAGCAAAGGGAGGGAAGACTCTCTAAGGAGTCTAAAGCAGGAGTGTCAAACACATTTTCACAGAGGGCCACATCAGCAAAATGGCTGCTCTCAAAGGGCCAGATGTAAAATAAATGTAACTACTTTTTAATTTGTTCATGAACTGTTTCTGTATTTATTACTTATTCAAGTTACAAATATTGTGTATGCATTTGGCTAGATGTAAAAATATAGCTTTGTAACTATGTATGTCCTGATAAAGTGACATTTTAAGACCATCATATTTTTTAATTTACCCTATCGAGGGCCATATAAAATGATGTGGAGGGCCACATTTGGCCCCCAGGCCTTGAGTTTGACACATGTGGTCTAAAGCATTTTTAAAAGATTAAAGTTAACATTGTGATCTAAATATGTATATGCAGTTAATACCCCATAGAAGTCAAATACCCCCTCTTCAATACTCCTGGATGATTTAAAAATGTTCTTTGTGAATTGAATTCTGATTTGAAAACAAGAATTTCAAATTTAACTTTTTATTTATTCTACTTATTTATTTATTTGTCACAGGCAGAGTATGTAGCTGATGCGACGCATGTAGTGTATAACTAGAGCTAATTCTCAACTCCTGTCCCTGGTTGGGCTTTTTCCTACAGAAAACAGTTTAAAAGCACAATCTTTAAACACAAGAACATTGCAGTTTCATGTTTCAGACATTCCTACAGCTGCATTTTGTGGTTGCAGGTACGATGCTGGGTCTATGCGCCGCGGTCCAGTCTCTGCTCAGAACTGTGGGTCCCACTTTAGGAGGAGTTCTCTATGTGAATGGAGGAGTAATGTCCATCGGCCTGACCCAGTGTGCGGTGAACGTTGCAGTGTTCGGTCTGCTACTGCTCAAACCTCTGTCCAGTGACCATCACACGAGCAAGACACACGGGGAATAGAATCAGCAACTATCAAACCAGCAAGACACATGGTTCCCCAACATCCACCAGCAAGAAACATGTGGAATAGAACTAGTAACCACAAGCAATACACACAAGGAGTCGAGCCAGCAACCAGCCAAACAGCAAGATGCATGGAGAATTGCAAGACATGCATTAAGAATAGAACCTGCAAACGAGCAAGACACATGGGGAGTAGAAACAACAACCATAGAGTAGAAACCGCAACCACAAGCAAGACACATATGGAGAATTGAACCAACAGCCACGAGCAAGGCAGAAATTTATAATAGAACCTACAAACGAGCAAGGCACATAGGAAATAGAACCAGCAACCACGAGCAAGGCACACACGGAGAATACACTGGACTGGTGGTAGTCGTATAAAACTTGTTCAGACGTAGACCATGACCTAAAGGCACAATGCGTAACTTTTCTCATGGAGGTTCTGATGTCTGCTCGTCTCCACGGAGGTGTTGCTTTACTTGTTCCACAGTGAATGTATCTATTTCCATGGATACAAAAGTTGACACCACAGGTCAGATCTGTGGCAAGGCAAGCCCATACAAAGTTAGAATGTTTTGGGGTTTTTTAAGCAATGAAAGAACCTGATAGTAGGATTGACAAACATGTAAAAAAAATCAGATACTAATCGATACTAAAGTCAGTGTCAAAACTATAAACTTATCTGAGCAGGTATTGATACAAAAAATGTCACATTCACAGGACAGAAATTAATTAATTATCATTATATATATAGTTTTTTACAAAAACATTCACACTCATTTTCACAGTTTGGCTATTTGTTAAGTAGAAAATTTTACTTCCTGTTTGGAAATCCTGACATCTTTATTTTGTTGAAATCATGTTTAAAGTATCAGGAAAAATTTGTTTTTTGGATGGTGTAAAACTGTCATTTATATTTTGAACAGGTATAATCTCACCAAGTTAAGTCAAAATGAGAGAATTATACAAACTTTAACTTTGGACCACACTCACTTATTTGATACTGAATTGTACTTGTTTATTTACCGAAATGAATGTTGTTTCTATTGTCTATATTTTATTAAATCATGACATATTTTACTATGCTGTTTTGTGTTTGTTTCCTCTAATGTTTTTTGAAAATTAACCAAACTAAACAAACCTATTCATGGGTTTTAGCTTCATGTTATAAGCGCCATAGGACTTTTCACCATTCAAAAGATATTACATTTTGTTTTGAAATGTTAGTCACTATGACAACTGTGCTAATTACATCATCATGGTATTATTAGTTAGATTTAAAGTTCCAGGTTTTATTAAATAGTCCTGGTTTAGTCTGTGGTTTAGATCCGGTTTATTAGTTCTTACTATTTAGCCCCCTGGCGTTCATTCAATTTATTTCCAGATACTGAACCAAAAGTATCCAGGCAAGAAAGAAGACTTAGAAAAGATGAATCTGGGTTTGTCAAATATATCAACACATCGTCTGCAAATAAGGAGATTTTGTGTTCTTGGCTAAACATCTCCACCCTGGTAATTTTACTATTTTGAGCTATACCCCGACTCAACGCCTCAATAAAAATGGCAAAGCACAATGGACGGCTTGGGCATACCTGTCTATTTCCTCTCTCTAGGTTAAATGATTTGGAAAGGGCCATATTTACTTTAATTCTCGCTTTTGGACATTATATATAATGCCTGAATTACCCTTGTAAATGACTGAGGAATTGAAATTGTTCTAAAATTTTGTACAAAAATTTCCAGTTAATGCGATCAAATGCCTTTTCAGCGTTGAGGCTTACAAGTATAATTTTATCCTGAGTATTAACTACACTGAAAAAAGTGAAACATTGCTGTTGTTCATTCAATGCGTTTTTTTCCCATTGGTTTAATTTAACAAAATCTAATTGGTCTGTACAATTTTAATGATCCCCTCCCCGAACCGCCACCTTAACGTGGTGGAGGGGTTTGAGCACCCGAATGATCCTGGGAGCTATGTTGTCGGGGGCTTCATGCCCCTGGTAGGGTCACCCATGGCAAACAGTCCTGGGAGACGGGTCTGACTAAGAGCGGTTCAGAAGCTCCCATGAAAAGGAAAAGATCAAGGCCAGTTACGTCGCCCGGACTGGCGTTACCGGGGCCCCACCCTGGAGCCAGGCCTGGGGTGGGTGCTCGGCAGCGAGCGCCTGGTGGCCGGGCCTTTCCCCACGGGGCCCGGTCGGGCCCAGCCTGAAGGAACGACGTGGGGCCGTCCTCCCGTGGACCCACCACCTGCGGGAGGAGCCATGCGGGGCGGGTGCAAAGAGATCCGGGCGGCAGTCGAAGGCGGGGACCTCGACGACCGGATCTCCGGACATGGAACGTCACCTCGCTGGGGGGGAAGGAGCCTGAGCTTGTGCGGGAGGTTGAGCGTTACCGGCTAGATATAGTCGGCCTCACCTCCACGCACAGCTCGGGCTCTGGAACCCAACTTCTTGAGAGGGGTTGGACTCTCCATTTCTCTGGCGTTGCCCGCGGGGAGCGGCGGCGAGCTGGTGTGGGCTTGCTCATTGCCCCACAGCTCAGCCGCTGCGTGTTGGGGTTCACTCCGGTGAACGAGAGGGTCACGTCCCTGCGCCTTCGGGTCGGGGACAGGTCTCTCACTGTTGTGTCGGCCTACGGGCCAAACAGCAGTGCAGAGTACCCGGCCTTCTTGGAGTCCCTGGGAGGGGTACTAGACAGTGCACCAACCGGGGACTCCGTTGTTCTCCTGGGGGACTTCAACGCCCATGTGGGTAACGACAGTGACACTTGGAGGGGCGTGATTGGGAGGAACGGCCTCCCCGATCTGAACCCGAGCGGTGTTTTGTTATTGGACTTCTGTGCTAGTCACAGCTTGTCCATAACAAACACCATGTTCGAGCACAAGGGTGTCCATCGGTGCACGTGGCACCAGGACACTCTAGGTCGGAGGTCGATGATCGACTTTGTTGTCGTGTCATCTGACCTCCGACCGCGTGTCTTGGACACTCGGGTGAAGAGAGGGGCTGAGCTGTCAACTGATCACCACCTGGTGGTGAGTTGGATCCGCTGGCGGAGGAGGAAGCCGGACAGACCTGGCAGGCCCAAGCGCATAGTGAGGGTCTGTTGGGAACGCCTGGCAGAGCCTTCTGTCAGGGGGGTCTTCAACTCCCACCTCCGGGAGAGCTTCTCCCTGATCCCGGGGGAGGTTGGAGACATGGACTCCGAGTGGGCCATGTTCTCCACCTCTATTGTCGATGCGGCTGCTCGTAGCTGTGGTCGTAAGGTCTGTGGTGCTTGTCGCGGCGGCAATCCCCGAACCCGGTGGTGGACACCGGAAGTAAGGGATGCCGTCAAGCTGAAGAAGGAGTCCTATCGAGCCTTGTTGGCTCGTGGGACTCCTGAAGCAGCTGATGAGTACCGGCGGGCCAAGCGTGCCGCGGCTCGGGCAGTCACAGAGGCAAAAACTCGGGGTTGGGAGGAGTTCGGGAAGGCCATGGAGGAGGACTATCGGACGGCCTCAAAGAGATTCTGGCAAACCGTCCGACGCCTCAGGAGGTGGAAGCAGTGCTTCACCAACACTGTTTACAGTGCGGGTGGAGAGCTGCTGACCTCGACTGGGGATGTTGTCGGGCGGTGGAAGGAATACTTTGAGGATCTCCTCAATCCCACTGTCACGTCTTCCGAGGAGGAAGCAGAAACTGGGGACCCAGAGGCGGACTCGTCCATCACCCTGGCTGAAGTCACTGAGGTGGTTGGCAAGCTCCTCGGTGGCAAGGCTCCGGGGGTGGACGAGATCCGTCCTGAGTACCTCAAGTCTCTGGATGTTGTGGGACTGTCTTGGCTGACACGTCTCTGCAACATCGCGTGGCGGTCGGGGACAGTACCTGTGGAATGGCAGACCGGGGTGGTGGTCCCTCTGTATAAGAAGGGGGACCGGAGGGTGTGTTCCAATTACAGGGGAATCACACTCCTCAGCCTTCCCGGTAAGGTCTATTCCAGGGTACTGGAGAGGAGAATCCGACCGATAGTCGAACCTCGGATTCAGGAGGAGCAGTGTGGTTTTCGTCCTGGTCGTGGAACACTGGACCAGCTCTATACTCTTCATCGGGTCCTCGAGGGCTCATGGGAGTATGCCCAACCAGTCCACATGTGTTTTGTGGATCTGGAGAAGGAATTCGACCGTGTCCCTCGTGGTGTCCTTTGGGGGGTGCTCTGGGAGTATGGGGTCCGGGGCTCTTTGCTAAGGGCTGTCCGGTCCCTGTATGACCAGAGCAGGAGCTGTGTTCGCATTGCCGGCAGTAAGTCAGACCTGTTCCCGGTGCATGTTGGACTCCGCCAGGGCTGCCCTTTGTCACCGGTTCTGTTCATTATATTTATGGACAGAATTTCTAGGCGCAGCCAGGGGCCGGAGGGGGCCTGGTTTGGGAACCACAGGATTTCATCTCTGCTGTTTGCGGATGATGTTGTCCTGATGGCTTCTTCGAGCCAGGACCTGCAGCAGGCACTGGGGCGGTTTGCAGCCGAGTGTGAAGCAGCTGGGATGAGAATCAGCTGCTCCAAATCCGAGGCCATGGTTCTCGACCGGAAAAAGGTGGTTTGCTCTCTCCGGGTGGGTGGTGAGTCTCTGCCCCAAGTGGAGGAGTTCAAGTATCTCGGGGTCTTGTTCACGAGTGAGGGAAGGATGGAGCGGGAGATTGACAGGCGGATCGGTGCAGCGTCTGCAGTGATGCGGTCGCTGTATCGGTCCGTTGTGGTAAAGAAGGAGCTGAGCCGGAAGGCGAAGCTCTCGATTTACCGGTCAATCTACGTTCCTACCCTCACCTATGGTCATGAGCTCTGGGTAATGACCGAAAGGACAAGATCGCGGCTGAAATGGGCTTCCTCCGCAGAGTGGCCAGGCGCACCCTTAGGGATAGGGTGAGGAGCTCGGTCACACGGGAGGAGCTCGGAGTAGAGCCGCTGCTCCTACACGTTGAGAGGAACCAGCTGAGGTGGCTCGGGCATCTGCTCAGGATGCCTCCTGGACGCCTCCCTAGGGAGGTGTTCTGGGCATGTCCCACCGGGAGGAGGCCCGGGGAAGACCCAGGACACGCTGGAGGGACTATGTCTCTCGGCTGGCCTGGGAACGCCTTGGGGTCCCACCGGAGGAGCTGGAGGACGTGTCCGGGGTGAGGGAAGTCTGGGAGTCCCTGCTTAGACTGCTGCCCCCGCGACCCGGCCCCGGATAAGCGGAAGAAAATGGATGGATGGATGGATGGAATTTTAATGATACAGATTTAAACTTGTGTTTGTATTTATATTTTTTATGTAAATCCAATTTGGCTTGTGCAAATCAACAGTAGTTCACAATAGTTACATTGACTCAATTAACAATTTATTCATTGTGCCTTTCTTTCTTTCTTGATTAATTATATGTTTAAAATGTAAAAAACATAAATTATTTACTCTAAAATGTATATTATGTTGCCAATTTCAACATTTTTTTTTTTTTTTTACCTTGTTTAATTTACAGGAGCCCATTCCCCACCCCACACCTGGTCAGTTCTCAGGAGTGTCACAATTATGGCAAAACATTGGTTTCCTCCAATGCATTCCAGAGAGAGCATCATATCAAAAATATTTCAGCAACAAAAAGCCCTTTAGTGTACCAAGTGTTGAAACTGGTGTACCCAACTTTATTTAATTACATTGAAACTACCACAATTTGAGAAAGTATTCCAATTAAAAACTAGACAAATATTGTTTGGGACATGTAACTAACACGGTTTAAATTAAATTTGATACTTTTTTTTTTTTTTTTTTTTTTTTTTTGCAGGCTTCAGTGGACACCTGCACGGAGGCTGTGTGTGTTAAAATTGCTGATGATTCTCCTTGGCGATCCCGTTGAACAAATGATAAAGGAACAGGATCAGGTATGATAACAGGATATGTAGGAGAAGAAAATCTTTGTCTTGTTTTATACTGTCTGAAGCTCCTCGTCTTCTAAAATATAAAGCTGGTTATGAAGTTCCAATGTGTGATAAAAGCTCTTCTGTTTATTCAATTAATAGAGCTTTTATTTTGACATATTATTCAATTTGTTGAGTTATTTCAGGCAAAATAATATATCCCTTGAGAATATAAGATTTCACAACCTTCATCAGAAAATTACATAGTACAACTTTAAAATGTTTGATCTAGATTTGAATCACTATAGCTGGTATTTAAGGCAGTAGTAACAATAATGTTTGCATTTTGTAAAATCAACTTCACTAGAACTTTCAATTACCCTCCAGCTCAATTTTAACTACTAGGATCCTACATTGTAGTGACATCACATGAACCCTACCATGGAATTGGTTGTTGTATTTGACAAGAAATAACCTATATTCACCAATGTTGAACCTGATGATTTCCATTAGTGACAAGACCGAAGAACTCCTTGTATTATAACAAAAGTCTTAATTTTAGCAATATTAATTTTAACTGCCCACCATCTGCATTACCATCATGTTATTACCCCATAGAATGTTATTTCACGTGAGCACAACCCATTTGCTGTTTAGCTGTCAGATTGCAGATTTATTGACCTTTATGGTTAATTTGTGTATGATTACTGAGGGTATCTACAAGAAGCCAACTGGTTCAAAAAAAGTGTAAAAGTGAAATTATCCTTATTCAACATTTATGCATCCTAAGTAGAGATTTCTCACAAACTGTAAATCTGTTCTAGTAATCTGAAATTATAATTTAAAAATTTGAACGCAACCTATAGAGCTTGGGACAGAACACAAATATCGAACCTTGCACAGCAAGATGTGTTAAATGTTCATAGAGCTACATTATCAAAAACAATACAAAAAGGCTCTGGAAGAATAAACTGCTGGGTCACTATTGTAAATACATCTGTCACACTAGAGTCAGAAAATGTTTTGATTAATACAAAGTTCTGTATTTACATTTTTCAGAAAATGTCAATGGATGAAAAAAAGATGCTAATGATGACGACCAGGTGACCATGGCGGTCATTATAACATCTTCAGACATCAAAATAACTCTAGAAGGTAAAGCAGTCATGAAGAACCTCCAGTCAGCGATTAAAGGGTTCGTCATGCTGTTTGGACTCATCTACGCCCTAAATATGAGGTATCTTAAAAAGTGTGAACGCACATGCGAATTTGTTCAAAAAGTGCTTCTGGGACTCGAATCAAAAAGAATGAGTACACCAACTCAATGTCTTGCTGCATAGCAAGTAGCTCATTCATTTGCTTTCTACAATTTTACAGCTGTTTGTTTGAAGTTACACAAAATGTAACTGTAAATTTGTTGGCTCAAAGTTGCACAATATGCAAATGTTATTTGTTATGTTTTTTGTTGCGGCTAGCTGTGTTAATTTTGTGCATGCAAGTGTTAATAAAAAGCAAAATTATCAATGTGTTATGTATTTACTAAGAATATAGGACAACAATATTGAGGATGGAACTGTGTTATAAAGGACTTTAATTGTTTTAAATTTGCTCAATTAATGTTGCACATTAAGGTAACATAATTTTCATCTTGAATTCTTTCTTAGAATGAGTTAGACCAATGTAATAGATATCATTATGAACAACTTGGACTTTTTAGATGTAAATCGGTTACGATATAAATAGTAAGTTGAATCAATGAACCTCATTAATTGATTGAATGCACATTCATTTAATTTAGAATTTTAAGTTGTATTAATGCTTTACAATTATGCTCATTTAATTTTTATATTTTTAAATTGGCCCATTCAATTTTAAACATTGAACCAATTTATTTTTTATTAACTGTTATAAATTTACAAATTTAGTTTGACCAATTTAATATGTATCATTATGAACAGTTAAGATTATTTAGATGTAAATGATTACGATATAAATTATAGGTTAAACCAGTGTTTTACTTTTTTCAGTGTCCCTGGTCTATAATGTGTAAAGTTTGGTGAATGTTATCCTGTGTCTGTCTCTTCCTAATAAAACCTGTCTGGTCCAGATTAACAATTTGGGGTAAGATACTTTCTAGTCTTTAAGAAATAATATGTGCAAATATTTTAGAATCTTGATTGAGCACACTAATGGGACGTTAGCTCCCGCACTTGAGTTTATCCTTTTCTTCCTTTGCGATCAAAGAAATAAATGCCTCATTGCAAGATGGAGGCACTATGCCAAATTACAGAATGTGATTGAATGAGGTTTTCATAATAGGGACAATAAGGTCCTTCATCTCCTTATACCGCTCAGAAGGAAAGCCATCTGGTCCTGTCACTATGTTAGTTTTACAATCAGAAATGGCTTTTTAAATTTCAAGTTCAGTTATTTGTGAGATCAAGCTATTGTTTTGTTCTTCATTTACTTTTGGTAGTTTAATTGTGTCCAAAAATGCCGTCATGAGACTACCATCCACCATCGGCTGAGTGTATAATTTTCCATAGAATACCAAAAATGCTTGTTGAATATCTTCAGTACTATAGTATCTATTTGGGTATCCTTTATTTTGTGAATTGTATTGTCCAATTATTGTTTTTTTGTTTTTTTATTTAAAAGCCAATAACTTAGCAGATTTTTCTCCTGATTCATATTATCGTTGCCTCATAAAAGTCTTTTTTTTCCCTTATTTCACTTGAGAGAATTTCGTTAATTTCATTCTTTGTTTTATCTATATTGATTTTCAAGCTTGGATTTAAATTCACTTTATGTGCATTTTCCAAAGATTTTAATTACGTTTGTAGAGTTGTTAATTTCATGTCATTTTAATTTTCAGCTAAATAGTTTTGGATATCTTCTCTAATTTGTTCCCTCATAGAGTATAAGATACTTGTATTTAGCCTCCAGGAAGTATCTCTTTTTTTCCTCACTTAAAGCTCTATGTCCATATAGACTGGGGTGTGGTCTGATATATCCATAACACCTATTTTACAATTAACCAATCTGAGTAAATCATTTTTAAATATAAAGAAATAATTCAGTCTAAAATAAAGATTATGGGGGTGGGAGAAAAAAGTAAAATCCCTTTGTGTTGGATTCAATTCTCACCAAACATCAAGGAGTCCCAGATCATTGTCAATTTGAACTTCAGTCATAATTTTACTCCTTTTAATAGGATTCTCCAAACCATTAACATTGTAAGTTGCTACTCTGATTGTCTTGTTACTCTTCATAATTATTTCCAAGATAAATTTCCTCCTGTAAATGAAACATATACACCCCTAAAAACAAAAACGGAACTAGTAACAAACATCAGAACAGATGTTAAAAAACAAGAACGGAACCTATTGACTTCCAAACAAAAGGCCACTTTGTTGGCCGTAGGGAAGGGAAGGACTACTCCGTCTTCTCGCGCAGGAGCACCTTCTTCAGCCTGCAGGCTGTTACGTGAGTCTGTAGGGACTTTAATCTTTATCAGTGACCCGACTACAAATATGTTCTCGTACCTGTATCATGGAATATATAAAACTATAGGAAAATTATTGGTGCAAAATCATAACACAATTATTTACTAGTTATATAAAGCATTACCTCACTTTGTCTACGAGTCCGAAAATAAAAACCTTATGCCGTGTCGTCCTGATGTCGAAAGGCCTGGAGTTTCTCCTTAAATCCTGGCGTCTGGGCTGCATAACCTTTCTTTCCACCCGCCGTCTGTCACATTTGCTGCTTTATTTGTTCCAAAAGCGAAGGGGAGGTTTTGACCATGTTAACATACATTCCTCTCTTGACCATGTTCTCCGTTGCCTCCTGGGCTGAGTTGTACGTTACCGTTCCACCCAGGGGTGAAACTCTCAGCTTGGTCTGGGGGGGACAATAAGTTACAAATATCGCATATGTGTTTGCAAAGATGTAAAAATATGTCTGTGTAACTGCGTATCTCCTCATAGAATGACATTTTAAGACCATCATGCCTTTTAATTTACCCTGTCGAGGGCCACATAAAATGATGTGGAGGGCCACATTTGGCCCACGGGCCTTGAGTTTGACACTTTCCTGCTCTGCACCATGTGCTTGAGTGATTTTACCTAGACTTTTGTGACTTTGTTCTGTGGTGTTTTTGGCCTGGTTTTTGCTCAGCTCCCCTTGCAGTCTCTCCATTTCGCGCTGGTACATGTCACGATCAGCTGTTCGGATTTTTATCTTGTCTTTAGTATTCCATAATGCGACACGACATTCTTCGTACTTTCCCAGAACCTAAGCATTTTTGTCTCGCAAATCTTGACACTCTTTTCTTAACTTCAGGATCTCCTCTGCTTGGGTTGCTACCTCTTTTTCCAACAATTGGATCTTGGTATTTTGTGGAGCTGAAGTTACCATGGGAAAGTTTGTTCTCAACAGAGTGGAGGCACTGTAGATCCACCATCTTGTCATGCTGAAACTTCAAATCTTTTTTTAGCTTCTGGATTTGAGATTTCAGCTCCTCTTTCTCCTTTTCTGTAAACTCATCTGATCCAAATTTCCAAGTTTGACACATGTGCCTTAACTGTATAGCGTCGGATGCTATCGCCGTCGATAGATTCGCAGTTGTGGACTTTCCATTACCGCAACTTCACAACCAATTGTGCTTGTGCATGTTCAAAACACATTGTTCATTGATAATTACTGATATAATTTATTACAACATTGTTATTGCAACTGTCAGACAACTAAATCATGTTTTGGTAGTTTGTTTGTTTTTTTACAACAAGCCTTGTCATGGAACCTTTGAGGGGTCGCTGTTGGCAACAGGGGCGAAAGAGAGGAGGTGAGAGGAGCAGCTAACCCCACAGTCCAGCTTCTAGGACAGGAGTAAAGCCGGGTTGTTTGAGGAGATCAGCACGGATACCCAAACCACCACAGCACCTCCTAGAGGAGGGTGTCTCCATGGAGGTGGACAGTGCTCAGGAGGCAGTGAGCGAAGGAGAGACTATAATGCCAGATTCACCTGAGTAAGTAATAAACTGAAGCAAATCTGTCTTTTTATCACAATTTTGTCATTCAATTATCACACAAAAAAAAAATTTTCAGTATGAATTTGAGAGATGGGCCATCTGGTGGCCACAGTAGTTGCTCACCACCTAGACAGAAGAGGATCCTGGATGTTGCGCCACCAAAACTGAAGTTTGTTCCCAGGTGGACACCAAGAATCCAAGCTCCTCGAAATAGTGAGACACACTCTGTTTTTTTGATGCAGAGGTGTGGAGGCTGCTATGCTCCAACACAAACAAAAGTGCTGCTCGACATCAGGAGAGAGGAGAAAATATCACTGGACTGACGTAACCCCTGAGGAGCTGAAGAAATTCATTGGTCTTCTGCATGGGAGTGATGAACCTCCCTAAAATGACAGACATCTGGAGAAAACAGACTATCTTTGAAGTGCCCCTCCCCACTACTGTCATGATACGGGACAGGTTCAAGAGCATTTTTCCACATCAGTGACCCTAAATAAGATGGCCAGGGCCCTAGCCAGGGGAACTGAGAACTACGACCTCCTTCACCGTGTCCAGCCACTTCTTGACATCCTGTGGACCTGCTGCATAGCTGTTTACCATCCTTGGCATACCAATGGATGAACGGATGGTAGCCACCAAAGCAAGATGGTTCTTCAAGCAGTACATGAGGGATAGCCTACAAAATGGGGCCTGAAATTTTTTGTACTGGCAGACAACAATGGCTTCACCGTCGACTACCAGCTGTACACCGGAAAGTCCAAATCCAAAGCCTCAGTGAATGGACTGTCATTTGATGTTGCTTCCTCCCTTGTCAACAAGGGTAGTCCTTGTTGACAAGGGAGGGAAGAGGGTATATTGTCTATTGTGACAATTTTTACACCAGCCCACAACTATTCTGCCACCTGGGTGAGCAAGGGTTTGGAGCCTGTGGAACTTACAGGCAGGGCAGGATCGGGGTTCCCACAACAACAGAGAACACCTTGACAAAGAGATCACCACGAGGGTCCATTCGCTGGTTGAGGGATGGGGACCTTTTATTTGTGAATTGGATGGACACAAGGGAGGTGTCTGTGTGTACAAATGTCCACTCGGTGTACGCTGGACAGACGGCACTGCGGTGGAGGAAGAAGGCAGATGGAACATATGAACGGGTGCCTATCCCCAGGCCCACAGCGGTGGGCGAGTACAACTGCTACATGGGAGGAGTGGACACATCTGACCAGCTGTTGGGCACTAACACGGTCCACAGGAAAATGAGAAAGTGGTACATCACCATTTTCCAACACATGTTGGACATTGCTGTTATCAACAGCTTTATCATTTTCAAAGAGATGTCGACCATCCGTGGTGAGAGACCCCCCCACAAGACAGTACTTTCGGGAGATGCTCACATCACAACTCTTAGGACTTCCCCTAAAAACAAAACCCAAAAGGCCAGCATGGGACGGCGTCAGTGCGTGCTCTGCAAACACTGCACTCCCTGGCAGTGTGAGGAGTGTGAGGTGGGGCTTTGCATGCAGCTGGTCAGGAACTGTTTCAGGATGTACCACACTATGCCTGAATCAGAACTGTAAAAGACATTGAAAGCACTTCATTTAGTAAATTATTGTATATAATGTTGCACTGTTCGTGTTTATATTTCTATTCATTTTGTAAATGTATGATTTATTGTTCAATTTCCTCTTTATTGAAATAATATAAAATAATTTCAGATTTTATTTTTGTTTTTTCACTTGTTATAGTACATAATGATCAATGCACTGATTTTAAATTTCTAAATATTCCAAAAAGGATATTTTACTAAAGATTACGAACTCATAAGCTGCAGAACTTCAGATAGTCTTAGATAGTAGACATTCCAAAAAATTTGACCTGAAAATAAAATCTCACTAAAACTATATCATACCAATTACCATTCTTAATGCTGACACTGCTGATTCCCTAATAATAATTTCTTAACATTAAATGAAAAGTTTTTCATGTCAGAGGAAAGTTTCAGACTTTGTAGCAGTTTGTTCCATTCTTTGATGGCTTTGAAAGGCCGTTTAGGTGATCTAAAGTCATTGTAACTTGTGGACCTGGAGGTCCTGGCTGTTTGTTCAGAGCAGAGCTGCACAATTTTTTTCATTGGAGGATGCGCTGCATTATTTAAGAGTTTAAAAACTAATCACACATTTGAAAAGGTAATTAAATTGTCAAAGTTTAACATGTTATGTTGTGAAAATATTGGACAATGATGATATCAGTGGCTTTTTGTCCAGTATCTTAACAGCTTGATTATATAAAGACTTTAAAGGTTTTGTTGTTGTCTCACTTGCTTGAGACCAACAAGATATACAATAATTAATATGTGATATAATCATTGCATGTAGATACACTTTTGCAGCATCGTTGGTAAATTTGTTTCAAATGTGTCTAAACACAGACAGACTATATTTTAAAGTATTAGAAACTTTTTTAACATGTTTTTTAAAACTAAAGATTGGATCCAGAACAACTCCTAAATATTTGAATTCCTCTACTGTTTTGATTTGGCTCTTATTTATGTATATACATGGAAAGGAAGACTTCTGTTTTTGTGTCTTAGTAAAGTACATTGCCACCGTTTTGTTTGTGTTCAAAGTGAGAGAAGCAGATTGTAGCTAGTGTGAGATGTTTTCCATAACATCAGTTAGTTTTTTTGCCACACTGGTCGCTTCACTCCCATGTACATAAACAACGGTATCGGCCGCATACATTTGTATGTCCACATCACCACATACTGAAGGCGGATCGTTTATATAAATTGTAAAAAGCAATGACCCAAGGACAGAGCCTTGTGGGACACCCATATCATTGGCCTTAGATGTTGATAGCTTTGAGTTGATGCATACACACTGGACACCATCTTTAAGATATGATTCTATCCACTCTCTCCACGACCTTGAGACCACAGGAAGTATGCTAATTGACCTGTAATTGCATACATTCTGCTTTTCTCCTGCTTTAAATACTGGAGTGATTACTACAGTTTTAAAAGCAATGGGAAATGTGCTGTCCTCCATGGATTTGTTTGTTATATATGTAATAGAAGTTACAAACATTTCTTTATATCTTTTCAGGAGTGCAATGTCCATTGCCCAACTATCCTTACTTTTAGAGTTTGTGAATGCCTGTAATATTTTGTTTATTTCAAATTCATTAGTCAATTTAAAGTTTAGCATGTTCTGGTCATCTGCAATAAACAAATCAGTGGCTTTTACAAAATTATACAAATCTTTGTTCTGAATTTCAAGGTATTTAACTGATTTTATCAAATAATTGTTAAAATGATTAGCTACCATTAGAGCATCAGCTTCAAGATTTCATCAATAAAAATGTCTTGTTTTTGACCGCTTTTATTTTCCCAGGCAGTAACGTTATTAATGGTTTGCCAAAGGCTTTTAGTATTTCCTTTTGCCTGTTCAATTAAGTTCAAGTAAAAATTTGCTTTCTTCTTCCTTAACAGGGATGTTACTTTATTTCTGAGCCCTTTATATCGTAATGTATCTGTCAGCAGGCCTGTTTTCAGGTATTTTTTGAGTGCTGCATTTCTCAGTTTCATTAAACTCCACACTCTTTCATTGATCGAGTTTAGAGATGATTTAATACTAGTTTTCCAAGGTAATTCTTTTGTATATTTATGTATAAAGTCACTAAAGGATTTCATAAAATCATTATTTGCATCTTGACAGTTCTTACCACAAGTTATTTGAGCCCATTGAATTTGATGAATTTCATTATAAAATAATTCTAAGTCTCTTTTTGCAATACTTGAAATTACTGCGGCCTTGCACGATGAGTGCACGACGAAAGTTAATCACAGATGACGCTCTCTCTTCAGTCACCCTGTATATTCTGACATTCTCACGCCTTGAACGCCCCTCTACATCCAGTAGCTTAACTTCAACTGGACTTTAGAGTTTTGCTAGCTCAATTAGCATCTCTTCTGATGGCTGGATGCGCTTCTCTGCAGCCACTATTCGTTCTTCTGCTTCATCCATCCTCTTGCCAATATCATGTCCTCTCTCATTGCGTCTAATTGCTTCTTATTTTCCTTCCTAATATCATGAAGCTCTTTCAGGATTAAGTCGGCTTTGCTTTATCGTCTCCATCTTTCACTTCCGCTTTGTCGTCCTCCATGTTGCTATTACTACTAGCTTGAGATAATACTTCTTCCTCTTCTTCACCACATTCCGTCATTTGTGAGGTAGTCTTTTTACTTTTTTTGGGCATTTTGTCATATTTATGTAACCAAACATCTTTTGATCAAAAAAGCTTTGAGTTTCGAGTTAATCTTTGGGTATATTCTTGAATTTGGCTTGAATTAGGCTTTTGCACCGGAGCGCCCGGTTCTCTCCGAGGCTGGACCCTTCTCCACACTCTCCAGGCCTAAAATAAAAAAGTACGCAGAGACCTCAAACATCTGCTTGTTACACACTGCCTGCAGTAGAAATAAATAATGATACTAAAAAAACAAACAAACAAACAAAAAAAACAAAGGATACAAACCTCCAAATTATACAGGAAAAGGGCTACAAAATTGAAATAGTTTTAACATTTTTTTTATCAGAAAAATTAATTATTTAAAAAGTACAACTAATAGATTTAATGTAATGCAATTAAAAAAAAAAAAAAAAAAAAAAAAAGAATACAATTGAACCTAGCATGTCTGATTTCCGGTGTCTAGTAACAATCTCATCTGTACAAGACAGCATATACAAGTAAGCCAACAATTAATTAAAAGAACATACAATCTAGTCAATAATAGAAGTAGAAATAATAATAATAATAGAATAATTAAGTGTCATGCAGGTTTTTATGTCCTTCACACAGGCACTAAATCTGTCTACTCGATCAGTCTGACTTGGTTTCATTGATAAGTACAGCTGTGTGTCATCAGCAAAGCGGTGGAAGTTAATTCCAATGTTTTCTGATTATATTCCCTAACGGCATCATATTTATAATGCACTTTACATTTGAACACAAATCTCAAAAGTGCTACTAGTTCATTTTAAACTGTTTGCAGTGGTCCACAGTTATTCCTATTCCTACCTTATTCCTACTTACAATAGACATACCAAAAGGTCAACAAAAGAAAGAAATATTACTACACTTGAAATTGCATTAAGTTGCATCTTATTTATGCTCAAAGTTCAAAGCAAAAGATAAAGTTAAAATGTATCAACTGGACGTATTGTCTCCAGTTTCAGCTGGAACTACTCTATTCAGGCCTTAACGACACTGCTATTGTTCTCATTGTTTTGGGTCTGAGGATGAGGATTGGATCAACTGCAAAACGTTTTCACTCTTACAATGATTTGTCCAGTTGACAGATTTTAACTTTGTCTTTGCGATGGATCAGCCCTGGATGACTGAAGATTTACACAGATATCAAAGTTCAAAGGTTACACTGGCCTCTGGATGCCTCGCCCGGAGACAGACAGAGCTGTGGGTGCTTTTAGGCTCCGCCCTTTGCTCTTCTGCTTTTTACTCACTGCGTTGATCACTGGTTGCACTGTCTTTCGGGTGCTTTTACCTAGACTTTTGGGACTTTGTTCTGTGGTGTTTTTGGCCTGGTTTTTGTTCATGCTCAGCTCCCCTCGCAGCCTCTCCATTTCACGCTGGTACATGTCACGATCAGCTGTTTGGATTTTTACCTCATCTTCAGTATTCCGTAATGCGACATGACATTCTTCGTACTTTCCCAGAACCTGAGCATTTTTGCCTCGCAAATCTTGACATTCTTTTCTTAACTTCAGGATCTCCTCTGCTTGGGTTGCTACCTCTTTCTTCAACAATTGGATCTTGGTATTTTGTGGAGCTGAAGTTACCGTGGGAAATTTAGGACCTTTCACATCCGCAACCGTGATTCTCATATGCAGTTTGTTCTCAACAGAGTGGAGGCACTGTAGATCCACCATCTTGTGCTGAAACTTCAAATCTTCTTTTACCTTTTGGATTTGACATTTCAGCTCCTCTTTCTCCTTTTCTATAAACTCATAATTGATGATCCAAATGTCCAAGACTTCCTTAAATTAAAGGATTTCCTTTACATACTTCTGGTTTTCCTTCTCTTTGCATTTAAATTTGTCAATCTGCATAGCGTTTCTCTCCTCCAATACAAAACCAAGTGCAAAAACTTAGAGGGAGAAAAGAAAAGCACGAGATGGAGTTACTTAAAAGCAATCTGCAAAGGTTCCGCACCAAAGGAGCCAGGGCGCATGACCTGTTCACTGACAACATCAAACTCCACACCAAACTTCTCCAAGTGACCAATGACAAATGTGTGTTAGAGAAACGGGCAAACACTTTACTGGTTGAACTATGCCCAGAAACAAATCTCTACCAAAGATGAGGAGATTGACATTCTAAAGAAGCAGGTAAATATTGCTAAAGATGGTGCTGCTAAACACAAGGCCAAATGGAGGGAATTTGAAGAGAAGGTAAAGCTTCTGCAAGATGAGCGAGATAACTTCAGAGAAGAATTGCTCAAAGCAAAATCAAAAATTAGCGTTTTGACTTTTTCAAGAACTAAAAAGAGATGGGTATTGTGGCATCAAGACTGCTCTTCTTTAGGAGAGGCTTGATAACCGCAGTTTTCAAAGCTCTCGGGAATGTTCCAGATTGAAGTGACATGTTATCTATGCAAACTGTTGAGCACACTTTAAATATCTAGTGAGTAACACATCGCGGCAGCATGTAGGAATGAAAGTGATGAAACCTCATCATTAAAGACTGTTGCAAACTCACTGCATATATATAGCCATCAGGACCATCAAGTTTAAATCTTTTCTCATCAGAGAATAAAACTTTCTTCCACCTTTCAATGTCCAATGTTTGGTGCTCTCGAGCAAACTCCAAACAGAGTTAATAAACATTGTTAAACCTTTCCCCGAGTTCTGTCTCTTTGGTCCCCACGTCAGTCGTTATGACACATACCCAATGTTGTGTTTTGTTTCATTCACACATGTTTAACACATAAATCCTGCATCTTTTAGTTTAGAGTTATTCTCTCAAACAGAAAACACTCATTTCCACCTTGTGATGTCACGTGGTAATACAGGAAGTGCTCCACTGTGTTTTTAAACTCCACACACCTTCACTAAAATCATTTGGATCATTTCAGCCCTGGAATTTTGACAGACAGATCGATAATAAAGGGTTACTGAAATATGTGTGAATCAAACCAAATACAACTCCAGGTATGCTTTTGATGAAGTAACAAGATTATAACTGTTTACATTTACTCACAAGAACACAGTGACAGATGGATTTTCAAGTGTATGTGACTAACTGAAAAACAGCTGACGAATGTTCAATGTTGGGAAGGTTATAAATTATAAAAATCCATATTGTGAATAATAATTTTAAGCAGCAGTATTGCAGTACAGTTACTCTTTTTTATTTTATTCAGAATACAGTAACTTTTCTAAAATTAAAGCAATACCTCAGGGCACTTTATCAAGAAATTCTGTGTTGAAACTGCCACCATTATGAGTGCAAATGACAAAAAGCAGTTTTAACTGCAGATGCTACAGTATATCGATTATCGGTGATATCGAGTATTATACTGGTAGTTTTTCTGCACTGCACCAGTCTGTGTGCCCATGTGTCATTCCCAGTTTATCCTCAGAGCAGTAGCTTTGTCTTTTTGTCATTCATGAGGGGACATATGAATTTATATCCCAGATAAACCTCAAAATAACATACATTTGGTCTGTACTATAAGCTTAATATGGGAATTGGCAAATATATGTTATCGACCACATCATGTTGAACTTTCTCTAGTTTTAATAATATGTAAGGTTTTTATGCTATAATAAACATTCCAAATTAATGTGTCAATCAAATACATTTAATGCAAGTATTCAGTACTTTGCAACATAATGCATTTTCAAAGTATTCTTCTCAACATGGCCAATGCTAGCTACACTGTAATGTTATTTGAGAGAGATTTAACAACACAGATCAGCTCACCTGTTGTAGTTTTAACTAAGACTCAGATTAAAGTCTAACTTGAGTAACAGATTCAGACAAAGCAGTGCCCCCTGTTTTAGATGACATCATGTGAAAGGTATCAGTATTCTTTTGTGAGTGCAGTTTTGGCCCCATCAGACCATCCAAAGTTTATATTCAACTTATGGCCCGCTACCCACCTTCCAAACATTCTCCTGTTTGCTGGTTTAGTTAGTCCTGCTTTAGACCTGGTTTTACTCTGGGTTACTACTAGTGTAGTCCTGGATTTGTCCTGGTTCAGTCCTTGTTTAATTCTGAGTTAGCCATGGTTTGACACCAAGAAGTGTTAAAATTGTTCTCACATCTTGCACCTGTCCAGCCCAAAAGCCACACCCTCTGAAAATCTGATCCTTGTGCAAATTTGGTTGAAGTCCTTGCTTATACTGTACTCTGGGGAAAAACAATCACGTCTCTACTATGGAGTTTCAGAACATGTCTAAAGCAAGTTGCAGCAAGTGCAATTTACAGATGCCTCTGACATGTTTGGCTGAGCATGTTGCAATGTGTGATGAAACTCCCAGTGAAGACAGGGAGCCCAATCAGCAACTTGATGTAATTTACTTCAGCAACGCTGCAGCTGATACATTTTTTCATTCAATATAATTTATGTTTTGTTTTTTAACTTCTAGGAATCCAAGGATGACAGTGATTTGGCATATGTCCCACCAGATGTGGCTGTTTTGACTCCTGAAAAGGTCACCATTAATTTATGACATAAAGTTTCTTTTTTGTCAGACACGAGTGCTTGTTTACCTGCTTTACATGTTTAGCTACTTTGTCAAAAAGGCAAAGTCAAAAGAATGTACACATGCAAAGCAGGTAAACTAACACTTGTTAAAATTTGAAACCAAAGGTCCATAACATTTGTTTTAATTTTTCTAGCAAGGAAATGTCTCCTGCCCCATTTGCCAAAGGGAATTTTTCTGAAGTTGTAGAAGTGCATGAAAGTGTATGTGGTGAGAGGTAGGTGCAATACAGCTTGATGAAACTAGTGAGTTTAATATATGTATACCAGCCCAAAGGATGAATGAAACAAAGGTAATCATCAGTACTTCACCCCTCCTTATGTTGTTTTTGTGGCATTCATGTGAACTGCACCACTACTGCTGTGGCCTGATACCAGGACCCTGCGGCTCAGTTCAACTCCTACGTTATCAAAGTCTATTCTTTGTAGCAGTATGTTATTTACAACGTTATATATTAACTTGTGTTTCAAGGTCAGGGTTCAGTTTATTACATCAGATGTCACTTTAATCTTCATTCAACAATTTTTTAGACCTGCAGGAAACAATGCAAGTTGCTGGTGGAGCGAGTGGAGACTAGAGGTGGGCCCTGTAAGAAATGCAGACATAAGTGGAATCAAGTTGCACTACTTCGAAGCTGGCTCCGACAACCAGGGGAAGAACCCTATCTACTCAGTTAGTGTCTTGAAGGAGAATAACTTCAGGTTTTATGCTTCTACCATGTCTTCACAAATCAAAATTTTCTATACAATATTAAGTAAGACTCGATACTCTCTAAAAAGCATTACACCCCAGTGCAGTGCTCAGAGACCCCTCTCCAGATCTTGACCTGGGCTTAGTCAGAACTAGCTGTGGGGATTTAAGCTATTATGCATGGTTTGTGAACAAATCAACATTACATAACAGATGAATGAATTATATGTAGCCTGTGCACTACAGTTTTAAAAATCGTATTAGCAGTATTAGTGGAAATTAGCAACAGAAATGAGAGACTCATGTGAGGCTCATTCTGCTTTCTGATTGGATGAACCCCAGATTATAACATAAACAAATGTCTGATGTTTTTGTAATTAAGAATAAATCAGCATTACAATTATTAGTTGTAGTTAGGTCATGTTGACAAATTCCTTCAATAAAGCATGTTTTGTGTCATTTTCCAGATACAAAGGAACTTAAAGTTTATGGTTTTTGTTTGTTTTTTTAAATTCATGTACACCATTGTCACAGAGCATTTGTGTTTTTATATAGGAGCTTTGGGGAAATCATGGCCGTGAGCCTGGCTCAAGGCGGTTCAGCTCCTGCTTTCATACGCAACTGGTGCTACACCTACTGAGGATTTGGAGTGTGACAATAACCGCAGATGGTGTCACTGATTCACAGGCAAAGGAGTTAATTGAAAAGGTTTTTTCAATTATTTGTGCCAATATCTATCTATTGATCTATCATGCACACACACGTATACGTGTTTATATTGCATGGTGGGGACGCAAGACAAATACTATCGTGGTGGGGACCACCCTTTCTGAAGGTTCTGCAGCATTGAAAAAAATCAGGCTACATATTGAAACCTCCGGGAAAACAGACGTCACTTCAAATTATCAATTAGTCAAAGTAATGTTCCTTCACCTGACAAATACTAACTCCGTGGGGATTTCAGGTTTTTATGCCGCAGTGAGGTCACGTAAACACTCTGTCTGACTTTTATATCTCTCTTGGGACCACTTTACACAAATTCAAGGGTAACTTACTCGGTGGGGACAGAATATAATATTAAGTTCTCAATTGCAATGCAAGTTCACTTAAAGGATGTTAATGGCATAAATCCTTTGATTATGCAATTTAATAAGGTTTAAAACAAAAAAATTGCCAATAACAATTAAGGTGTACTGTATGCCAAGCCATGTTAAAAATCAACACAAGTCTGCAAGAATATAGGCAACAAGGTTACAACTTTTTAATAACTTAGCAGAACAGCTATAATACAAAATCAACATTTTAACACAAGTCTGCAAGAATATAGGCAACAAGGTTACAACTTTTTAATAACTTAGCAGAACAGCTATAATACAAAACCATCAACATTTTTTGCCATTTACAGCAGACGTACAAAATAAGTTTGTATGAAGGGAAATTTTATTCCTCAAATTTTAAACTACGAGTTTGACTTCAAACTTGCTTTGTCTGAACAAAATTAACAAATCTGTTTTGAATTAGTTGAAATATCAACATTTGTGACAGCCAATATTGCAAAATGCTGAGTAGGTTAAATTTAATAAGGTTTAAAACAAAAAATTGCCAATAACAATTAAGGTATACTGTATGCCATGCCATGTTAAAAATCAAGTCTGCAAGAATATAGGCAACAAGGTTACAACTTTTTAATAACTTAGCAGAACAGCTATAATACAAAACCATCAACATTTTTTGCCATTCACAGCAGACGTACAAAATAAAATTTGAGGAATAAAATTTCCCTTCATACAAACTTAAACTACGAGTTTGACTTCAAACTTGAACAACTTAACAAATCTGTTTTGAATTAGTTGAAATATTAACATTTGTGACAGCCAATATTGCAAAATGCTGAGCAGGTTAAATTTTCCTTTTCAGGGCTGTAATTCGATTCTTAACATAAAACTTAAGTGCTAGCCAATCTCTTCTTTTAAGAGCATTTTTTTCCATTTTGATACAGTTCTCACAATCATGCTTTCCTGGTACCTTACAGGTTGTGATGAAGAACATCATGTGTCTTTCCACAGCAGCAACCTCGTCCTCATCCCATTTCTTTCTCTTACTAAGTGTTTGCCCTATAGAGGAACATAAAGAAATTACATTTTGTATTTACATTGCTTTGTCAAACTAAGACCATGAACACTAAGCAGATTTACCTTTAGTGCTTTTCAGCTGTCCAGACCCTTTGTGTGCATTTGTAACCTGGGTAGTAGTCACAGTGTCCTCCTGTGGAGGGTGTACCGTCCCGCAAGTCTCACTTGCTCCCATGACTAGATCTACAAGAGAAAAAGAAAAGCAATTGAGCTACATAAAAAGTACATAACAGTCTAGTAGTCATGTTGTCTACTGGATAGTATTACAGGTGGGTTCACTTTTGTCTGTAGTTCATATCAGAGTGGGAATATTTAAATCATAAATAGAAAGACGTGCATATCTCAATCTAAACCAGTGTCTCTGTGGTGCAACCAATTAACTGGTGACCTTTACAGTTTGTGCACATCTTTTATCATTTTTTGTAATGTTTTAACCAAGAATAGTAGCATATTTTGTAATCATAAATAGTGATTAGTCCAGTTACATGTTTTGAAATAACTGAATGACTTGGTAATGAGTGATTAAAGTTGATTACTGAGGTTTTGCTCAAGCTTTAGATATTTTACACTCTTAAATCACAAGTGATATATGTTAGGGGTACATTAATGAATTATCTTCAAATGCATCTTATTTCTAACATTTAACAGTCTATTTATGTTTATGAAGACACAGATATGAGAATGGAAAGTTGGCGAGAGCTTACCTGGTGAGTCTGACTTATAGCCTGATTCCTGGTCTTGCTCAGTTTCATTTGAGTCTAGAGGATCTTCATCTTGGTCACTGTCTAAGTGCACATTCTCTGTGGAGAGATGAATATGAGTTAACACACTGCCCAAAGAACTGTAAGAAACATTTAAAACTCTCAAAAGGAAAAAGTCAATTTGATTAAAGGTATTATTAAGTAAAGGCAAGTATTAAGGACAAGAAAAAAGTGCATTGCTTAAGACTTTAAAAAAACAACAACATTCATAATGAGCGTATTCAGGCATATGGATGCCTCACACATTTGAGACTCAACACTTGGACATGCTTTTGAGGAGTCAGTCACATGAAATCTATGAATTTTAGAGGAAACATATGCAAACATAAGTGACTATAATTTGCAAATACAATAAAAAATGTATGCATGCTACTGTTGATTGGAGAGAGCCAAAATAGAAATGACAAAGACAAATGTTTGATACCTTCTGGATTAATGTTGATCTCATCAAGGGACATTCCTTTGAAGGCTGCTACACGCCCCTGCTCCAGAGCCAAGAGTACTTTGCTGATTTTAGCAAGTTGGAGAGTTCCTTCGGGAAGTCTATAAAACTGCCTGTGCACCCTAATGTCATGCCCTAAAAAGTCAGCAAGCTGATCTAACTCAGTATTACTTAGGTTTAAGACCTGAGACAGGGTTGCAGTTTGTTTCCGTAGTTTTGTTGAAGTCAGACTGTCAGGGCTTTTCGCACCACAAGCCTTGGCAAAGTACCGAAGACTATCAGAGCCGCGGTAGCAAGTCAAACTGGATGGTCTTGCAAATAGGTATATGTTCTCTGTGAGAATCCCACATTCCTGTCGTTTGCTGACAAGCAAATCCAATGTTTGTTGCATTGCCGGACTCAAAAGCACAGGGACCTTTCTTCCACGTTTGCCTCTAATCTCCAGTCTTCGGAAATGCTGACAGAGTCTCTTCTCTAGATCTGAAAGGGCAAGATTCACATCCTCCTGTGAATCCGACACATTTTGGGATGTATAGGCAGAGAGAGGAATTTTTGATACTTCTCCAGATCTGCGTCGGTTAAACAAAATAACTTGTGTCAAAATAACCTTTGTCAGCTGTGTGTATGTCTGAAGCGATGTGACTGAGGACAGCTTGTGGAAAAGATCTTCTTGCTCAGCATCCAAAAAAGAGTGAAGTGTTTGGACGTCTTTTGTAAAAGGGAGCAACTGTGGCCTGTTCCACTTTGACTCATTAAGAGTTCTAAGGGACGCGGATGATATTAGTTCATTCCACCTGGCTTCGTAAACTCTGCGAAATGTTTGAGCTTCCTTTGCTGCATTTTCGTCACCATTCACATTGGCACGGCTTTCAACAAGCAAGGAGACTTTTTGCAAGCTATATCCAATCTTCAAAGCTAGACTTGGGCAACTGTAGGAATGCTTTTCAGAATTGTACCCTGCCACTTCTTTTACAGCTTGAACGACATGCATAAAATTTGCAGGTTGTACGTGCTCTTTAATAGTCTTCAGGTGAGTGGTTTTTCTCGAGCACAACAGCAGTCTTCCAAGCTCCCTCAATTTCTGACGTATATACTCATGTTTGCTGGGATCATATCCAAGCTTATTGTACAGATGTTCACCATATTCCATTATACAGGCATCAGATTTGATTGCATGGAACACATCATCTTGCAACATGTTGATTAGCTTCCACAGCTGAGCCGTTGTTCCCGTTGGTGGAGGAGTTCCATAGCCACAGAGGGCCTGGATACGTGTTCTGCCAGGTTTCACTGGAATACAAGGTTTGAATTTGCACAGTTTCATGTGCCTCCAAAGGACTTTCCTCAGGAAAAGACCCTGACAATATGAACAATGTAGATAGTCCTCAGCTTGAACAGGTTGACTGGGCTGCTGTCGTGCTACAAGAATTCCAACACCAGAGTCCAGAACTTGCACATTGTGTGAAAAATTGCCCTTGTTTCTTAAATGTTCCAGCTGCAGTAGTCTTTCCTTAGAGTTTTTCGGGAAGGAAAAAGCCCTTGCAACTTCTGCCTCATCTCGATGAGCACGTTCCAAATGCCTTGCCATCTTAACAAATCCCTTTTTACAGTACAAACAGTATTGCTTTTTGCTGTACATTCTAGATCCATCATCTTTTTTAAAAACAGCAGGTATGAAAAGTGAACTGTTGTTTGTTTTACTTATAGAAGAATCTGTACAGGGTAGGTTTTGCTCTGAATTTGATGCAGAGTTTTCTATTATTGGTTCAGTCACTTGCTTGCTTGAGCATCTCTTATGACTCCTGTTTTGTTTCCTTACACGTGATCTCCCTCTCTCACTTTTCTGATTTTTTGTATTGTCCAGTTCAGCAAGTGATTGTGACTCCTTTCCAGTGTGCACTATCATGCTTGGAAATCTGAGCTTATTAATTTTCTCATCAGCTATGAGCATCTCACTGGTGTCTGTATCTTCAGAAGAGTCTTCTCCACTTTTAGGGATGTACTTTTCTCCACTGTCATCCGAGGTGGAATCAAATAGCTCATCTGAATCAGGATCAAATAGCTCATCTGAATCATAATCAAGGGGCGCTCTCATCTTAAGGAAAGAGAAATAAAATGAATAAAGCAGGTAAACGCCGTAAACAATATTGTGCACATTTAATACATGGAAACAACCATCAAGTGTTTATTTAAAGTGCACACCTCTATGCTTTTTGTTCTCCTCAGCTTTGGAGTAGATGTGTCAGTGATGGTCAAGTCACATTCAGAGGATGGACCTGATGCCTGAGGTGTAAATAAACCTGCTTAATTATATAGCACTAATACACAAAATGAACAATGACAGTGTAAAGACCTTACCTCACAGCTTTCGGTTAGCTGTGAAGAAACAGTGCATTGAGTTTCTGCTTCATTAGAATTTGTAATATTTACAACAGGAGAGCTTCCAGCTCTTATTCTTGTAAGTCCTTCATCCTTTGCCTGTGGAAGGAAAAAGAAAATATTTTAAGTGATTTAAAATATAAGCTAATTAAATTAAAAAGCTTTAAACTAAAAAAAAAGCATCAACATTGAAGTGACAGGTGTTATACTTACAAGTAACAAAATCAATGTGCGTGCAATTTGGAATCTACAGTAAAGAATGATTGTGCCCGCAGGAAAAAAAATGTGCTTGGAAACAAAACTTGCACCAAATTCAAAACCATATTATTACTGAGAAACATTGGCCCCCACAAATAATGTGCGCAAGACACAAACTACAGTAGATTACAGAATGCGTGTCCCTACAAAGTCAGAAACCCGGAGTGTGTTTGGAGTCCCCACCAGGTCGGAAAAAACATTGTGTTTGGAGTCCCCACAAAGTCAGAAAACCGGAGTGTGCTTAGAGTCCCCACGAGTAATGTGTTTACGACAATATCCAGATTCAAGTATGCAGTCCCAATGCAGAGTGAAGTTGGGGTCCCCACCAAGTCAGAAAACCGGAGTGTGCTTAGAGTCCCCACGAGTCAAAAAAAACAGTGTGCTTGGATCCATGTCCCATTATACAGTTGAACCAGTCTGGACTAAAATAGCACAAGAACTAAACAGTGCTGTTCACACTGACTCTTACTTGTACGACGAGTACTGGAGGTGACTCTGGAGTCATCTCTACAGGTCTGGACAGGTGAGGATCAGATGACTTGGCTGCTGGAGGTTGTTCCTCAGTCTGCAAAAAAAACATCAACATGAATAGTGGAGTTTCTCAAAACTTGTCAATTTATATTCAATAAGAAAATGGTTTTGACGTCAATGTTTAAGTCCATCTGGCTCCAAGTCATACGTTTATCATAAACACAGTTTCACCTGGACTTAGCTCAATGTTATGTGTATCTGGTTATAGTCAACATGAAATGTTACAGGAATAACCCAAGTTCTGGTTGAAGAACCGTTGTGAATTACAAAGACACACTGTGCTTGGGCTACAGTCTTACTCTAGCTGCCACGGTCCCCACGAGTAATGTGTGTATGACAATATCCAGATTAAAGTATGCTGTCCCAATGCAGCCAGCAACCAGAGTGAAGTTGGAGTCCCCACCAAGTCAGAGAACCGGAGTGTGCTTGGAGTCCCCACGAGTAATGTGTGTACGACAATATCCAGATTCAAGTATGCAGTCCCATTGCAGAGTGAAGTCGGAGTCCCCACCAAGTCAGAAAACCGGAGTGTGCTTAGAGTCCCCACGAGTCAAAAAAAACAGTGTGCTTGGATCCATGTCCCATTATACAGTTGAACCAGTCTGGACTAAAATAGCACAAGAACTAAACAGTGCTGTTCACACTGACTCTTACTTGTACAACGAGTACTGGAGGTGACTCTGGAGTCATCTCTACAGGTCTGGACAGGTGAGGATCAGATGACTTGGCTGCTGGAGGTTGTTCCTCAGTCTGCAAAAAAACATTTTATATTCATATATACAGCATAAATCTGTAAATATAAATCTAAATATAATATGTAATACAAGTATGATACACACACATATATATATATATATATATATATATATATATATATATATAAAAAGCTCCACACAAACCAGGCTTGCTAGATGCAACAAGTTATCAAGCCTTTAAAAAAGTCACAAACAAGTTATCTGAGCACTTCAATTAAAAGTTATTGTTTTGTCCATTGATTAAAAAGCCCGTGTTACTGCAGAACAAATGCCATATTTTAAATAATAGCCTAATTTAACTTTAACAACTTTAAATGGGGCAAGAATGGAGGATGACATTTTTGTACATTTTGGGTTTAAAGTTTTTGCATAACATAGTATTTAAACTACCGTAAATTTCGGACTACAGAGCGCACCTGAATAAAAGCCGCACCAGCTAAATTTGAAGAGAAAATCAATTTTGTACATATATAAGCCGCACCTGAATAAAAGCCGCAGGTTTTCATATTGTAACATGAGATATTTACACAGAAAGACGGTGCACTGACACGCTTTTTTTTAAACTGTGCCTGAAAATTGGAACCAACACGACAACAACACGGGATGAACACATCTGCAGGTTTAGAAAATAAAACTGCACCAAAACAGAAAATCTGCTTTTATTTCCTCTGAAAACTTTTGTCGTCTTTTACATTGACCAAGTTGGATTCATTGATGTCGAGCTTACGTGCAGTGGCTCTATTTCAGGAGTCGGCAACCCGCGGCTCCGGAGCCGTATGCGCCTCTTTCAGCCTTATACTGCGGCTCTGCGTGGCTGAAGTGTATTTTATTTGTGTTAGCTCTTTTTTTGTTGTAGTTTAAATTGGAAGATTATTATGATCTTAAAATAAAATTATATTTTCTTATTTTTCGTTGCTCAAAATAAGCATCACACTCGCGGAACAATGTTCAAAACAAACACCGCTCACGTCTCACGTCTCACGTCTCACAGACACAGACACAGCTCACAGTCCTGCGTAAAGAGCCCTGATTTTCAGACGCTGTGCGCACAGGGGTCAGGAGCAACTTTTGCCCGTCCCTAATGACACACTAATAAGCTCGTCCGTAGATGTATCATGAAAATCCTGTTGGAAATCGCCACAGAAATCTATTTGATGTAGTAGCAAGTATATTATCTGCTCTTGTCTCCGCGATGACGTTTCACGTATAACACATCAGACACGACGCACAAAAGTAGAGCCACAAGCGAGTGAAAATGAGCCAAAACAAAAGTCTTTGGAGAGCTTTTAACAAAGGGGAAAAGGACAACTGAGGAGCCAGAAGAGGAGACTACGACCTCCAAGAAAAAGAAAGATAAATTTAATAGACAATGCCTACTTAAAATCTGGGTTTGTCGCTGCAGGTAACTCACGCGCACAGTCCGCTCTACGTAACATACGGGAAAAGCAAATAAGGCAATGAAACCTTCAAAACTGCTTTGGCACATGGAGAATAAGCACCTGGGATTAAACGATACGCCTTTAGAGTTTTGTTGTTGTTGTTTTTTTGTTTTTTTTGAAAGAAACTGCGGAGCAGAGTAGACATAATCACATAATCAGCGCAGGGCTCCCTCTGATGCAGCGGTTTGGTGAGTTGTATTTTTTTAATGCACTTAAGTTGTTTTTGCCATATTTATCTGCCACGTGTAGAAGGCTTGTCCGTGAAAATAAAACCCAGGGGCCGTTATCCAGTAAAAAATCCATAATTAAGCCGCACTGCTGTATAAGCCGCAGGGTTCAAAGCGTGGAAAAAAAGTAGCGGCTTATAATCCGAAATTTACGGTATACAAAAAACTCATACTATACAAAAAACTCATGAAAAAGTGGGGCTTATCAAAACAGCATGTTCCAATAGGAAATAATCTTCTGAATTTCTACTACTAAGTTATTTTAATACAATTTTAGTCCAAAACAAAAAATGTTGCATTGCACCTGTGTGGCAAGTTTCCTACACATTGACCACATGGCATCCCCTTATACAATTAATCATCCATGGTTAGGTGAAGACAAGTCCTTTGTCTGTTTTTGGTTAGAAGACACCTCTTCTCCTATAAATACTGCTGACTGGTGTGACCGATTGACCCAAGAGACAACTTACGTGGGGTGAAGGTGACACTTCAAAAGTTTTCCTATAGGTCTGCTGAAGCTCCACCCCCTGCGGGGCTTGCCTGCATCCTACAAGCGACTTTATAAAAACTGTATGTTGCTCCCGTTATCTCTATCTCTCTCTATACTTAGACATACTGGACATATGGATTAGACATATGTATTTTATATCACAAGAGACAGCCGAAACTCTGGCTGGTATCATGATACCATGCATAATATTAAACTTTATTCTTTTATATAAGAAACCTTTGGCCTCCATCATTTTTATTCTGCAACCAGAAAATCATGCTTCCAGTGACATTTCCTTAAACTGATTACTTGATCCATTTAAGGAAAAAAGTCCAAGGGGGAAAAAAATGACCATCAGTAAATACATACCTGTGTTCTCCATGGACAATCACTTCCACCATAGTCATATGTTACTTCTTCTCCTGGCTGAATGTCCCTTGAAGCAAACAGACAGAGGTGTGGTTTGGCCTCATGCATAATCCTCTTCATTTTGCAATTCGGATGACGGTGGTCATCGTTGACAAGTCGTCCCAGGCTGCCATCTTCTTGTGCTGCGTCAATGCTTAAAAGAAAGATTAAAGCTGTCATATTACCGGTAGTGCATTAATTGCAATTAATTTATTAACTACCGTCATAGTTAAAGTGTTATACTTTTTAATCGCATTATTATTATTTTTAATCTCTGACTTCTGTTTCCATTTTCAAGTTGCATGTGAAGCCTAATTGGCTGTCATGGATCTGGTTGGGGACTAACTATGTTTTCTTTTGCCTATTTGAAGTATTTTCTTGATGGTATTCAGCATTTTTTTCAGTTGTAGAAGTTCACTCAGTGCTTAGTAATTGTATAACTCAGAACATGTTGATAGTATTTTATGTGCACCTGATGTTTCAGCACTTTATTTCAGTTGTACACATTCAGTCAGTGCTTAGTAACTGTATAGCTCTATATGTTGAGAGCATTTGAGCATTTTTGTATTTAGAAATATTTAGAGATCGACAAAAGTACAGTGATATCTCCTGGTGATCAAAACTAGTCTCAAATACAGAGGGATGTAAACAGCTCAGAAAGCATCGGTTCATATGTGAAAAACAATAATGGGTTCATAAAGCCATAATTCTTTTGTTGTATATCAACCTTTTGCATCCGCTACAATAATATAATTGATTTAAATGAAAAACAAAACAGAAAACTCATGTTGAGGGTTTTTCTCATGAATTTTTGGTCAGATTAAAAATAGATTAATTAGATTAATAAATTACATAACATAAATAATTAATTTCATACTTTTTTTAATCTATTAACAGCACTGAGATTTTATATATATATAATATATATATATATATATATATATATATATATATATAAAGCTTCTGTGTCAAAACTTTTAAGTTCCAGCCTTGTATTTTAAATGTTTTAATTCACTATGCCCATGTCCTTATAAATGCTTTATAAGCATGTAAATAGAATAGTGCCATGGAACGAGTACCTTCTTTCTGTTCCTGTTGAGTTTCATTTTGCACATGAGACAAAGAATACCCTCTCCATCTAATTAGAAATGAAAAATGGGCAGTGTAGCATTCAGAATTTACCACCACATCTTCTCTCTCCAATAGAAGTCAAACATGAAAACGGTACATCTTTGGTGATAGGTCCTCTTCCTCCTTTCTGCCTCCTCAAAATTTATCAACGTCCCTCTGTATTCCACCACAAAATCTCCTTTTGAGAAATGTGACTTTGCAAAGACCCCTCGCCCTGTGCAAACAAATAATACAAATTGTTAAAACCTATGAATTGAAATACAACCTATTAAATACATACATAACATAACATAACCATGTCATCATAACTCATGATAAACAGATGTTTTATAATCTACACAAGTGATGTCATGGACTAACATTTGGCATGTAAAAACAACAGACAATACCTTTATAGGAGTTGATGTACATAATTTCAAGTTCTTCTGTTTTATCAACTGCTTTCTCAATGTGGTCTGTCGCATCTTGGAGGGGAGTCCTCCGCCTTCGTCTTCCAGCCATCAGAACTGTATAATATAATTAAAACACAAGACCAATTAAGGAGCAGTCCTTGATTTTGCACATGAACAGGGTCTCACAAAATTGAAAATTGTAATACATGGTTCAAATGCATCCAAACTTTTCTTCATGCACTTATAACACCCCAAATTTTTCTCAAGTCCATTTCAAATGATGTTACACAACTTATCTGACTGTCACAATAACGTCAAAAACTGCAACTTGCCTCTGATTATAAAAAATGTAAAGGTTTTCAAGAAGTACGTTTGGGGGGAAATTTACATTTTTGAAATAGACTAAAAGGACAAAACACTTTATTTCCCCTGGAACACTGAAAAAAATCAAGGATAGCTCCAACTATTTGTTTGTTTTACATTACAAAAATATTACTGCATTGCAAATTAATGAAATACATTGTCAAATTGAAAGCATATTCAAATAGTATTACAAAACGCATTTTCAATTTGCAAAATACATGTGAATTTAATAATTAAAATAATTAATAATCTTCCATAGACGAAGCTCATGTAAAAGTGGGAAAAAAACAAGTGGTACCGGTGAAAACTACCGAGCCACGGGACACAGCGCTCAGAACCAGGGCTGTCACGGGTAAAACGGGACAGGTGGTCTAATCTACCGGACACGTGCGTGCACGTATGTCCCGCATGCACGGGCTATACAACTAGCCTCAATGCTAAGATAGGATAGCTAACCTCATGTTAGCACATATATATCACATATATAGCACATCCACAAGTACAGAATTCACTCTATTAACGCTAACACATCAATAACGCGCTAGTTGCATTTCTCATAATAGTAGCTGGCATGCTTTTAACGAGACAAAGTTAACATAACTCACCTGTCGTGATCACAACAACTCCCCACACCTCCGCGCTGACACTTCCTCCTTCTCTTCCGCCAATCATGTCACGTGGCTTTGCGAATAGCAACTAAAACTACCTTACAAACGTGTCCGATCGATATGTTTTTATTTGACCTTTTTTATCCTAATATCTGTCTGGCGAAAAGAAAGTATTTACACTCTGCGATAGAGAAAAAAAAAAAATAAAAAAAAAAATGAACGTGACCCCGATTGTTGCCTTCTTCCGGGAAGAACGTCCTATCAGAGCACGTGAATGATTAGATTGACTGTGTAAACAGCCTATAGGAAACAGTGCTGCGCTGTAGTTGACGGACTGTAAGAGAGAGTTGTTCATCATGTATAACACGGGTTTAATGGACAATTTGTTGACTTTTTGTGATGGGAATATAAAATACAGCGAACGCGAGAGTGGCACGTGTGTCTGGGCTGTACAGAGCTGTCACAAAGATGACCACGATGTTGAACAGAGCTCCGCTCCACGTCACTGTAAGTCTACTGCTGATTGAACACGTCAATCATTTTTAACTTTATGAAAAGCTTTATCATGTTGAATACAAATAGGTATTCCCGTGATTTACTGTTGGTAAATGTTAACTATTAGTTGTGAAATATGGCGGAAAAAATAGCTAATTCCTATTAATTCCTAGTAATGGTGCATTAAGGAAATTTTCTTTCTTGATAATTTAATTTGTCTGTTAACTTAGTGCTTTTAATTCCTATTGATAATATATTTATAAATAGTAATATTTATTATTTATAACACTCATCAAGGGTCAGGGGGACTTAAAACAGCCTAAATCCTTCATTGTGTGTTTGAGCATGCGCAGTAAGCCAAGTGTGTAACTTACATGCAGTACCATGTCTGACGATTGGGGGCGATACTGAGGTAAACACACTTAAGCACATTTTTCCGGTTTTTATGACATGGTGGGGTTAACCTTAAAAATCGGCCTACGCCATTGCTGTGACCTTCTTATCATTGAATTCAATGGTCAACTTGGTGGGGTCCAGCATTTTGGTCCCCACCAAGATTTTGGTCCCCACGTCGTTGGTGGGCTGTCAGGTGCCGGTCCCCATCATGTAATAAAAACAAACACACACACACACACACACACACCCCAACACACACACACACACTGATACACACACACGACCCCCCCCCCCCCCACACACACACACACACCCACACACACACCTCCACACACACACCCCCACACACACACACACTTATCCACACACGCACTGTAGTACCAGGGTCACCTGCAGGACTTAGTCATTTTGACAAAATATGACACCCTCAGGTGTCCCGGGCTGAATCACGCTGCTCACATGAAATTTGCAATTTGCCCCCGCTCCAAGGGAGTGCCTGTCAGATTTCGGGAATGACAAATTTCGGGTTGGCGTTTGGTTCCCAGCGGTCTGAGCTCCAGGCATCGGAGCAGCTGGGAGTGAAATAAATTGTGATTTTTTAAAAACTTGAACGTACGTGCTCCTACGTGCGGAGTAGTTGAAAGTGAGAGGCCAAATTGTGACGCTTCTTTAGGGGTTGCGTGTTTGGTTCCCCGCAGTTGGAGCAGATGGGAGTGAAATGAATTGTAATTTTTTGGGTTTTTTTTTTTTCTTGAACGTACATGCTCTTGACGTGCGGAGCAGTTGAAAGAGCAATGCCGAATTGTGACGCTTCTTTACGGGTTGGCGTTTGGTTCCCCGCGGTCTGAGCTCCAGGCATCGGAGCAACTGGGCGTGAAAACGTGCTCCTGGCGTGCGGAGCAGTTGAAAGTGAGAGGCCGATTTGTGATGCTTCTTTACGGGTTGCGTGCTGCAAGTGACTGGGTCCACGGCCAGTGAGACACATTGAATAGCTCGGGTGCAAAAGACAGACATACTTAATTGACTGGGAACTATTATCACAGTGTGACTTGAACTGGATCCACTGCCAGTGTCCACAGACACAGAGCCAGCAACTAGTGTCCAATGGCAAATGTCAACCAGATACAGAGAGGGCCGACTGGTGAGAGACTGGATCCACTGCCAGTATTTGATAGAACTGGGTCCACTGCCAGTATTCGGTGAAAAGAAACATCCAGTAGCATGAGTGCATGACACATTAAGAGCTTGAAAGAGGAAAAGGAACTCTTACTACAGCATAACAATGACTGGGTCCACTGCCAGTGCAGAGTGAGAGCCTAAGAGGGGTACTCACAGATACAGAGCTAGCAACCAGTGTCCGAGGTTTAAAAAAACTGGACCCAGGAATGGAGAGGGCCGTCTGGGTTGTGAAAGTCACAGAGTTTCGGTATAGCTTTTATGAGAACCAGACTTCATGTGAGATTATGCTCAGATCTTGATGCAAGACCTACCCTCTGCTTAAAGTACAATGCTGGGGAGCCTGAGACGTAACTCCTTCCTTCCCACTCAATCCCACTCTCCGACCTTAATAATTCAAGAGGGTCATGCATACAAAGTAACAGTAAGCCATGGAGATGGTACACATGGCACACTAATGTATGCAAACAGTAGATTATTATGAACCCCTTTTGAAAAAACCTAACTTAAATCCTGATGAACTAGCCAACTATAGACCTATCTCTAATCTTCCCTTCCTCTCAAAAATTCTAGATCGAGTGGCGGTGAAACAGCTCTGCCGCCACCTGCAGGACAATAATATATTTGAAAAATTTCAATCTGGATTCAGAGCTCACCACAGCACAGAGTCTGCACTGCTTAAAGTAACAAATGACTTACTACTAGCTGCTGATAATGGGCTGGCTTTAGTCCTGGTCCTACTGGACCTCAGTGCAGCGTTTGACACCATTGATCACAACATTCTACTGCAGAGGTTAGAATGTGACATTGGAATCAGAGAGACCGCCCTCAAATGGTTTAAATCCTATCTATCAGATAGGTACCAGTTGTTTAAGTATTTTATTTGATTTTTAAGCATATCTCCTTTTTTTTTATTTTTTTTTTACTTCGTGCATGCCCTTATTTGTATTTGTATTTATTCAGTGTGTTTTTATGTTGCACTTTATCACCAAAATAAAAGGATTCTGATTCTGAGTATTAGTGATGGTTTTATTTTGAGAAATGAACAACTGTAATTCTGGTTTTCACCACTTGATGGCACCACGCACAGCGAGACGGTTTCCGAGAGGTCGGGCTTCTGCTTCCTGTTAGCGGCAGTAGCAGCGAGCCAAGACAACACGCTGTGAGGTCCTAAGATGGCGGAGTGAGTGGCGGTGCTTCAGCAGGCTCTGATAGCTAACATATAATTTGGCCAAGTTGTCAACCTAGATATAATGCAATAGCCCCTTTTTTATTTGCAACACATATTTGTGCTTTTTTGCAACTTATTTTTTGACTTTAGAAACAGTTTTTGTCTTTTTTTTCTTGGAAAATTCCTGCTAGCATGGACCACGATTACGACCTCACGGCTCTCCGCGAAGCCTGTGACGAAGATGTTATTGAGGAGATTCAAGTGGATGAAACTACGTCCAATGAAGACACACTTTCCAAGGTGGATAAAGTCAATTGGGACCACACACCGATCAAGAATAAAAAATCCAAAAGGAGCAAGGTACAAGACGACAACCCCGCAAAGGAAGGCACGGTCAATGCCGTGCTCCGGGCGGTGCAGGAGCTGGCTCAGAAAATGGACGATCAAACCCAGCGTTTCATAAAATTTGAAAAGAGGATCGAACAAAACACAATTGCTATCGAGAAGAATAAAAAGGAACTTATGGAGCTTCAGTCTGATGTCAAGCTACTTAAAAAAGAGAATGCAACCCTGCGGAGTGCCTGTGATGAACATTCCCGATACAAGAGAAGATGGAATCTGCGTTTGACTGGCTTACCAGATAAGGGCGACGAAAATATACGGGAGACGGCGATAGGGATCCTGACGCGGATCGTCCCTCTGTCTGTGGAACGACTGCGTGACACTGTAGACACCGTGCACGGGCTTGGAAGGAGACGGCAGCCACCTTTAACGGCGCTCCCAGAGCTGTTATCATTCAGTTTGGAATGCGAACTGTTCGGGACGAAGTCTGGAAGAAATCAAAGGATGCTAAGGTTTGCAAGGATCTTCACATCAGCTTCAAAGAAGATTTTTCCAAGGAGGACCGCGCCGCGCGTGCTAAGCTGTGGCCGCTGGTTCAAGAAGCCCGGAGGAGAGGGAAGCGCGCGTACCTGAAGGAGGGCTATGCACTGATCGACAACCAAAGAGTGGACCCTGAATAACTTTTATTAATCTCAATTTGAATAGAAAGGTATGTTCTCACCTATAGGGGCTTTTGCAATATACCACAAAGTTAGTGGCTAGTATGCTTACTCATTCCTGCGCATCATTCCTGTTATATTTGCGCACTTGAACGTTTTGACTTTCTGTTAATGTTATCCTTATTGTCGTTAAATGCAAGGGGACTGAAAAACAACACAAAACGTAAGGCAATTTGTTTTTTTTTTATAATGAGCAAAAGGTAAATTGTATTTTTTTTGCAAGAGACTCATTCTGAAAAAGAGGACGCACAGTTTTGGAAACTTCAATGGGGGACTCTGTTTTTTTTGTCACGGGACGTCTCATTCAGCTGGGGCCATGATTTTATTTTATAGGTTTCAAGGTTCAATATTGGATCATAAAAGTGACACAAATGGTCATTGGCTAATGGTTGTGGTAGAAATTGACAAGATTAAGTACATCTTAATATGTGTTTATGGTTACAATAACAAAGCTCTCAATAAGACATTCTATGTAGATCTATGTAGGAAGATTAATCAATGGAGGCTGATATATTCTTCTGATGAGGTTATTTTAGGTGGGGACTTCAATTTGGTTCCAGACAACGCAGTGGATCGCCTTCCCTCTAGAGGGCAGTATAACTCCTTTGATGACATCTTCACTGCTTTGGTTTCTAACACAAATCTAGTTGACTGCTGGAGGTTAAAAAACAATGGTAAAAAGCAATACACGTGGTTTAATGCAGCCAACAACGGCCAATGCTCTAGGCTAGACTACTGGCTTATTCCTTATAATTGGGTTAATAATATATCACAATGTCAGATCTCTGCCTCTCCTCTCACAGACCACTGTGCAGTGACCCTTACTCTTACTCTAAATAATAACATATCTCCACCAACCCTAGTTTGGAAATTTAACAGTAATCTTTTGTTTAACAAAAATTTTTGTTTGGAAATTAAGAATCTTGTTGCTGAAATAACTTATATAGACTCCACACCTCTAAACAAGTGGGAATGGTTCAAATTCAGAGTTAGAGAAAAAGCAATTAACAATTGGGAAGCTCTCTGTGCAACAAAAAAGAGCTCAACAAAATGAAATTGTTACTGCTATTAACAGCTTATGTTCCAAAGCAATGTTATCTAACGAAGAAAGAGTCCAATTAGATGCCCTTAAACACCAACTAGACAGTCTTTTCATGGAAAAAGCTCGGGGCGCTTTTGTTCGTTCCCGAGCTCGATGGATTGAGGACGGTGAGAAGAATTCTTCTTATTTTTTTAGTCTTGAGAAACAGAGGCAATCTAAAAAGAGAATTTCCAAATTAAACATTAATGGTGTAATAACGGATCACCTAAATGAAATTAATAGGGCAATACACAATTTCTACAGTAAATTGTATAGTTCTAACTACTCAGAAGCAAATTGTAAGACCTTTTTTGAATCACTACATTTTTTTGTCAGTAAAATCAATGATGACTTTAAAAATAACATGGACGATGATCTAATCATTGAAGAGTTGGATAAAGCAATTCATCAAATGGCTAAAGGCAAGTCACCTGGTTTAGATGGTCTAACTGTTGAATTTTATATATTTTTCTGGAATGAAATTCGCCAACTGTTATTTGAAGCTTTTGGTGAAATTATTGCAAACCAGAATCTCTCTCCCACCATGAAGCGTGGTCTCATTACCCTGATTCCTAAAACCAACAAAGATCCTCTTTCTATTGAAAATTGGCGACCTATAACCCTTTTAGGTACAGACTACAAATTATTGGCTCTTATTTTTGCCAATCGTTTAAGCACTGGGCTGGCAGATGTTATTAGCGAGTGTCAATCTGCTTTTATGAAGGATCGGAATATACATTTTCACACTAGGCTGATTCTTGACATGCTAGATTACAGACAATTTATAGAAAATGAAAGTTTAATATTATTTCTAGATTTTTATAAAGCGTTTGACTCACTTGAGCATGGCTTTATTTTTCAAACCTTAAAAAGTATGGGCTTTGGTAACAAGTTTTGTAATATAATTAAAATGTTCTATACAGATATAAATAGTTCTGTCTCTTTGGGATCAGGTATGACTCCCAGCTTCAAGATGTCAAGAGGTATTCGCCAAGGGTGTCCAATTTCGCCGAAATTATTTATTTTGGCTACCCAGATGCTTACGTTGTCAGTTATGAGTAATCCAAATTTGCAAAGCATTCGAGTTTTTGGAAAAGAATTTAAGATTAGTCAATTTGCAGATGATACAGCTGTGTTTTTAAAAGACAAATCTATGGTTAGCACTGCATTAAAACTGATCCTTGCCTTCTCTGAGGCTTCAGGTCTATCTCTTAACCGTAACAAGTGTGAACTGCTACCAATTCATTCCTGCCTGGAAAGCATTATAGACTCCATTAATGTTAAATCTGAGGTCAAATATTTAGGCTTAACAATTTCTAAAGATCCTATAAAAATGGAGGAAGTCAACATAGAAAAGTGTGTTGGTGATATGAAGAGGGCTTTTGATCAGTGGCTCAGAAGAGATCTCACAATTTTTGGAAGAGTTCTTTTATCCAAAGCTGAAGGTGTGTCAAAGTTAATATACCCTTGTCATTCTCTTTTTATTTCAAGTAACAACATTAAAAAGGCCAATTCAGTGATTTTTCAATTTATATGGAGAAATAAGACACACTACTTAAAGAGATCCCAATTAGTTAAAGAATATATAAATGGTGGCGTAAAAGCATTGGATTTTGAAGCCTTGATTGGATCATTCAGGGTCAATTGGTTAAAGGCCTTTTTTGCTTCACCCAATTCCATGTGGTTTCACATTCCAAGGGCCATTTTTGATAAATTTGGTGGTCTAGATTTCTTATTGAAGTGTGACTTTGAAATAACCAAGATTCCATTTGCTCTGTCAAATTATCACAGTCAAATTTTGCGCTATTGGAAAATGATATTCACACATAATTTCACTCCACATGGGTCGGTCCTATGGAACAACAGATCAATATTGGTTAACAGGAAATCAATATTCAAACCTGAATGGGTTAAAAATGGAATTCTGTTTGTAACTGATTTAATGGACTGTAATGGGATGTTGCTGGACTATACGTGTTTTATTAACCGATTCCATTTCACTTGTACAAACAGAGATTATCTCCAAATTTGTAAAGCTATTCCAACAGCATTAATACACCTGATCCAAAATACCATTATTCATTCCAATGTTAAATCATCTCTACCAAGCTTAAAAATCGACCATCTCAAATTGTTACAGAAAGCATGTAACAACAAATTTATTACAAATGCATTCAAGTCCAGATTTTTCCATGATTATGAGAAAAACAATCTGCCAAAAGAGGCATTGTCATATTGCATTAAATTGCCAATTCCACCTAAAGTAAAAGAAACACAATTCAAAATTTGTCATAGAATTTACCCAGTGTCAAATTTTCTTAATAAGCGGTTCAAATTTGAGAAGTCAGGCTGTACCTTTTGTGATTTCCCTGAAGAATCCATAGAACATATCTTTTTCACCTGTCCTTTGTCCAAGAAATTCTGGCGTGACATTAGAGAGTGGCTATCCCTTAAATTCTCAAGCTTCTCAAATTTAAATGTTAATCATATTTTATATGGTGTGGACGATGTGAATAGAAATGTAATTGACACTGTGAATGTTGTTTTCCTATTGGCTAAATACCATATTCATTGTTGTAAATAGAGAGACTCTGCCCCCTGCTTCCAACATTTTATGAATGAATTTAAACAATTTTACTCCTCCTTGAAATTGCTTAAATCTGTCTGCGCTAAAAAAAATTTGTGTTCGATGTCTCAGGTCCTTTTGTTTTGATTTTGGCTCTGTGGTCTAGATATGGTGTGCTCCTTTTTGTGCCTTACAGAAGCTGTGTTCCCCATATTTGATTGCTTGTTGATTGTTTAGTTGTTATTACCTCAACGTGATTTGTAATAATAACGTTCAATAAAAAAAACCCCAAAAAAAACAAACACGCTGGCTGTGTCTCAATTCGCCCACCTGGCCTTAGAATCACCATTGGAAGGGCGGTTCGAAGGGCAGTGACGTGATTTCCGGCGCGACAAGGGCTGTCCCATTTCAACACACCCTACTAAATGCACCCGACAAACCTGCCCTTCCCTTTGCACCGTTTCCATGGAGATCGGACGTAACTGAAGCCTGCATCCGTGCACACTTCACGCACTTCAATATCCCGTCATGCACCGCGGCTACGCAAAAAAGAGAAGAAAATGGAGTCCGTTGCGCAATATACGTTCAAATGTTCGTACTGGTTTACCTCATCTACAACAGAGCAACATGAAACTGTTAAATCTCAATAAAGATCTGTAGTGTGTTTGATGATTAAAAAGGAGTTACATGGAATAAAGGAATGTGCAGTTATTGCTAGACAATAAGAGACATTATTATCATTAAAAATCATTACTGCAATAAGAATAATGTAAGAATCTTCGTTTCTATTGTAAGCGTCAAAGACAAAGAGACTGAAACGTAAAGTCAGAAGAGTTTAATGAGTTGCACACAGGTAATGTGAACAATGAAGCAACGGACTCTGAGGAAAGGACAGAAGAGAGTCCTGAGACATGCACAAAATCTTCATGTGTTCCGGTACATTCCATACGTCTGCACCCCCTCGTGGGCACGTGTCATTTACCTTAGTGTTAGTAAATCAAGACACTAGCTTGATGTAGCGCTGCACTGCTAGAAAATACCTTATAATAATCAGATGGAAAGAACTGGCACGGCATAGAAGGGAAACAGCGCCCTCTACTGTTATTAAAGTGGTGTAGCCACTGGACAAAATACCGAACCATTAAACTGCAATATCCCACTATATGTACAACTAATCAATGTTCTCTGGTTTATAGACTATGAATGTCAAAATGATATTGTTACCTCTGTCTCTGTTATTACGGTTTCACAAGGTATATTGTGTTTAAGTTATGAAGTAGCTACAATTGAGTAAAAAAAACACCTCGAACGTTATAGTTGCCTATTGATATTCAATCTAAACAGAAAGAAACGGCTGTGACGATGACATCTTGACTTTTTTCTATTAAATAATAAATCATTAAAAATAACGTACGTAATGTACGTATCGTACGCTCAAAGACAGAGGTGGAAGTGCGGTCCGTGGTGTAGGCCTGTCCCACTTCAGCAAGATGGCGGCTACACTGAGGAGGGTAGATTCTCGACCGGAACCTTGAAACTACACTTTTGAAGAGTACTTCGTAAGGACCCTTGAAGGGTGCATTTGGCGAATTGAGACATAGCCGAAATTAATGTCTCCGTCTCACTTTGTTTATTTCAGTAACCAACTCTCCCTTACAAATAATATTTTAAACTGGTAGCAGTGGTTATAAACCAAATATTAACATTAAACAGCATCTAAACCAGATATTAACATGAAACAGCATCCTTATACACTAAATATTAACATTAACAACATCTATTAACATAAATCAAATATTAACATTAACATCCATTAACATAAATCAAATATTAACATTAAACAGTATCTATCCATATAAGCCAAAGATTAACATTAAAACAGCACCTGTCCATACAAACCAAGTATTGACATAACAACAACAACAACAACAACAGCAACAACAAACTTTATTTATAAAGCCCTTTTCATACAAGAAAAATGTAACACAAAGTGCTTTACAGGGCATTAAAATCAGTCCCACCCCCAAACCCACTCAACCACCCCACAGCCAAACAACCCAACCCCAACACATCAATAAACACAACCAGAGAACCCGCCCCCCCACCCCAACGCACACTCCCACCCCCCACCCCAACACATGCTAAAATACCTTTGGTTTCATTAAAATAAGTTTAAATGCTGGATAAAGATGAACCAGATGAGAGCGCCACCAGAGGAACCATCTGCACCAGGAGCAGGGTCACCCACAGCCACAGGACACCAGCCCAGGGCCCAGAGAAGAGATGAGGTCAAGACCAAACCTCCAGGGCCCACGAGCCAGGGCCCAGCAGCCACAGCCAAACACTGCTCCCGGTGCAGAGGGCTCCTCAGAGGAAACACTGGCAAATCTAAAATTATTAAAAGAAATAAAATAAGAGCAGCATCCATTAAATTAAAATCAGATATTGACACCTTGAATGTGCATGCAATACTATAACAAGAAGTAAAATGAATATTAGTATATAATACATTAAAAAAAAAAAAAAACTATGCAAATATTTATTTACAAATGAAGCCACCTCAAAGTAAACCCCCCTTGAATCTGTACAATCATAGGGTGGAGCCTGCGAGGTCACACCCAGAGGTGGTTGAGTGACAGATCTTCAATATATCACAGTCCATTTTCACATTGTTTTAATAGATCTACACTCTGCTACCCTCTGCTGGTCATTCACCTCATTTCTGAATTAGTGAATTATTCAAAACGCTTTTCCAAACCTTTTATAGGTTTTTAGCAGCTGTGTTAAAGATAACTTTACTGGTGTGGTAAAAAAATAAATAAATACACTGCATAATTTCCAACTAATTAAAATGGGAAAAAATTTAATACATGAGTAACAGAACTATGTAACTTTAAAACACAAATGGCACATCCTGATCCATTAGGTAGGCTAGTCATAGAGTAATATATCTGCTGTGGTATCTGAAACAGTCTGGTCGTGCCTGTGTTGGAATTGTGCCAGCGCCTCGCTCAGCCTCATTTTCATCAGCTCTTTGGAGGAATACTGGGGCAGCTCCAGAGCAGTGAAGCAAGTGTGGGACTGGGGGAAGTACTGGTCCTCACTCAGCCTCTCCTCTTGCTGGGGCAGGCCTTGGAATCTTTAAGTCCACACGGAGAATGGGCAGCCTCTCAAAGCCAGTGATGAACCCTAGACAACAGTACAAGTGTGTGAAAAACAGTATCACGTATATTTGCATGAATGGGTGCTGCAGGGCTGCTCTTTGACACACTTGTCTGATGAGACACATTTCCTCCTGCTTCTGTCTGCACGGGTGAGCCTGAGTCTGTCACTGTCATTGTCACTGTGTTGCTCAAAAAGCTTTTCCTCCATCATCATCAGTGCGTACAGTACTCATGGTGCATTTAGCCACAGGTGAAAGAAAAGCCTACTGCATAGAGCAGCAGGCAAGTGACCATGTGGATATGCACAGGACTCGGTCCACTGGAAGCATGTTGTCATGAAAGAACATTCAGAAATCACCTGATACCCCTCATGTGGCTCAGTGTTTGGGGTGAATGATGCGCAGTGTACGTGAACCGACTCAACAGTGAAGTAAATAAAACTAAATCTAGTGTGGGCTGGGGTTGGATCATAGAGCGCATTAACATGTGTGAAAACAACCTTAGAGAGATAGAGGGAGTTGAAACAAGAAAAGCTACATACAAAGAAGTGCGTTCCTTTCCTTTTCTGTGAGCTCATCAAAGACCTCCCAAAACATCTGGATGGTGGGGTGTTTTTCGTCATCTTTCTTATAGATCCCTTCATACACGGCACTCTACAGAAGATACAGAGAACACAAATGTTCAAATCATTTCATATTGTCAACATAAAACTTTTGTCACTTGTAAACTTTTTCACTGTGGGAAGAGTAACCACAACTTTTACTAAAGTAAGAGTACTGTTACACTAAAAAACATATGACTAAAGAAGCAGTAAAAGTATGGTGTCTGAAGTAAATATAATTACACATTATATCGCTGTACATTAGTCCTCATTGATTGGTTGTACAAACCTTCTTGAGCTTGGTCCAGTCAGTGCACTCCTGTCCTACCATGAGGTCCCTTAGTTCCTCAGGGCTGAACAGCTCCACCATGTGGCGGTCGGCGGTCTTGTAGAAGCCGCGTCTGAACTCCTGAAACTGCCTCTGCACTGATCTGGTGAACACGTGCTCTATAAAGGCTGCTACAAACTCCTCCCTGCACAACAAAGACAAAAGCAGTTATCAACACTGCACACACCCCTCTGGTACAAAGAGCATATATCCCCTTCATTTTACCAAAGCACTTTCATATGTTTAGAGTTTAAAGGGACAGTATTTAACTTTAATTTAGCGATCAGAAAGCAAAGTAGTATGATTATCTAATTTGGATTGCCAGGCTCAATGCTGAAATTCAATTGGTTTAAACCTAAAAGGACTCTAGGTCATTCCGAATAGTTGAGATGACTAGGCCCTAGCCTCTAACTCCATTACAATTGGAGCTATGTCACAGGGTCAATCATAAGAGTCATAGGCAGATAGGAGAAAGCTTAGTGGCGTCTGGAGAATCTAACTGTCCTAATCAATGGGGACAACAGAGAAGTCACAAAACAGACTACAATAAGCTCTCCTCATTCTACTCTATGGCTCTGATTTAAATGAAAATATCAACATGACCGTGTACTTAAATGACCCAAGTGTTTGCACATGAGAGATTCTGCTGTTGAATAAAAAAAGGTCTACAGCTCCACAGATTGAACAATCTGTGACTCTGAAAAGTTTAAACATGAACCATTTCCAACATCACTGTCCTTTAGTCCATCTGTGGCGGAGTTTAGAGCAGTGTACAGGCCTCCATTAGTGGAGTTTATGCAAATGAGCCATGTGACTTTAAATTTGTTTTTTTATAAATATAAACAATGTGCTCAGATCTTCTCTTATGTCATTACGTAGTTTCCAAATGAAATGTGTGAACCTGTGATGACTTTAAAAGCTTTTTATTGTCACTCTTATATAAAGTTGGGTTAATCCAGATTATTTTTTTGTATGATGTTGAGGTAATAAAACTTTTCCTGTCTTACAAACTTAAGATGGTGGAGACTCTACTGACCTTTAAGCAGTGGTGGAGAAGCACTCAATTTTGTTACTTAAGTAAAAGTTCAGATACCGGTGCAAAAAAAATTCAAGTAAAAGTATCACAATGAAAATGTTTAAAAGTACCATTTAAAGTTTAACTATTTTGCGCAGATTTTGAGGTCTTATAAGGCTTCAAATGGAGTGATTTTGATATTTGTGTTGAATTTTGTTCAACAGAAACAACTGAATTGTTTTTATTTGCATATTTTTGGTTGCTCAAATTATGAATATGTAAAGAAGAAACCCTCAGTCCAGTTAAAAAATGTAGTTGAGTAGAAAGTACAGATACCTGCCCTCAAATGTAGTAAAGTACAGATACCTAAAATTTGTCTTTTACTACTTTTACTTTGGTAAATTCCACCACTGCCTTTAAGTAAAATACTTTCATTTAATATGGTTAAAGTCTCAGGAAGAAAATTATAATTTTATTATTTATTCTGTGTAAGCCACTTCAGTATGTGTTTTGCTGTGTGTATGTAAGCCTTCATACTTGTGAGCGGTCACTGGGCGGTCAGGGCTGTGTGGATCCAGAGGCACCTTCTTCTGGTCCCAGTGGATCTATAACAAAACAGAAACAACATGATGAACTCTGCATTATACACAATGCTGTAGAAGTTACTTTGAAAGGATCATTAGGTAGACATTACTAGCTAAAAATGTATGAAATTGTCATAAAGCGAACAATAGAAATGAGTAACCTCCAGAAAAGGTGCTATGAGCTGCTTCTTTCTGCCTTTGAAGAAGTGACCTGACAACAGACAGTGTCATGTCTGTGGGTTTGTCACTTTTAGCACATTCAACCTGCTCCTTGTTTAGCTTAAGGTAATTTTCACACATTAGTGGCTATGGAGAGACCCCAGTGCACACTACATTTGGTTCTTGACCTTGTTCACAAACCTATGACAACGTCCTTCAAGCAGACAGAGCCCTGTAGATATATGTGCACATGTTCACTTCCCCTGTGTCACTGATGTCAAGTTGATCCAAATTGCCTCGTCAGACGAACGTTCATTCATACAAATATATTTGATCTGAGCGCTTTTTGTCCAATTCCAAACACTTACTTGCACTCCGGACTGCGTAGGTCGGTCCAAGGACGGCCACGTTACACTCTCCTCCCAAACACTGTTGTTGGTACAAGTAACTAATTATTTTGTTAGTAACTGTAATTTCATGACAAGTACTATCACAGTAATGCATTACATTAGTATGTTCCTTAAAATTGTAATATATTTCAGTATTGTGCATCTGAGATGTTTTAGGCAAATGACAAGCTACAGTGGATAAACTGACCAAACACACCGCATTTCCTCATTCCTATACATTATGCCAGTGTCACCCATTCAAAATCCTCTCCAGTTGATGGTGGAGTGCCACTGTGTGCCACTGTCACTTCAACTTTTTTTTATGACACAATCATGAGCAGAAAAACCCTACCGTGAAGTCCATGTCCAGAGTTTGTATCATGTCGTCACTGTACTCCTCCAGCAGGCACCTCAGACTCCTGGGACACATTTAGCAGTCATTATCTTCTTTTGTGTCATTGATAAAAAATGTAACCGACATAGTCAGAGATGTGCGTACTGTCCGGTGCAGGGGCTAAGTTGGCACAGGTCATCCAGAGAGGGAGACACTCCCAGCAGCTTCTTAAAAAGAGCGAGAGGAAAGGGCAGGAACACGGCGTGGAGGTGGTACAGAGCCAGCCCGCACAGCTCTCCGAACAGGAAGTAGTGCTCAAGAGGGGGCATGGCCTGCTCAATGCAAAAGCAGTGCAGGGTTACTATCCCCATTAAACCATACCTGGACTTTTGTTTTATTCACTACAGGTAACCTCTGCTGCTACCGGTCTGTTTCAACAACCTCCTCCTACTTCTCCTAGCCCCTCCAACCCTAGGAACCACAGACCAATCATAGAACACTCCTGCTACAGAGCTGAGCACCTGTGGGCATGGAAACCACATGGACATTAAATGATAGTAATTATCAGTAGATTCAAATGTCTTTTGACAACCCTATTTGCCCTCATATTTGTTTTACCATTTAGCCTTATTGGACAGGACAGTTGCAGCGTCAAATGTCCATGCCTGGCAAATGTCAGTCTCTCCTACTTGTGTTTGAATGCGTCTGGAACCTTACCATAAAGGTCAAACATCATGGTCAAACAACCATCCTTCCCAAACAACCATATTTGGGACGGTCCAATCACAGCAGCTGTGATTGGAACGTCCCAAAAGCTGTTTCTCCATCTCCGGCGTTATTTTTTTTTCTATCTGATCTTGTCAGATCGCTGAAATTAAGCAAGCCTGGGCCTGGTTAGTACTGGGAGACTGCTGGAAATATCAGGTGCCACAGTGGGGCGCCAGTGGTAGAAAACTGCTATGTCCTGAGGCAAGACACTTCACCTACATTGCCTAGTATGAAAGTGGTGTGTGGTGATGGCCAGAGGTGGTGCACATTAACAGCTTCTGACAGTCTACCCTAGGGCAGCTGTGCTACATAAATTCTATGCATTATTATTAGTATTTTTTACTATTGTTATATGTTCCATCATTTCTTTCATAAATAGAATTTCTCTCTTAGTCATTCAACATATTTCTGACTAAACCCGACGGAGGGGTAATTGAAATGGTCACATAATGATACTGTATGACATGCTTAATTTAGAAAGACGAAAAAAGATTCAGATACGTTCCACATCTTGAGACTCACTGTAGAGGAGAACCAGGCTAGAGTGGCAGAGTCGTTAAACATGAACATCCCAGACTCTGCAGACACCACCTCATGGAAGACCAGGTGGAAGAAGTCCTTCTGGTTTACGTTGTCTTCTATGTCCATTTCATTGAAATAAACCTAAACAAAAACTTAGTCACTCTATGCAGGATTCACCCTGTAGGAAGTACAGGATTTAGACAACAATATCACGATCACAATAATAAGTTATAGTATTGCAAAAATACATTATAGCGTGTTGATAGGTTGAATTCAGTTCTAATTTGGTGATGTTCTAATTTCAGATGGAGCCTTTATAAATCTATGGGAGATTCAGTTTTTAGAAAAAATATACAAACTTATAATCCACAAATAATGAACCTTGTCATTATTTGTTTAGGATTGGTTCCACAAACCTGTCAATGTCATCAAAAGCATACCTGGGGTTGTGCTTTGTTTCACTCACACACGTTTACCACACAAACTCTGCATATTTAGGCTGAATTCACTGGAGGAAGGGCTCCATTGTGTTTTTAAACTCCATACACTTTCACTAGAATCACGTGGATGATTTCAGCCCTGGAAATCTACTGAACTAAAGGTAAAAGGAGCTGTTAACTTGACAACTACCACCGCATGACATCAGAAGGTGCAACAGAGCATTTTGAGCTTTGGAGATATAGACAGACTAATAATGCAGGATTACTCAAACATGTGTGAATGAAACAAAACACAACTCTGGGTATGTTTTTGACAAAGTAAGAGTATTATAACATGACTTAAAGCTCACAATTGTGTGTAATACAGAACCTTTAAGACAAAATAATACATTTTAGATTTGCAGATTTACCGCAGGATATAAAACTGTAAATAAATGCAATGACCTGCTACTATCTACACCATGTTTTTACCAGCAGAGGCTTCCTGAAGTCCATGTGCTCTGCAAGGGACAGCTGTGTGAAGGTGTCCTCCATGGCACGCTCTCGTCTCAGCCTCAGTGTAAAGTGGTGAGGATACAAACCATGAAGCAAACCACGAAGCAAACCACGAAGCAAACCAGGAAACAAACCACTAAATAAACCAGAAAACAGCATCTCCAGATTCTCCTCAGCACAAGTCATCTCCATAGAGCTTTTTACCTGCACATATAACATTAAAAAGGTGGTAGTTTTTTGTAAAGTAATGGGAAAGTTCTTAAACTGAGCAAGACAGTGTTTAATGAGTGGGAGAGAGAGTTGCAGATTGGGTGATTATTTATGTTTTGATTTGTGTTATTTTAATGTCTTTCTTATTCTGTAAAGCACTTTGAATTACCTTGTGTACAAATTGTGCTATACAAATAAACTTGCCTTGCCTATTACACTTCTATGGAGTATTAAGTGCTAATACATTTAGATCATCGTGTTTTATTGTTTTCAAAATGCTATATACGCCAAAAATGACGTATTAACATGTTTCACTTTTTTTTGTTTTTTTTTTACACTCTGACTTCCCCTCCCTTTGCTCTCCATGCTAGTCAGTCCCCTTTCCCCATCCTGCTAATCAAACTGGAAATTACTGGACAGAATCTTACAGCTTCTTACAGTACTGGACAGAATCTTACAGCTAACCATAACGCAGCACCTATGCTATTAGACGGAGGAAAACAAGCTACTGGACCAGTTATAGGTTCGAAGGAGTGATGAGTGGTAAGTAAAAAGAGCCACAATCAAGTTAACTTTAAATGGAAAAGCAAGCAAGTTTTAATAACAAAAAGGTTAACAATATTCTTTTTTTAAACCAAATAATAAAAACTATGAATTACTTTTGCAAATTATATTAATATTTTTGTAATCACGTTGTTTTTAGCTATTTTAATTGCAATTTTGATAAGGAGGGTTCGAATAGAGCCCAGGAGAAGGCCAGAAAATTGCAAATTTACCTAATTTGAAAAAAGATGACTAGGAACAGAAGATAATACTATTAAAACATCATATTAAGTGTTTGGTTTCACTTTAAATAAGCTGTCTTTACCAAGAAAATAGGATATAGCACAAAATTACCTCGCCCAGCCCTGACTATGTTAATTGAACATCTCATTACCATGAGGTACTTGTTATTCAGGTTTAATGCATGATGCCTCGTTTGAAGGTCCATTAAAAAGGGGAAGCTGCAGAGAATAGGCATCTCACCATATCTGCAAAAGAAAAGAGAAAAGTTTTATTAAAGAAGAGCTATTATTATTGTTCCAAATTGCTAAAAAAAAAAATCCCCATTTTCCCTTACCCCTCATACAGCCACAGCTCTGTACTTAGTTCGTTCTCCATTTTTTTTGGCACAAAAAATTAACAGTCACAGTGTGGTACTTTGTTGTTGTTAATTTGATCTGATATATTATAAAGAGGCAGGCCGAATTCAGCTCGAGTGGACTTGTCTGTTTTATAAGTCCTCCTGGATATTGAATTTAATATAAAAGTCCACAGGTGTTATAGAGCAGACAAAAATACAATGTCTTATTTAAAATATACTTGTGGCCTAACCTCCTTGTCAAAGCCTGATCTCGTCTGATCTCAAAAGCTAAGAAAGACAGGGCCTGGTTAGTACTTGGATTGGAGATGGCTGAGAATTCCAGGTGCCAGAGTGGGGTGTCAGTGGCATAGATTGGCAGCCTCGCTTCCATCAATCTACCCCAGGGCAGCTGTGGCTACAATAGTAACTTACCACCACTGAGTGTTGAGTTAATAATACATGAAATTGTAAAGCAACTTTGAGCGTTTAGAAAAGTGCTATAGAACACTAACACATTATCATTTTTACTTATAGATGATATTACTTACCCTGAATGTTGGCTCTTGTTTCCACACCACCATGTCCACCACAAAATCAAAAGGTACTTGTAGGCAAAAAGCACTGTCTGGGAGCCTGTCTTTGCCTAGAGCCTTGTTCCTCTGTAAAATGAAAATATTGAATAAAAACACCAGTATTCACTTACAAATGTGTGTGTCAGATACGCACATTGTACATGTGCTGGAGGATCTGCAGCACACTTCTGGAAATACCCAGAGAAGAGACATGAGGAGCAGCGTCCCTCCACACACACACATGTCTGAGCCTGATGGAGGTGGGCAGAGCAGACCACCACTCCCCTATGAGCACACACACACACATACACATACACACACACACACCCCGATACACAGACGCACTGATACACACACACACTGATCCACACACGCACTGATATACACATGCACTGATACACACACACACACACTGATCCACACAAACGCACTGATACGCAGACGCAGTGATACACACACACTGACCCACACACAAACACTGATCCACACATGCTGATACACACACACGCACTGATCCACACACACGCACTGATCCACACACGCACTGATCCACACACGCACTGATCCACACACACACTGATCCACACACACACTGATCCACACACACACTGATCCACACACACACTGATCCACACACGCACTGATACACACACGCACTGATACACACACGCATTAAAACACACACGCACTGATACACACACATGCACTGATACACACACATGCACTGATACGCAGACGCAGTGATACACACACACACTGATCCACACACACACACACACACCCCACCACACACACACTGATCCACACACATACTTATACACACACACACACTGATACACACACACACTGATCCACACCCCCCCCCCCCCATACACACACAAACACACACACACACACACAAAGCCTAAAAACAAAGACCAAATATACTTAAAACCCATAAACCCTTTAAAATGCCCGACATGCCTCTTCTACACATTCCCTGCCTTGGTCCTGCACCGGAACCATTTTAAGGGAACTTCTTTCACCAGGGACCCCTTTGACACCTGGACATAGGAGGTAAGTTAAACATCCTTAAAACACTATTCACTAAAACATTGCAACTTACACCACACACTCAAACACTTAAAAACATTCCTAAACAAGTATTGCACTATAATATTGCACATATCCAATTGAATCAATTATTATCTCTTCACTTTAAATGTGTCTTCTTTTCCCTCCAGGACACACAGCTTCAATTAAAGTGCCATTGTGACTCCAGATCTAAAATTGGGTAAAAGGACAGACAAGTTAAATAAGCATTTTAAAATCCTTTGCGTGCAATTGTCTTATTTGTTAAAGTGCAAATAATGTTCAAAGTGCTGTGTGCTATTAAAGTGTAAGTGCAATTTAAAGTGCATATAGTGAAGGGTGTAAAGTGCTGTTACTTTTGTAACAAATGGCCTGTTTGTTTCACTTGATTTTATAAAGCTTTTTACATTATAAGTATCACTCTCAAATGTGAGACTAACAAGCAGTCAGCATCTGCAGTAAAAATAAAATAACAGGTCTTGCCTATGCTAGGTGCTTCTTTAACTTTGAATGCCATTTTTAGATGTCTTTTATGAAATGCTCATTTTTTTCTTCCAGAAAATTCACCGTCCCTTGATTAGAGCTGCAATACATGAACCAACGCCAGACAAGATGGAGTTGACCTTTCACCTGCATCAGGACCTACAAAAGATATACTTATTACTCAATCTCACAATTTTAGGCGTAAAAACATCTACTCAGTTTTCATTTACATTTGAAATGACCAATAATTATCAAGAAAACCAACTATTGTTGTACAAACAGCATTTTGAAATACTGTAGGCCTCCTATCAAAAGCGGGCATATTTTTGTGAAACGAAAAAAAAAAAAAAAAAAAATGATGTCTGCGGTGTCTAGTTTGAGATTTATACATTTGGAGTTTCAAATAAAGTATCAACATGGTTAGTTTGCTACAGTTTTATGGTAAACTTTGTTAACTTTAACATTGCATGCTGTTTTTGTTGTTTTTTTAATAAGTATTGAGCAAAAATGAACAATCATAGGCACATTACACCTTTAATAGAGTTTTATTGATTTTGGGTCATGTGTTTTGACCCAGATCCCACTGGGGCAATAAGAACCCTGACCACCTGCTATCCAGTGCCCAAAGAGTGGGACCCATCCGGGAATTGAACCCGCAACCTTGTGGCTCGCAGCAAAAAGACAACCATCCCTGAATGCCGAGGCATATCACGTCAGGTGAATGGAGGCGGGTTTGGTGGGAGACCGGTACTCTAAACCAGTCTCTCCATACACACTTCATTCGTGCGGAGCCCGGCCTCATCTATGGCGAGGTACGGCTAGAAATCCATATTGCATCCGCATGGTGAAGGGTGCTTAGACCGCTCGGCCACCGCGCCCCGAAGGTCAGGGCGGTTCGATATTGTATTTAACTATGACAATTCAAATGTAAACGTCACGTGACCGCCAGAGGCTCACGCATGACGTCTCCTAATGTAGAAATAAATGAATAAATACGTACGTACATATATACATAAATAAATAATAATAACAATAATAATAATTTAAAAAATCATCAAGTCGTGTTAAACCATATTAGCCTGAACAACATGGTTTGTGCACATGTAGGCTACAGTAGAGTTCAAAGTTTCTCACTTGATAGGCCAAAATCATTTAAATTAAAAATACATCATTACCTGCTGTTTTCCTGGATAAAGTGTCTTGGAACCAACGCCAAGCATCTCCAAAAACCTAACTTAAGGGAAAGAAAATAGGTTTCTTTAGTTTAGTTTTTAAAATAGATCCTTTCATTAGCATAGCCTTGCCTTAGCCAATATTTGTGCAACGTTAATTTCCTCCCCAGCGCAACAACTTCCTCAGAACCAAAATGCTTTCACTTAAAATAGTTATGGATAATTCAGTCTGATATATAGAATTATTTGGATTGTTTTACTATTTTGTTTTTATTATATCAAGATTCAAGATTTCTTTATTTGTCTCCCTTAGGAGAATTTTTTTCTTGGACCAATGGGCTGCTCACACCACAAAAAAACAACAACAACGAAACCATACCCAGGGTGCAGTACATCTCTCTCAACACACCATCACTCATTTCTACATCATTTAACAGTTTCACTGAAACAGGTACAAATGAATGTTTATATCTATTATATCTACACAGTGGTACCCTGTACCTCCTCCCTGAACTCAATAGTTCATATTCAGGGTACAACACATGTGTCGGGTCAGAGAGAATGCTCCTGGTCTGTCTCCTCATGGCTTGTTCATAAAGTTCTTGAGGGCTCAGAGGGACAGCACAGCCCATAATTTTCCCTGCTGTCCTCACCAGATTTGAAATTTGGGTTTTACATATTTACATGCGTACGGTCATAAGAAGAGTATTTCACTGGGTAAACCAAGAGTTCAACCTGTCCAAACAAATAGACCCTGTATACCTAATTTTCAAGTCATTTCCACTCACGCATGTGTTTATAATGTAAACGGGAAGCTGCAGGTGCCATGGTGGGTGTGTTTGACCCAGATCCCACTATGGCAATAAGAGCCGTGACGACCTATCTAGTGCCCGAAGAGAGGGACCCACCCGGGAATGCTAGTTTTCAAGTTAACAGCTACCTTTTACCTTTAGTTCAGTAGAGATTGGAAATTCTAGGGCTGAAATCATCCAAATGATTCTAGAGAAGATGTATAAAGTTTAAAAACACAGTGGGGCACTTCCTGTATTAATCACATTACATCACAAAGTGGAACAGAATGTTTTCAGTTTGAAAAAAGAACTCAGCCTAAATATGCAGTTAAACATGTTTATGAAACAAAACACAACTGACATGGGCCCTTTAAATGAGGTCTCTGCAGCTTTATGAAAACAATATTTAAGTTGTAGATTCACACCTTCACCAGGAGTATAAGAATACATGTACAAATAATTTGGCAACACTATAGTTGTACACACAGAGCGTATAGTGTAACAAAAATATTTTCTTTGAAATATGAAGATCTCCTTGTTGATATAATGTAGGCTGGCCTTTAGCGGTAGGATGTGAGACAGAAGACAGCAGCACTTGTGTGGTACACCTTATTTTTCTTTTATTTAAATAATTTACCAAAGTGCAAATGTATTGTGCAATGGAGATTTGAGGAGCAGTGTCTCCTCCAGCATCAGAACCTTGTGTGTTGGTCTCAGGCGCCTTTTATACTATCCCAGCAACTGGATAAAACTAGTGTTACTTAAGAGGGGTGTCTAAAAATAACATTAACTCTTTTAAATTCTTAAACCTCCATAAAACCAAGTAAACCCATAAACCAAATTAACTTTATACATATTCACCCCCCCACACACACACACACCCCCTGATACACACACACACTGATACACCCCCACACTGATCCATACATACACTGATCCACACACATACTGATACACACACACACACACTGATACACCCCCACGCACTGATACACAGACGCACCGATACACACCCACACACCCACAGACGCACCGATACACAAACGCACTGATCCACACACACACTGATCCACACACACACTGATACACACACGCATTAAAACACACACGCACTGATACACACACATGCACTGATACGCAGACGCAGTGATACACACACACACACTGATCCACACACACACACACCCCACCACACACACACTGATCCACACACATACTTATACACACACACACACACACACACACCCCTACACACCCCCACTGATCCACACACACACACACACACTGAACCACACACACACTGATCCACACACATACTGATACACCCACACACAGATACACACACATGCCCTGATACACACACACTGATCCATACACGCACTGACAAGCACACACTGATACACACACACCCCTTGATACACACACACACTGATCTACACACTCACTGATACACACATACACTGATACACACACGCAGTGATACACACACGCACTGATACACACACGCACTGATACACACACTGATATTCACACACACACTCACCCCTTCACACACGCACTGATACACACATACACTGATACACACACGCAGTGATACACACACGCACTGATACACACACAGAGATACACACACACGCACACCCACCGATCCATACATACACTGATCCACACACATACTGATACACACACACACACTGATACACACACACGCACTGATACACAGACACACCGATACACACCCACACACCCACAGACGCACTGATACACAAACGCACTGATCCACACACACACTGATCCACACACACACTGATACACACACGCACTGATACGCGGACGCAGTGATACACACACGCACTGATACACACACACTGATACACACACGCACATACTAATCCACACACGCACTGATCCACACACTCACTGATACACACATACACTGATATACACACGCAGTGAGACACACACGCACTGATACATACACTGATATTCACACACACACTCACCCCTTCACACACGCACTGATACACACCTACACTGATACACACACGCAGTGATACACACACGCACTGATACACACACAGATACACACACGCGCACTGATACACACTCGCACTGACACACACGCACTAATCCACACACGCACTGACACACAAACACTGATACACACCCCCCGATCCACACACACACTGATATACACACACACAAACTGACACACACACACACTGATACACACACATACTGATACACACAAACAAACTGACCCACACACACACTGATACACACACATACTGATACACACACACGCACTGATACACAGACGCACTGATACACACACACGCACACCCCCACAGATTCACCCCTACACAAACGCACTGATCCACACACGCACTGACACACAAACACTGATACACACACGCAGTGATACACACACGCACTGATACACACACAAATACACACACACGCACTGATACACACTCGCACTGACACACACGCACTGATCCACACACACACTGATACACACACACACTGATCCACACACACACTGATCCACACACACACACACACACCCCCACACCCCCCCACACACGATCCATACATACACTGATCCACACACATACTGATACACACGCACACACTGATACACACACACGCACTGATACACAGACGCACCGATACACGCCCACACACCCACAGACGCAACCCTACACAAACGCACTGATCCACACACACACTGATCCACACACACACTGATACACACACGCACTGATACACGGACGCAGTGATACACACACGCACTGATACACACGCACTGATACACACACATCCCTACTGATCCACACACGCACTGATCCACACACTCACTGATACACACATACACTGATATACACACGCAGTGAGACACACACGCACTGATACACACACGCACTGATACACAAACTGATATTCACACACACACTCACCGATTCACACACGCACTGATACACACATACACCCCTACACACACGCAGTGATACACACACGCACTGATACACATACACAGATACACACAAACGCACTGATACACACTCGCACTGACACACACGCACTGATCCACACACGCATTGACACACAAACACTGATACACACACACACCCACACCCCCACCGATCCATACATACACTGATCCACACACATACTGATACACACACACACACACACTGATACACCCCCACGCACTGATACACAGACGCACCGATACACACCAACACACCCACAGACGCACCGATACACAAACGTACTGATCGACACACACACTGATCCACACACACACTGATACACACACACACTGATACACACACACTGATACACACACGCACCCCTACACACACTGATATTCACACACACACTCACCCCTTCACACACGCACTGATACACACATACACTGATACACACACGCAGTGATACACACACGCACTGATACACACACAGAGATACACACACACACACTGATACACACTCACACTGACACACACGCACTGATCCACACACGCACTGACACACAAACACTGATACACACACACACTGATCCACACACACACTGATACACACACACAAACTGACCCACACACACACTGATACACACACAGACACTGATACACACACAAACTGACCCACACACACACTGATACACACACATACTGATACACACACACGCACTGATACACAGACGCACTGATACACACACACGCACACCCCCACAGATGCACTGATACACAAACACACTGATCCACACACACACTGACACACAAACACTGATACACACACACACACTGATACACACACACACACTGATACACACACACTGATACACACACACACACAAACTGATCCATACACACTGATCCACACACATACTGATCCACACGCACTGATACACACACGCACTGATACACACATGCACTGATACACACATGCACTGATACACACACGCACGGATCTACACACGCACTGATACACACACGCACTGATATACACGCACCCCTACACACATGCACTGATCTACACACACACTGATACACACACGCACTGATCTACACACGCACTGATCCACACACACACTGATACACACACACACTGATACGCAGACGCAGTGATACACACACGCACTGATACACACACGCACTGATACACACACTGATACACACACACACCCCCATACACTGATCCACACACGCACTGATCCACACACTCACTGATACACACATACACTGATACACACACGCAGTAAGACACACACTGATGTACACACACGCACTGATCCACACACGCACTGATACACACATACACTGATACACACACGCAGTGATACACACACGCAGTGATACACACACACTGATACACACACGCACTGATCCACATACGCACTGATACACACACACACTGATACACACACACGCACTGATACATACACACACACACTGATTCACCCCCCCACACACCCCTACACACACCGACACACCCCCACACACACCGACACCCCCCCCACACTGATCCACACACACACTGATACACACACACTGATCCACACACGCACTGATCCACACACACACACCCCCACCCACACCTACACACACACACACACCCCCGATACACACCCACACTGATACACACACACACACCCCGACACACCCCCACCCCTACACACACTGATACACACACACTGATACACACACACACACCCCTACACACACACCCAACACTGATCCACACACACACTGATACACACACACACACCCCCTCCACATGCACTGATACACACACGCACTGATACCCAGACGCAGTGATACACACACGCCCTGATACACACACACACACTGATACAAACACGCACGCACTGATCCACACACGCACTGATCCACACACGCACTGATACACACACGCACTGATCTACACACGCACTGATACACACACGCATTGATCTACACACACACTGATACACACACGCACTGATCTACACACGCACCCCTACACACACGCACTGATACACACACGCACTGATACATACACACACACTGATACACACACGCACGCACTGATCCACACACACTGATACACACACGTGCTCATACACACACGCACTGATCTACACACGCACTGATACACACACACAGTGATACACACACACACACACACACACACACCCCTCCCTACACACACACACAGTACTGTAGTACCAGGGTCATCTGCAGGACTTAGTCATTTTGACAAAATATGACACCCTCAGGTGTCCCGGGCTGAATCACGCTGCTCACATGAAATCGCTCACGCTGCTCCACATGAAAGTTGCAATTTGCCCCCGCTCCAAGGGAGTGCCTGTCAGATTTTGGGAATGACAAATTTCAAAACATGAAATGGTACAAATCACGGTTCTCTGGAATCCGCACAGAGAGCTCGATCGACGGGCATACGTGACCTGCCATTGCAGGGCCCCTGTCTGGTTCTATTCAGGTGGGAAGGCTCCTGCACACAGCAGGTTCGAGTGCACTTTGCACGGGGACTTTACGGGTTGGGCGTTTCATTCCGCGCGGTCCAAGCTCCAGACTGATTATTTTTTTTTAAACTTGAACGTACGTGCTCCTGCGTGCGGAGCAGTTGAAAGTGAAAGGACGAATTGTGACGCTTCTTTACGGGTTGCGTGTTTGGTTCCCCGCGGTTGGAGCAGCTGGGAGTGAAATGAATTGTGATTTTTTTGTTTTTTTTTAACTAGAATGTGCGTGCTCCTGAGTGCGGAGCAGTTGAAAGTGAGAGGCCGAATTGTAACGCTTCTTTACGGGTTGCGTGTTTGGTTCCCCGCGGTTGGAGCAGCTGGGAGTGAAATGAATTGTGCTTTTTTTAAAACTTGAAAGTGCGTGCTCCTGGCTGCGGAGCAGTTGAAAGTGAAAGGCCGAATTGTGACGCTTCTTTACGGTTTGCGTGTTTGGTTCCCCGCGGTTGGAGCAGCTGGGAGTGAAATTAATTGTGCTTTTTTTAAAACTTGAAAGTGCGTGCTCCTGGCTGCGGAGCAGTTGAAAGTGAAAGGCCGAATTGTGACGCTTCTTTACGGGTTGCGTGTTTGGTTCCCCGCGGTTGGAGCAGCTGGGAGTGAAATGAATTGTGATTTTTTTGTTTTTTTTTAACTAGAATGTGCGTGCTCCTGAGTGCGGAGCAGTTGAAAGTGAGAGGCCGAATTGTAACGCTTCTTTACGGGTTGCGTGTTTGGTTCCCCGCGGTTGGAGCAGCTGGGAGTGAAATGAATTGTGCTTTTTTTAAAACTTGAAAGTGCGTGCTCCTGGCTGCGGAGCAGTTGAAAGTGAAAGGCCGAATTGTGACGCTTCTTTACGGGTTGCGTGTTTGGTTCCCCGCGGTTGGAGCAGCTGGGAGTGAAATGAATTGTGCTTTTTTTAAAACTTGAAAGTGCGTGCTCCTGGCTGCGGAGCAGTTGAAAGTGAAAGGCCGAATTGTGACGCTTCTTTACGGGTTGCGTGTTTGGTTCCCCGCGGTTGGAGCAGCTGGGAGTGAAATGAATTGTGATTTTTTTTGTTTTTTCTTTTTAACTAGAATGTGCGTGCTCCTGAGTGCGGAGCAGTTGAAAGTGAGAGGCCGAATTGTAACGCTTCTTTACGGGTTGCGTGTTTGGTTCCCCGCGGTTGGAGCAGCTGGGAGTGAAATTAATTGTGCTTTTTTTAAAACTTGAAAGTGCGTGGTCCTGGCTGCGGAGCAGTTGAAAGTGAAAGGCCGAATTGTGACGCTTCTTCACGGGTTGCGTGTTTGGTTCCCCGCGGTCTGAGCTCCAGGCTGGAGCAGATGGGAGTGAAATGAATTGTGATGTTTTTGTTTTGTTTTTTAACTAGAATGTGCGTGCTCCTGAGTGCGGAGCAGTTGAAAGTGAAAGGCCGAATTGTGACGCTTCTTTACGGGTTGCGTGTTTGGTTCCCCGCGGTTGGAGCAGCTGGGAGTGAAATGAATTGTGATTTTTTTTGTTTTTTTTTAACTAGAATGTGCGTGCTCCTGAGTGCGGAGCAGTTGAAAGTGAGAGGACGAATTGTAACGCTTCTTTACGGGTTGCGTGTTTAGTTCCCCGCGGTTGGAGCAGCTGGGAGTGAAATGAATTGTGCTTTTTTTAAAACTTGAAAGTGCGTGCTCCTGGCTGCGGAGCAGTTGAAAGTGAAAGGCCGAATTGTGACGCTTCTTTACGGGTTGCGTGTTTGGTTCCCCGCGGTTGGAGCAGCTGGGAGTGAAATTAATTGTGCTTTTTTTAAAACTTGAAAGTGCGTGCTCCTGGCTGCGGAGCAGTTGAAAGTGAAAGGCCGAATTGTGACGCTTCTTTACGGTTTGGCGTTTCATTCCCCGCGGTCTGAGCTCCAGGCTGGAGCAGATGGGAGTGAAATGAATTGTGATGTTTTTGTTTTGTTTTTTAACTAGAATGTGCGTGCTCCTGAGTGCGGAGCAGTTGAAAGTGAGAGGCCGAATTGTAACGCTTCTTTACGCGTTGCGTGTTTGGTTCCCCGCGGTTGGAGCAGCTGGGAGTGAAATTAATTGTGCTTTTTTTTTTTTTTTTTTACTTGCAGGTACATATTGTGACGCTTCTTTACAGTTTGCGTGTTTGGTTCCCCGCGGTTGGAGCAGCGGGGAGTGAAATTAATTGTGATTCTTTTTTTTACTTGCAGGTACATATTGTGACGCTTCTTTACGTGTTGGCGTTTGGTTCCCTGCGGTTGGAGCAGATGGGAATGAAATGAATTTTGATTTATTTATTTTTTTTACTTGCAGGTACATATTGTTACGCTTCTTTACAGTTTGCGTGTTTGGTTCCCGCGGTTGGAGCAGCGGGGAGTGAAATTAATTGTGATTTTTTTTTTTTTTTCTTGAAGGTACGTGCTCCTGACATGCGGAGCAGTTGAAAGTGAAAGGCCGAATTGTGACGCTTCTTCACGGGTTGCGTGTTTGGTTCCCCGCGGTTGGAGCAGCTGGGAGTGAAATGAATTGTGAATTTTTTTTTTTTTTACTTGCAGGTACATATTGTGACGCTTCTTTACAGTTTGCGTGTTTGGTTCCCCGCGGTTGGAGCAGCGGGGAGTGAAATTGATTGTGATTTTTTTTTTTACTTGCAGGTACATATTGTGACGCTTCTTTACGTGTTGGCGTTTGGTTCCCTGCGGTTGGAGCAGATGGGAATGAAATTAATTTTGATTTATTTATTTTTTTTACTTGCAGGTACATATTGTGACGCTTCTTTACAGTTTGCGTGTTTGGTTCCCCGCGGTTGGAGCAGCGGGGAGTGAAATTAATTGTGATTTTTTTTTTTCTGTTTCTTGAAGGTACGTGCTCCTGACATGCGGAGCAGTTGAAAGTGAGAGGCCGAATTGTGACGCTTCTTTACAGGTTGTGTGTTTGGTTCCCCGCGGTTGGAGCAGCGGGGAGTGAAATTAATTGTGATTTTTTTTTTTTACTTGCAGGTACATATTGTGACGCTTCTTTACGTGTTGGCGTTTGGTTCCCTGCGGTTGGAGCAGATGGGAATGAAATGAATTTTGATTTATTTATTTTTTTTACTTGCAGGTACATATTGTTACGCTTCTTTACAGTTTGCGTGTTTGGTTCCCCGCGGTTGGAGCAGCGGGGAGTGAAATTAATTGTGATCTTTTTTTTTTTTTTTCTTGAAGGTACGTGCTCCTGACATGCGGAGCAGTTGAAAGTGACAGGAATTGTGACGCTTCTTTACGGTTTGGCGTTTCATTCCCCGCGGTCTGAGCTCCAGGCTGGAGCAGATGGGAGTGAAATGAATTGTGATGTTTTTGTTTTGTTTTTTAACTAGAATGTGCGTGCTCCTGAGTGCGGAGCAGTTGAAAGTGAGAGGCCGAATTGTAACGCTTCTTTACGCGTTGCGTGTTTGGTTCCCCGCGGTTGGAGCAGCTGGGAGTGAAATTAATTGTGCTTTTTTTAAAACTTGAAAGTGCGTGGTCCTGGCTGCGGAGCAGTTGAAAGTGAAAGGCCGAATTGTGACGCTTCTTTACGGTTTGGCGTTTCATTCCCTGGCGGTCTGAGCTCCAGGCTGGAGCAGATGGGAGTGAAATGAATTGTGATGTTTTTGTTTTGTTTTTTAACTAGAATGTGCGTGCTCCTGAGTGCGGAGCAGTTGAAAGTGAGAGGCCGAATTGTGACGCTTCTTCACGGGTTGCGTGTTTGGTTCCCCGCGGTTGGAGCAGCTGGGAATGAAATGAATTGTGATTTTTTTTTTTTTTTTTACTTGCAGGTACATATTGTGACGCTTCTTTACAGTTTGCGTGTTTGGTTCCCCGCGGTTGGAGCAGCGGGGAGTGAAATTAATTGTGATTTTTTTTTTTACTTGCAGGTACATATTGTGACGCTTCTTTACGTGTTGGCGTTTGGTTCCCTGCGGTTGGAGCAGATGGGAATGAAATTAATTTTGATTTATTTATTTTTTTTACTTGCAGGTACATATTGTTACGCTTCTTTACAGTTTGCGTGTTTGGTTCCCCGCGGTTGGAGCAGCGGGGAGTGAAATTAATTGTGATCTTTTTTTTTTTTTTTCTTGAAGGTACGTGCTCCTGACATGCGGAGCAGTTGAAAGTGACAGGAATTGTGACGCTTCTTTACGGTTTGGCGTTTCATTCCCCGCGGTCTGAGCTCCAGGCTGGAGCAGATGGGAGTGAAATGAATTGTGATGTTTTTGTTTTGTTTTTTAACTAGAATGTGCGTGCTCCTGACATGCGGAGCAGTTGAAAGTGAGAGGCCGAATTGTGACGCTTCTTTACAGTTTGCGTGTTTGGTTCCCCGCGGTTGGAGCAGCGGGGAGTGAAATTAATTGTGATTTATTTTATTTTTTTACTTGCAGGTACATATTGTTACGCTTCTTTACAGTTTGCGTGTTTGGTTCCCCGCGGTTGGAGCAGCGGGGAGTGAAATTAATTGTGATCTTTTTTTTTTTTTTTCTTGAAGGTACGTGCTCCTGACATGCGGAGCAGTTGAAAGTGACAGGAATTGTGACGCTTCTTTACGGTTTGGCGTTTCATTCCCTGGCGGTCTGAGCTCCAGGCTGGAGCAGATGGGAGTGAAATGAATTGTGATGTTTTTGTTTTGTTTTTTAACTAGAATGTGCGTGCTCCTGAGTGCGGAGCAGTTGAAAGTGAGAGGCCGAATTGTGACGCTTCTTTACAAGTTGTGTGTTTGGTTCCCCGCGGTCTGAGCTCCAGGAATCTGGAGCTCGTGAAAACCCGAATTGCGATGCCCCATTACAGGTTGATTTCTTCATACCCCAGTCCTAGCTCAGGCATCGGAGCAGCTGGGGTGAAAACCCGAATTGGGAACGTACGTTCAAGTTTAAAAAAAAACTTGAACGTACGTGCTCCTGACGTGCGGAGCAGTTGAAAGTGAAAGGCCGAATTGTGACGCTTCTTCACGGGTTGCGTGTTTGGTTCCCCGCGGTTGGAGCAGCTGGGAGTGAAATGAATTGTGATTTTTTTATTTTTTTTATTTGCAGGTACATATTGTGACGCTTCTTTACAGTTTGCGTGTTTGGTTCCCCGCGGTTGGAGCAGCGGGGAGTGAAATTAATTGTGATTTTTTTTTTACTTGCAGGTACATATTGTGACGCTTCTTTACGTGTTGGCGTTTGGTTCCCTGCGGTTGGAGCAGATGGGAATGAAATTAATTTTGATTTATTTATTTTTTTTACTTGCAGGTACATATTGTTACGCTTCTTTACAGTTTGCGTGTTTGGTTCCCCGCGGTTGGAGCAGCTGGGAGTGAAATTAATTGTGATCTTTTTTTTTTTTTTTTCTTGAAGGTACGTGCTCCTGACATGCGGAGCAGTTGAAAGTGACAGGAATTGTGACGCTTCTTTACGGTTTGGCGTTTCATTCCCTGGCGGTCTGAGCTCCAGGCTGGAGCAGATGGGAGTGAAATGAATTGTGATGTTTTTGTTTTGTTTTTTAACTAGAATGTGCGTGCTCCTGAGTGCGGAGCAGTTGAAAGTGAGAGGCCGAATTGTGACGCTTCTTTACAAGTTGTGTGTTTGGTTCCCCGCGGTTGGAGCAGCTGGGAGTGAAATGAATTGTGATTTTTTTGTTTTTGTTTAACTAGAATGTGCGTGCTCCTGAGTGCGGAGCAGTTGAAAGTGAGAGGCCGAATTGTGACGCTTCTTCACGGGTTGCGTGTTTGGTTCCCCGCGGTTGGAGCAGCTGGGAGTGAAATTAATTGTGATTTTTTTTTTACTTGCAGGTACATATTGTGACGCTTCTTTACGTGTTGGCGTTTGGTTCCCTGCGGTTGGAGCAGATGGGAATGAAATTAATTTTGATTTATTTATTTTTTTTACTTGCAGGTACATATTGTTACGCTTCTTTACAGTTTGCGTGTTTGGTTCCCCGCGGTTGGAGCAGCTGGGAGTGAAATTAATTGTGATTTTTTTTTTACTTGCAGGTACATATTGTGACGCTTCTTTACGTGTTGGCGTTTGGTTCCCTGCGGTTGGAGCAGATGGGAATGAAATTAATTTTGATTTATTTATTTTTTTTACTTGCAGGTACATATTGTTACGCTTCTTTACAGTTTGCGTGTTTGGTTCCCCGCGGTTGGAGCAGCGGGGAGTGAAATTAATTGTGATCTTTTTTTTTTTTTTTCTTGAAGGTACGTGCTCCTGACATGCGGAGCAGTTGAAAGTGAAAGGAATTGTGACGCTTCTTTACGGTTTGGCGTTTCATTCCCCGCGGTCTGAGCTCCAGGCTGGAGCAGATGGGAGTGAAATGAATTGTGATGTTTTTGTTTTGTTTTTTAACTAGAATGTGCGTGCTCCTGAGTGCGGAGCAGTTGAAAGTGAGAGGCCGAATTGTAACGCTTCTTTACGCGTTGCGTGTTTGGTTCCCCGCGGTTGGAGCAGCTGGGAGTGAAATTAATTGTGCTTTTTTTAAAACTTGAAAGTGCGTGGTCCTGGCTGCGGAGCAGTTGAAAGTGAAAGGCCGAATTGTGACGCTTCTTTACAGTTTGCGTGTTTGGTTCCCGCGGTTGGAGCAGCTGGGAGTGAAATGAATTGTGAATTTTTTTTTTTTTTATTTGCAGGTACATATTGTGACGCTTCTTTACAGTTTGCGTGTTTGGTTCCCCGCGGTTGGAGCAGCTGGGAGTGAAATTAATTGTGATTTTTTTTTTACTTGCAGGTACATATTGTGACGCTTCTTTACGTGTTGGCGTTTGGTTCCCTGCGGTTGGAGCAGATGGGAATGAAATTAATTTTGATTTATTTATTTTTTTTACTTGCAGGTACATATTGTGACGCTTCTTTACAGTTTGCGTGTTTGGTTCCCCGCGGTTGGAGCAGCTGGGAGTGAAATTAATTGTGATTTTTTTTTTTTTTTCTTGAAGGTACGTGCTCCTGACATGCGGAGCAGTTGAAAGTGAAAGGCCGAATTGTGACGCTTCTTCACGGGTTGCGTGTTTGGTTCCCCGCGGTTGGAGCAGCTGGGAGTGAAATGAATTGTGAATTTTTTTTTTTTTTTATTTGCAGGTACATATTGTGACGCTTCTTTACAGTTTGCGTGTTTGGTTCCCCGCGGTTGGAGCAGCTGGGAGTGAAATTAATTGTGATTTTTTTTTTACTTGCAGGTACATATTGTGACGCTTCTTTACGTGTTGGCGTTTGGTTCCCTGCGGTTGGAGCAGATGGGAATGAAATTAATTTTGATTTATTTATTTTTTTTACTTGCAGGTACATATTGTGACGCTTCTTTACAGTTTGCGTGTTTGGTTCCCCGCGGTTGGAGCAGCGGGGAGTGAAATGAATTGTGATTTATTTATTTTTTTTACTTGCAGGTACATATTGTTACGCTTCTTTACAGTTTGCGTGTTTGGTTCCCCGCGGTTGGAGCAGCGGGGAGTGAAATTAATTGTGATTTTTTTTTTCTGTTTCTTGAAGGTACGTGCTCCTGACATGCGGAGCAGTTGAAAGTGAGAGGCCGAATTGTGACGCTTCTTTACAGGTTGTGTGTTTGGTTCCCCGCGGTTGGAGCAGCGGGGAGTGAAATTAATTGTGATTTTTTTTTTTTTACTTGCAGGTACATATTGTGACGCTTCTTTACGTGTTGGCGTTTGGTTCCCTGCGGTTGGAGCAGATGGGAATGAAATGAATTTTGATTTATTTATTTTTTTTACTTGCAGGTACATATTGTTACGCTTCTTTACAGTTTGCGTGTTTGGTTCCCCGCGGTTGGAGCAGCGGGGAGTGAAATTAATTGTGATCTTTTTTTTTTTTTTTCTTGAAGGTACGTGCTCCTGACATGCGGAGCAGTTGAAAGTGACAGGAATTGTGACGCTTCTTTACGGTTTGGCGTTTCATTCCCCGCGGTCTGAGCTCCAGGCTGGAGCAGATGGGAGTGAAATGAATTGTGATGTTTTTGTTTTGTTTTTTAACTAGAATGTGCGTGCTCCTGAGTGCGGAGCAGTTGAAAGTGAGAGGCCGAATTGTGACGCTTCTTTACAAGTTGTGTGTTTGGTTCCCCGCGGTCTGAGCTCCAGGAATCTGGAGCTCGTGAAAACCCGAATTGCGATGCCCCATTACAGGTTGATTTCTTCATACCCCAGTCCTAGCTCAGGCATCGGAGCAGCTGGGGTGAAAACCCGAATTGGGAACGTACGTTCAAGTTTAAAAAAAAACTTGAACGTACGTGCTCCTGACGTGCGGAGCAGTTGAAAGTGAAAGGCCGAATTGTGACGCTTCTTCACGGGTTGCGTGTTTGGTTCCCCGCGGTTGGAGCAGCTGGGAGTGAAATGAATTGTGATTTTTTTATTTTTTTTATTTGCAGGTACATATTGTGACGCTTCTTTACAGTTTGCGTGTTTGGTTCCCAGCGGTTGGAGCAGCGGGGAGTGAAATTAATTGTGATTTTTTTTTTACTTGCAGGTACATATTGTGACGCTTCTTTACGTGTTGGCGTTTGGTTCCCTGCGGTTGGAGCAGATGGGAATGAAATTAATTTTGATTTATTTATTTTTTTTACTTGCAGGTACATATTGTTACGCTTCTTTACAGTTTGCGTGTTTGGTTCCCCGCGGTTGGAGCAGCTGGGAGTGAAATTAATTGTGATCTTTTTTTTTTTTTTTTGTTGAAGGTACGTGCTCCTGACATGCGGAGCAGTTGAAAGTGACAGGAATTGTGACGCTTCTTTACGGTTTGGCGTTTCATTCCCTGGCGGTCTGAGCTCCAGGCTGGAGCAGATGGGAGTGAAATGAATTGTGATGTTTTTGTTTTGTTTTTTAACTAGAATGTGCGTGCTCCTGAGTGCGGAGCAGTTGAAAGTGAGAGGCCGAATTGTGACGCTTCTTTACAGTTTGCGTGTTTGGTTCCCCGCGGTTGGAGCAGCTGGGAGTGAAATTAATTGTGATTTTTTTTTTACTTGCAGGTACATATTGTGACGCTTCTTTACGTGTTGGCGTTTGGTTCCCTGCGGTTGGAGCAGATGGGAATGAAATTAATTTTGATTTATTTATTTTTTTTACTTGCAGGTACATATTGTTACGCTTCTTTACAGTTTGCGTGTTTGGTTCCCCGCGGTTGGAGCAGCTGGGAGTGAAATTAATTGTGATCTTTTTTTTTTTTTTTTCTTGAAGGTACGTGCTCCTGACATGCGGAGCAGTTGAAAGTGACAGGAATTGTGACGCTTCTTTACGGTTTGGCGTTTCATTCCCTGGCGGTCTGAGCTCCAGGCTGGAGCAGATGGGAGTGAAATGAATTGTGATGTTTTTGTTTTGTTTTTTAACTAGAATGTGCGTGCTCCTGAGTGCGGAGCAGTTGAAAGTGAGAGGCCGAATTGTGACGCTTCTTTACAAGTTGTGTGTTTGGTTCCCCGCGGTCTGAGCTCCAGGAATCTGGAGCTCGTGAAAACCCGAATTGCGATGCCCTATTACAGGTTGATTTCTTCATACCCCAGTCCTAGCTCAGGCATCGGAGCAGCTGGGGTGAAAACCCGAATTGGGAACGTACGTTCAAGTTTTTTTAAAACTTGAACGTACGTTCAAGTTTAAAAAAAAACTTGAACGTACGTGCTCCTGAAGTGCGGAGCAGTTGAAAGTGAAAGGCCGAATTGTGACGCTTCTTTACATGTTGCGTGTTTGGTTCCCCGCGGTTGGAGCAGCTGGGAGTGAAATGAATTGTGCTTTTTTTAAAACTTGAAAGTGCGTGCTCCTGGCTGCGGAGCAGTTGAAAGTGAAAGGCCGAATTGTGACGCTTCTTTACATGTTGCGTGTTTGGTTCCCAGCGGTTGGAGCAGCTGGGGCCACCAAACCTATTTTATTTAATAATTTTAAGAGTTTCGAATACCACGCAGTTGTTTTTAATAACCCACAAATTTTAGCAGTAACAATTTACAGACCACCAAAAAAGTGCAGTATTTTTATCAATGAATTTTCGGAATTTTTATCAATTCTACATAATTCTTACAATATGATTATTTTAACCGGTGATTTTAATTTACATGTAGATATTTTAGACCCTGTTGCAAGGGAATTTTTAAATGTTCTTAATTACATGGATTTTACCTAGCATGTGACACAGCCAACTCACAACAGAGGACACACTCTGGACTTGGTCATCACTCATGGCCTGTCTGCGAGTGTGTCCTCTGTTGTTGACCTGGCTGTGTCAGATCATTTCTGTGTGTTTTTTCTCACTAACCCTGTTCTTAACAACTCCAAACTCCCTCCCACTGACTCCCTTTGTGAGCAGTTTGCAGACCACTTCATGGGAAAGATAAACAAAATCAGATGTGACATTTTATCTAACCAAACCACTGTTTTTAACACATCTGATTGTTTGTCTTTACCAGAGGAAACACTGGACAGCTTTGTCCTGGTTAATGCTGAGAGGCTTGATGAAGTTTTCTCCTCAGTGAGACCCACCACATGTCTTGTTGACCCCATTCCAACACGGTTCTTCAAGTCATTTTATGAATCTTTTAGAGACGAGCTTTTAAACATGATGAACTACTCTCTTCAGACAGGGGTCTTTCCCACTGCCTTTAAAGCTGCAGTGGTGAGGCCCCTGCTGAAGAAGAGCAATTTAGATTTTAATGATTTTAACAATTACAGACCAGTGTCTAACTTACCATTTTTAAGCAAAATTTTAGAAAAACTTGTTTTTACCCAGCTTAATTATTTTTTAAACACACAGAACATTCTTGAAGAATGTCAGTCTGGTTTTAGAGTAAACCACAGTACAGAGACAGCCTTGACAAAGATTTTAAATGATTTTAGACTAAATTATGATTCTAAACAGGTGACAGTGTTGGTTCTACTGGATCTAAGCGCTGCCTTTGATACAGTAGACCACACTATTCTTTTAAACAGACTCAAACACCTGGTCGGCCTCTCTGGTACTGTACACAAATGGTTTACTTCCTACCTCACAGACAGAACATTTATGGTAAGCTTAGACACCTACTCCTCTCAGGTTCATAAAATCACATGTGGTGTGCCCCAGGGTTCCATTTTAGGTCCTATACTTTTTAACCTGTACATGCTCCCTCTTGGTGATGTCATCAGGAGACATGGAATCAGCTTCCACAGCTATGCAGATGATACACAGCTTTACATCTCCATGTCTCCTGATGACACCAGCCCAGTGGATGCTCTTTTTAACTGTATTTTAGACATCAAATCCTGGATGGCAGAAAACTTCCTCCAGCTTAACCAGGACAAAACTGAGGTTTTAATCATCGGTCCTGAGGCCCAGAGAGAGAAACTTTTACCCAAATTACAGTCACAGTCTTTTAATCCATCATCACAAGTAAGAAACCTGGGCGTTATTTTTGACTCTGAGCTGACTTTTATTCCACACATTAAAAACATCACAAAAATTGGTTTTTACCATTTGAAAAACATAGCCAGAGTCCGTCCCATTCTCTCTCGGGCCAACACAGAGATGCTGATGCATGCTTTTATCACCAGTCGTATAGACTACTGTAATGCCCTGCTCTCTGGTCTTCCCAAAAAGGCGATTTCAGGTCTACAATTATTACAAAATTCAGCAGCACGTGTCCTGACTAAGACCAGGGGGCGGGACCACATTACACCGGTATTAGAATCCCTGCATTGGCTCCCTGTGTGTTTCAGGATCGATTTTAAAGTTCTCACTCATGGCCTGTCTGCGAGTGTGTCCTCTGTTGTTGACCTGGCTGTGTCAGATCATTTCTGTGTGTTTTTTCTCACTAACCCTGTTCTTAACAACTCCAAACTCCCTCCCACTGACTCCCTTTGTGAGCAGTTTGCAGACCACTTCATGGGAAAGATAAACAAAATCAGATGTGACATTTTATCTAACCAAACCACTGTTTTTAACACATCTGATTGTTTGTCTTTACCAGAGGAAACACTGGACAGCTTTGTCCTGGTTAATGCTGAGAGGCTTGATGAAGTTTTCTCCTCAGTGAGACCCACCACATGTCTTGTTGACCCCATTCCAACACGGTTCTTCAAGTCATTTTATGAATCTTTTAGAGACGAGCTTTTAAACATGATGAACTACTCTCTTCAGACAGGGGTCTTTCCCACTGCCTTTAAAGCTGCAGTGGTGAGGCCCCTGCTGAAGAAGAGCAATTTAGATTTTAATGATTTTAACAATTACAGACCAGTGTCTAACTTACCATTTTTAAGCAAAATTTTAGAAAAACTTGTTTTTACCCAGCTTAATTATTTTTTAAACACACAGAACATTCTTGAAGAATGTCAGTCTGGTTTTAGAGTAAACCACAGTACAGAGACAGCCTTGACAAAGATTTTAAATGATTTTAGACTAAATTATGATTCTAAACAGGTGACAGTGTTGGTTCTACTGGATCTAAGCGCTGCCTTTGATACAGTAGACCACATTATTCTTTTAAACAGACTCAAACACCTGGTCGGCCTCTCTGGTACTGTACACAAATGGTTTACTTCCTACCTCACAGACAGAACATTTATGGTAAGCTTAGACACCTACTCCTCTCAGGTTCATAAAATCACATGTGGTGTGCCCCAGGGTTCCATTTTAGGTCCTATACTTTTTAACCTGTACATGCTCCCTCTTGGTGATGTCATCAGGAGACATGGAATCAGCTTCCACAGCTATGCAGATGATACACAGCTTTACATCTCCATGTCTCCTGATGACACCAGCCCAGTGGATGCTCTTTTTAACTGTATTTTAGACATCAAATCCTGGATGGCAGAAAACTTCCTCCAGCTTAACCAGGACAAAACTGAGGTTTTAATCATCGGTCCTGAGGCCCAGAGAGAGAAACTTTTACCCAAATTACAGTCACAGTCTTTTAATCCATCATCACAAGTAAGAAACCTGGGCGTTATTTTTGACTCTGAGCTGACTTTTATTCCACACATTAAAAACATCACAAAAATTGGTTTTTACCATTTGAAAAACATAGCCAGAGTCCGTCCCATTCTCTCTCGGGCCAACACAGAGATGCTGATGCATGCTTTTATCACCAGTCGTATAGACTACTGTAATGCCCTGCTCTCTGGTCTTCCCAAAAAGGCGATTTCAGGTCTACAATTATTACAAAATTCAGCAGCACGTGTCCTGACTAAGACCAGGGCGCGGGACCACATTACACCGGTATTAGAATCCCTGCATTGGCTCCCTGTGTGTTTCAGGATCGATTTTAAAGTTCTCACTCATGGCCTGTCTGCGAGTGTGTCCTCTGTTGTTGACCTGGCTGTGTCAGATCATTTCTGTGTGTTTTTTCTCACTAACCCTGTTCTTAACAACTCCAAACTCCCTCCCACTGACTCCCTTTGTGAGCAGTTTGCAGACCACTTCATGGGAAAGATAAACAAAATCAGATGTGACATTTTATCTAACCAAACCACTGTTTTTAACACATCTGATTGTTTGTCTTTACCAGAGGAAACACTGGACAGCTTTGTCCTGGTTAATGCTGAGAGGCTTGATGAAGTTTTCTCCTCAGTGAGACCCACCACATGTCTTGTTGACCCCATTCCAACACGGTTCTTCAAGTCATTTTATGAATCTTTTAGAGACGAGCTTTTAAACATGATGAACTACTCTCTTCAGACAGGGGTCTTTCCCACTGCCTTTAAAGCTGCAGTGGTGAGGCCCCTGCTGAAGAAGAGCAATTTAGATTTTAATGATTTTAACAATTACAGACCAGTGTCTAACTTACCATTTTTAAGCAAAATTTTAGAAAAACTTGTTTTTACCCAGCTTAATTATTTTTTAAACACACAGAACATTCTTGAAGAATGTCAGTCTGGTTTTAGAGTAAACCACAGTACAGAGACAGCCTTGACAAAGATTTTAAATGATTTTAGACTAAATTATGATTCTAAACAGGTGACAGTGTTGGTTCTACTGGATCTAAGCGCTGCCTTTGATACAGTAGACCACACTATTCTTTTAAACAGACTCAAACACCTGGTCGGCCTCTCTGGTACTGTACACAAATGGTTTACTTCCTACCTCACAGACAGAACATTTATGGTAAGCTTAGACACCTACTCCTCTCAGGTTCATAAAATCACATGTGGTGTGCCCCAGGGTTCCATTTTAGGTCCTATACTTTTTAACCTGTACATGCTCCCTCTTGGTGATGTCATCAGGAGACATGGAATCAGCTTCCACAGCTATGCAGATGATACACAGCTTTACATCTCCATGTCTCCTGATGACACCAGCCCAGTGGATGCTCTTTTTAACTGTATTTTAGACATCAAATCCTGGATGGCAGAAAACTTCCTCCAGCTTAACCAGGACAAAACTGAGGTTTTAATCATCGGTCCTGAGGCCCAGAGAGAGAAACTTTTACCCAAATTACAGTCACAGTCTTTTAATCCATCATCACAAGTAAGAAACCTGGGCGTTATTTTTGACTCTGAGCTGACTTTTATTCCACACATTAAAAACATCACAAAAATTGGTTTTTACCATTTGAAAAACATAGCCAGAGTCCGTCCCATTCTCTCTCGGGCCAACACAGAGATGCTGATGCATGCTTTTATCACCAGTCGTATAGACTACTGTAATGCCCTGCTCTCTGGTCTTCCCAAAAAGGCGATTTCAGGTCTACAATTATTACAAAATTCAGCAGCACGTGTCCTGACTAAGACCAGGGCGCGGGACCACATTACACCGGTATTAGAATCCCTGCATTGGCTCCCTGTGTGTTTCAGGATCGATTTTAAAGTTCTCACTCATGGCCTGTCTGCGAGTGTGTCCTCTGTTGTTGACCTGGCTGTGTCAGATCATTTCTGTGTGTTTTTTCTCACTAACCCTGTTCTTAACAACTCCAAACTCCCTCCCACTGACTCCCTTTGTGAGCAGTTTGCAGACCACTTCATGGGAAAGATAAACAAAATCAGATGTGACATTTTATCTAACCAAACCACTGTTTTTAACACATCTGATTGTTTGTCTTTACCAGAGGAAACACTGGACAGCTTTGTCCTGGTTAATGCTGAGAGGCTTGATGAAGTTTTCTCCTCAGTGAGACCCACCACATGTCTTGTTGACCCCATTCCAACACGGTTCTTCAAGTCATTTTATGAATCTTTTAGAGACGAGCTTTTAAACATGATGAACTACTCTCTTCAGACAGGGGTCTTTCCCACTGCCTTTAAAGCTGCAGTGGTGAGGCCCCTGCTGAAGAAGAGCAATTTAGATTTTAATGATTTTAACAATTACAGACCAGTGTCTAACTTACCATTTTTAAGCAAAATTTTAGAAAAACTTGTTTTTACCCAGCTTAATTATTTTTTAAACACACAGAACATTCTTGAAGAATGTCAGTCTGGTTTTAGAGTAAACCACAGTACAGAGACAGCCTTGACAAAGATTTTAAATGATTTTAGACTAAATTATGATTCTAAACAGGTGACAGTGTTGGTTCTACTGGATCTAAGCGCTGCCTTTGATACAGTAGACCACACTATTCTTTTAAACAGACTCAAACACCTGGTCGGCCTCTCTGGTACTGTACACAAATGGTTTACTTCCTACCTCACAGACAGAACATTTATGGTAAGCTTAGACACCTACTCCTCTCAGGTTCATAAAATCACATGTGGTGTGCCCCAGGGTTCCATTTTAGGTCCTATACTTTTTAACCTGTACATGCTCCCTCTTGGTGATGTCATCAGGAGACATGGAATCAGCTTCCACAGCTATGCAGATGATACACAGCTTTACATCTCCATGTCTCCTGATGACACCAGCCCAGTGGATGCTCTTTTTAACTGTATTTTAGACATCAAATCCTGGATGGCAGAAAACTTCCTCCAGCTTAACCAGGACAAAACTGAGGTTTTAATCATCGGTCCTGAGGCCCAGAGAGAGAAACTTTTACCCAAATTACAGTCACAGTCTTTTAATCCATCATCACAAGTAAGAAACCTGGGCGTTATTTTTGACTCTGAGCTGACTTTTATTCCACACATTAAAAACATCACAAAAATTGGTTTTTACCATTTGAAAAACATAGCCAGAGTCCGTCCCATTCTCTCTCGGGCCAACACAGAGATGCTGATGCATGCTTTTATCACCAGTCGTATAGACTACTGTAATGCCCTGCTCTCTGGTCTTCCCAAAAAGGCGATTTCAGGTCTACAATTATTACAAAATTCAGCAGCACGTGTCCTGACTAAGACCAGGGGGCGGGACCACATTACACCGGTATTAGAATCCCTGCATTGGCTCCCTGTGTGTTTCAGGATCGATTTTAAAGTTCTTTTACTGGTTTTTAAATGTCTTAATGGTCTTGGGCCTTCTTATCTTACAGAACTGCTTTTATCCTATGAACCCTCGCGGCCCCTGCGCTCCTCCGGCAGCAGGCTCCTCTATTTATTGATTATTTATTTTATTATTTATTGACTTATTTATTAGTTTTAGTGTTGAATGAGGTGGCTCCTCCTCCTGTGTTGAATGAGGTGGCTCCTCCTCCTGTGTTGAATGAGGTGGCTCCTCCTCCTGTGTTGAATGAGGTGGCTCCTCCTCCTGTGTTGAATGAGGTGGTGTTGAATGAGATGTCTCCTCCTGTGTTGAATGAGGTGGGTCCTCCTCCTGTGTTGAATGAGGTGGCTCCTCCTGTGTTGAATGAGGTGGCTCCTCCTCCTGTGTGGACAGAGGTGGCTCCTACTCCAGTGTGGACCGAGGTTGCTTCTCCTGCTGTGTTGAATGAGGTGGCTCCTCCTCCTGTGTTGAATGAGGTGGCTCCTCCTGTGTTGAATGAGGTGGTTCCTCCTCCTGTGTTGAATGAGGTGGCTCCTCTTCCTGTGTTGAATGAGGTGTCTCCTCCTGTGTTGAATGAGGTGGGTCCTCCTCCTGTGTTGAATGAGGTGGCTCCTCCTGTGTTGAATGAGGTGGCTCCTCCTGTGTTGACTGAGGTGGCTCCTCCTGCTGTGTTGAATGAGGTGGCTCCTCCTCCTGTGTTGAATGAGGTGGCTCCTCCTGTGTTGAATGAGGTGGTTCCTCCTCCTGTGTTGAATGAGGTGGCTCCTCTTCCTGTGTTGAATGAGGTGTCTCCTCCTGTGTTGAATGAGGTGGGTCCTCCTCCTGTGTTGAATGAGGTGGCTCCTCCTGTGTTGAATGAGGTGGCTCCTCCTGTGTTGACTGAGGTGGCTCCTCCTGCTGTGTTGAATGAGGTGGCTCCTCCTCCAGTGTTGAATGAGGTGGCTCCTCCTCCAGTGTTGAATGAGGTGGCTCCTCCTCCAGTGTGGACCGAGGTGGCTCCTCCTCCAGTGTGGACCGAGGTGGCTCCTCCTCCTTTGTTGAATGAGGTAGCTCCTCCTGTGTTGAATGAGGTGGCTCCTCCTGTGTTGAATGAGGTGGCTCCTCCTCACACACACACTGATCCACACATGCACTGACACACACACACTGATACACACACGCACTGATACACACACACGCACTGATACACACACACACAGTGATACACATGAAAGTTGCAATTTGCCCCCGCTCCAAAATTGTGATTTTTTAAAAACTTGAACGTACGTGCTCCTGCGTGCGGAGCAGTTGAAAGTGAGAGGCTGAATTGTGATGCTTCTTTACGTGTGCATGCTTCATTCCCAGCGGTCTGAGCTCCAGGCATTGGAGCAGCTGGGAGTGAAATAAATTGTCCTTTTTTTAAGTTTTTTTTTTTTACTTGAATGTGCGTGCTCCTGGGTGCGGAGCAGTTGAAAGTGAGAGGCCGAATTGTGACGCTTCTTTAGGGGTTGCGTGTTTGGTTCCCCGCAGTTGGAGCAGATGGGAGTGAAATGATTTGTAATTTTTTGGGTTTTTTTTTTTTACTTGAACGTACATGCTCTTGACGTGCGGAGCAGTTGAAAGAGCAATGACGAATTGTGATGCCCTGCTCTCTGGTCTTCCCAAAAAGGCGATTTCAGGTCTACAATTATTACAAAATTCAGCAGCACGTGTCCTGACTAAGACCAGGGGGCGGGACCACATTACACCGGTATTAGAATCCCTGCATTGGCTCCCTGTGTGTTTCAGGATCGATTTTAAAGTTCTTTTACTGGTTTTTAAATGTCTTAATGGTCTTGGGCCTTCTTATCTTACAGAACTGCTTTTATCCTATGAACCCTCGCGGCCCCTGCGCTCCTCCGGCAGCAGGCTCCTAGTCATTCCCAAAGTCAGGACACACACGCATGGAGAGGCCTCTTTCCAGTTTTATGGCCCCCGTCTATGGAACGGGCCGACTTGTGAGAGACTGGATCCACTGCCAGTATTTGATAGAACTGGGTCCACTGCCAGTATTCGGTGAAAAGAAACATCCAGTAGCATGAGTGCATGACACATTAAGAGCTTGAAAGAGGAAAAGGAACTCTTACTACAGCATAACAATGACTGGGTCCACTGCCAGTGCAGAGTGAGAACCTAAGAGGGGTACTCACAGATACAGAGCCAGCAGGAACATGGACGGACATTGGTTTCTGTCCTGGATCACCACTGCTGGATTCGAACAAGGTTTACTTGGTGAACTTTTCCAATACAGGCTTCTTTCCATTTGAAAAGGAAATCTTCATCTGCAAAGACTGGTAAATCTAAGGAGAATGTATTTTGGAAATGCAAAATGCTTAACTAAACATACCCAACGGGCATAGTTCTGATCCTATGCCATTTTTGATTCATCTCACAACTTTTCAGTCTTTTTGGGTCCAAAATCTCATGTGTGTACCACCATGTTGCCCTAACAACGTGCTGCTAATACAATCCAAGCAACAATGGCTCTCCACCACTCCTGATTTCCTCACTTTTGGGACTACTGGAAGTTACGAGTGCTAAAACATCTAAAATGGGGAGCAAAACTTCAAGGGAGTATTCCCCTCCAGGACGCCCCATCGTTGATTTTATTAGAAGAAAACATGGAGATAAGAAGTCTTCAGAATTTGGTGCATTCAGTTTAAAAAATGTTCATGCATTGGAAAACAAATTATGTGAAATTGAAGTCGAAATGAGAGAAAAAATAACATTTTTGATCAAAAAATTAGAAAACATCGAAAATTACAAGGAATGTTTAAAAATGTGGAAAGACGAAGCTGAAGTCAAAATCAGAAAAACTATGCACAAGCCTCTTCTCTTTGAAGATGCAACTGAAATGTGTGAGCTGAAATTGCCCCACTCGCAGAACTCTTTGTCTCAACAGTTGACTGTACTGAAGTTTGATCCAGATCTGAACAACCCCCATCCAACCTGTCTCTCTGATCCTTCACCAAATAACTCTACAACGCAGGACAGTAATGGACACGTGAAAATACAGATGGAAACAAGCAAAGTGAGCCGTACTGAAGAAGACACAATGTACTCTATGCCAATGGTTGAAGTCTCTGGTCCACAAGGTTCAACATTAGTTTTCCGCCCTTGGATTTCTTCTGAAATATCTGCAGCATCTCAACATCTGCCCAATCCTACAGCATCAGGTCAGACTTTTGCATCACTTTTTGTCAAGATTTCAAACCTACTATGAAAGAACTAAGGAGAGTATTGATCCTGAAAATGAAACCTACTGAATGGCACAAAATAGCTGATCAACTTCAAAACACTGAACTGCGGAGTCACGTGGGAGCACCGAACAAGATGGTCGCCTAAGTGAGAACTGCCCGTCAAGGCCCTCATTTTCATCTGAATTCACCATCTAAATTCGGCTTCTTCTTAATGAACTATTAATGTTCAGTGGTCATAAGTGGTTTTCTGCTGGATTTGTGATTTTGGAGTAATGACGACTAGAACAGCGTCTGCCAAACACGGTGCTACGGCTAGCGGGGCTAATCCCAAATCAGCTAGCCAAACCACGGAGCTAATTGTGTTAGCTGAAATGCAACAGTCTTTACTAAAAGCCACGGAGGAAATGGGGAAAGTTGGGCAGCTTTTGACGAGCTTACAAGTAGAGGTGAACGAAGTGAAAGAAGCTAACAAGGGGATACGGAATGATGTTGACCAGGTCATGGTTCGGTTGGACGAAGCGGAGCGCCGTATTTCTCAGTTAGAGGATGTTAGGCGTGTTCTATCAAAATGACGACTGGATTCGATCAGTTCAAATCTTAAAAGTTTATTCCCCTGACAGTTACAATCTAATACAGGACCCGGGGTCATATGATCTATCCCTCGTGTGTGCAGCAGGCGGTCTGTCTGCTTTTCCCTGGCCCCGTAACATAAAAATATAACATGAAACATGAATATGCAAATATTATGTTGAGTAGGTTGTCGCCCAGGTTCCTCCCTTCGGCCTCGCTCATCTCTCCGGGCTGCACCAGTCTATTTTTCCGGCCTTGAGTCTCATCCGACCACCCTGTAAAGGAGCGTCTACAGACCCCAATAGCCTTCCCCAATTCATATCACACAATATTGCTTTTAGCATAGTTTCAGTATTATCACAAGATGCTCCACTCTAGTATAAACATCGTGGCTGTCAGGCGACATGATTCACCTCCTACAATGTTGCCTTAACTCGGTTAAAGGAGTTTCTGCAAGGGACCAACTGTCTCCCATAATTCACGTTTTACCTTTAACCTAATTTCAGTGTTAGTAGATGGTATTCAACTTTTAGTATGGTGCTTGTTAGACAACCTCCAAAAAGATACAACATTCAAAGAATATATAAATTCAGTATAAAAATGGTGATTACATAATAATATTCAAAACTTATATGATTTCAGTATCAAAAGATATATATGTATATGTGATGGCCCTAAGAAACTTTATTCAATCAATATGCATTCCATATTTTTGATATATGTGTTTGTAATGCAACTTAAAAGCTTTATTACTTGACATACCCTTCATTTCCCCCTTTTGACCTCTTCTAAGAGGTCACATCCCAGAGCAAGGTAACATCACGTGGCAGCTGGTCCCCTCCGTCATCCTCCATACTCAACAAAGGATACTGTCCCCTCAGTGCAAATATAACAAGCACGGCGACCAATGAAGTAACCAATGAGACAACCAGACCTTTCCATTTACCCAATACATTATTTAGCCACGTATTCATCGGATTTTCCACTCCAGCTGCATCGTGCATCTCTCTAGACAACATGCACAGTCCTTCTAGAGCCTTGGTCACCGACCCATCCGGAGCTGTGTTATTAGGAATAAAGGTACAACATTGATCGTTAAAAATATGACAAACCCCCACTTTTTCTGCGAGGAGCATGTCTAGGGCCATTCTGTTTTGGAAAGCTACCAAGGATGTTGGGTGAAGCTGATCGGCCAAACCTTCTACTGCGTCCCTCGTTAAGTTACTAAACTAAGCCTAAGCAAATTATAGTAAATATAATTGATGGCGTCCACATTTTTGTTTGGTGTGATCGGGAAAATTGCAGCAATTAGAGGTATATTTTCAAAGCCGGACGCTATTTGGTCCGCTAAGTTATATTCATCCAGGACCCCTCTAGGAATGCCAATAGCATCAATATAAGTGGGGTTGTTGTGGTCCAGGAGTTCTGGCATTACTGAACGCTTAACCCTCTGAGGGTGGGGTAGAGTCTTATTAAGGTGTCCCCAGAGGGTGATGGGCATAATTAGCCGCACCATAGCACCAATGCCCGTAAATTTTGCCTTCAACTTGTACCTCAATTGCATGTCTCCGCACAGCCAATATAGATCTCCCCGTATCCTGGTGTAGGGCACTGGATTTGGCAGCTGCACCACGTGTTCACACCAGTCTTCTGGAAGCTCTCCCCACTGCAAAGATTCATGATCGCCTTTAGTAGAATTGAAACAGATATGATTAGCTCATACTGGAGTGAACATCGGGGGCTGCACAGGCTTTTTCTAGAGAGGGTATAATTTGGACAAGTCAATACATATTTCATTCTCTTTAGTGTTATTACTGTCAAATAGGTTCAACATACAATCATACCCATGATGATCGTCTAGGTGAATTGGCGCAGGGTGGGTCTTTAGAGTCGGTCTGGCCGATGAGCACACAATACAATCTGTAAAGTTGGTCACTTTGTATAGTTAACACTGGGGGGACAACCCCTTTTTTTAACAGGGCATTTGGAGTCTTGCAATAAACAACGGAACATAAATCAAATTGGAATGCAAGGGATGGCCCCTTGGTGTCCTGTATGGTCATTTTGACATACTTATCACATTCTGAGATTGACCGTGGGTCAAGTTTTAGGAGAATCTTTTCCACATTGGTTTGTACATGTTTTTGATTTGCTTCCCAGAGAAGGATGGCGAAGGCAACCAGCACACCCACAATCAATATCACTACAATTCCCCATTTCCCCCTTTTGCTCAGGGGGAGCTCCATGCAATCTAAAATAGCTGTGCGTGTGTGTGAGTGTACTTAACCTTCCACCAGGACGTATTACCAAACCATGTACAGGAAGGAGAGACCAAAGCCGAACACCACACCTGGAGTTTAAAACCGTCGAACGTCACCGGAGCAAACAAAATACACCTATGGAAATATGTAAAAAGAGAACAAACAAACAAACACCAAAGATTCAAGGGTCCACCGGTCTGGTCTGTGTTAGATGAAACCACTTATGGCCTTTGCCTTCCAACCGGACAGCCCTGTCGGTGTGAGCAGTCACTCTGTATGGGCCAGTCCAGCATGGTTCAGACCACTTATGAGACAGAACTTTCAGATAGACCTCAGAGGGTGGAGGCAGAGCAGCCTCCTTGGTGGACACCTCCAGCCGTTCTTCCGACACCTGAGAAGAAAAAACTAGATAACAGATGCCGCAATTGATTCCAGTATGGCTTGTACTGGAGATTTGGAAGGGGCTCCTCTTCCTGTGGTACCAATGTAGCCCCTGGCCCTGGCATCAAACGTCCAGTGAGCAAGTCATAAGGAGAGAAACCAGTAACTTTGTTAATAGACTATCTCACTGCCAGAAGAGCCAGGGGTATGGCGTGGAGCCAATTAAGCCCTGAAGTCTTAGCCAATTTGTCTGTTAAAGTGTTCAGCCCGTCCTTGACTTTCAGGATGATACACAGAACCAAATTTATGACACAGACCAAGCATTTTTTCAACCTTTTGAAGAGCATGGTCGTGGAAATGTGTACCATTATCAGACCTAATCAGAGCTGGAAAGCCATGAGTAGGAATATAATGATTAATCATGACCTTGATCACAGAAGAGTATCCTCGCGGTTCACAGAATAGGCTTCAGGTCAGATACATTCTAAGCTGTTTTTATTCAGTTTAGGTTAGTTTACCATTACCAGTCACCAGGGGGTTCTCAGAGACTCTGGACCTGTTGGGAGAGAACTATAGACTTAAGTTAGTCAGTGCTTTGTAATCAAGACCTTATGAATTTGAAGATTTTTAAGGACACTTGTTTCAGGTTGGAGAGGAGTGTCCATCCTTTTCCTAATTAAGATCTCATGTAAAGAGAAATCAAGAATGCTGGCTGTGGATCACGTTGCCATCAGCGCTAATGGCAAAGCATCCAACCATGTCATTCTGGTAAAGTTCATGTTTTATTTCCCCATTTGCTCAAGTGATGAGGCCCCCCTCTATAAAATATAGCCATATGTAACAGTCTGTCAATTGTCAGGTGGTCTATTGTGACACTTATTTGTCCTGTTGGTTACATATTTGGTACATATTTGTCATATCTGTGCCAGTCCAAATACTGAGCTCGAGTCAATAACCTGCCAGTGTCTATCAGTTCTATTGAATGTTCAGTTGTTTGTACAGTGCTGGTGGTAAATCCCTTCTGTGCCTATTGAGAGGCATCAGTGTATATAAGATGCCATAATTACTGCCTAAACCATAACTGTCCTTTGTTAATGTTGTCCAGTTTAATGTTGTCCAGTTTAGCTGTATATTATATCAACTGCAACCTCCTCGTCCAGTTTAGCCTTAAGTTATATAACCTGCAACCTCCCCCTTTTTAACAACTTTATTTTATCTGATCAACATTCATATACTTCAAACATTCATTCACAGCAATAATTTATTCTATTTGTAAATACTTAACATTATTTAAAACCAGGTTTTGATTAAGATTTAAATGGGACTTATTTCTTTAAGATTTTTCCTAGTGTTTAATTATCTTTAAATTTAGACACATTCATACTGCTGAACATTTTGTTTTTCATATGTCAGATGTATTGAAATGGGTTTATTGTGACTCCCCTATTTAGTTGTTGTTATTAGCTCAATTGTTTTACGAGCATTAAAAAGCCACTGTTTTATGTTCTGATAATATAATTCAGTTTAAAATACAAAGTTCAAACACATTTCAGGAGCAATAACATTTTGATCTAATAGAAGGTATCATAGTATATGAACTAAACATTTACACCAAACAATTTAAAGCCTTTCAGACACCAGCAGTCTCAAATTTCACACATAATATAGCTACATATTTCTTTCCACATTGGAAATTCTACTGTTTAAAAACTTTGGTTTCTAATTTTGTTAATTGTGGCCATTCTAAATGCCATTTCAAATGCGTTGCATATGCAGTACGTAGCAGCCCCAGTTTAACAGCGCTAATGTACAATGAAAAGAAACAGCCTAAATAATGTTATATTGATATATGATTATTTTCAGGAATGGAGGAAAACTATTTCAAATAAATGAATACACTTCTAAATTTTGAAATTAAGTTAAAAAACAAAATCTTTGACTGTGTGGATCTGAGAACAGGCTCCAGTCATGAGTGCCCAGGTAAACACAGCCCAAACGCAGCAGCAGAGACAGGTTTATGGGGCCTTTAGAGGAGCAGCAGAGCACTTGAAGCTTTTGATTCAGTTCATTCATTTGTCATGTGACCAGTAGTGGAGGAGCCCAGTCCACAGATGAGTTTCAGAGCCATCAGGACTTTCTTTGGTTTTAGTTCAGTTCATGTTTCTCAGTGATGCAGCAGCTATGTTTAGACAGTCTTTAGACAACAGCAGAGCAGAGCCAGTCCAGGTCATGTGACCTTTCAGTTCAGAGCTGGAGCGATGCACCCAGAGCCACTGCACTCGGACCACGCCCACCCAGACACAACAGGCCAAAGACCCACCTCAAATCCACTTCAGTCAAAACTAAAATCTGTTTATCTTGCATATACAAGTTGTTCATTTTCCCCTGAAAAAATGTGTAAACAGTTTGCATAAGAAATCTGTATCTATATTACAATATCCTAAAGTTAAAGTGAGGAATTTCCAATAATTATAAAGACATGGTTTGAATTGTCTACTTAAATTTCAGCATGATCTAATTAAACAAAAATTCTTCTAACGTTTATTTGAATGCTAAAATAAATCTTTACTGTCAGATGAGTTTAAAACATACTGCTCCTTCTTTGCATTGTACAAACATCATCAACTGTGGCACTTTAACCACTGGTCTTGTATCATGTAGGTGCAGTTATACTCAAGTTTAATTATATTGCTGGGATCATTATTTAGTAAATTGCTTTCATTTTAAACCACTCACAGAGGCACCAATATGGGATAAAGTGTATTTATTCATCATTTATCATCAGTACAATTTTGTTTGACATTTTTGATCATGGGTTCAGATTGTATTTTATAACTATGTCTGTTCATTTGTTCTGTGTCCACATTTCATTCTTTAGCTCGATAGAGATAGTTACAGATTTTCTGAACTGCAGCTTTAATGTAGTCACAAGCAGCACTGATAGTTATTACACAAATCTCTCATATTTTAGACTGAATTATATTATGATATAATCTAATAGTACAACAATATTTTAGTATAATAATATCTTGTCCTAGGATGCCTCCAATCTGCAACTCGTTTGCACCCTTTAAAAACTCTCCCACTCTTTAAACACTGTCTTGCTCAGTTTAAGAACTTTCCCATTACTTTAAAAGACTTTCCTGTCACTTTACTATGTCTAATACAAGTCTGTCAGTCCATGTTTCTTTTGTCATAGTAGCGGTACAATTATGTTTGTACATTGTCAATTCTGTCCGTCTCTAAGTCTGATTTACACACCTGTAATTTGGACTATTGGGAATGAAAATGTTAGTTTAAACATAATGTATGGATCCAAACCTTTCACCACACAGAGGTCCCACCAGATTTGACCTTGTCCACCCAACGCAGAGGCCAAGACGTCTGTGCGGGGTGGGGGTTCCAGCAGGACATGTGTGATTTCAGTTTTAAAGACTCGACACTTCTAGACCCCAGGTTTTCACCTTTATTTTCTCCTCCCCCAAATGCAGCCAGTCTCTGCTCCAGCCAATACTCCATGCGGTAAAGGCTAAAAAAGAGAAGTCAGAGACCCAAGCCACCCACAGTGATTCCAAAAGAAGAAGTTCTGTCCCTGCCAGTTTATCCAAATATTGCTCGGCTGAGTGGGTCCCAAGCCCAGGGCCCCAAGCCCCCACAGTCCAAATGTCTAGTCAGAATGCACACTATCCGTCCATGTTGTACTGTATTATTTCAACTCGGTGACCCTAAACCTACACAATTATAAGAAAACTCCACCTCAGACCGTTGCACCTGCCTGGTATAACTCACTTAATCACACAAAAAATCTTAGACACAATCAGCTCACCTTGTCGGGGAGCGGCACAATTTACTGGGTTCTCAAAAGACTATACGTCTCCGCGCACAATTTCTCTTATCACATAAACACATACATTTTCAGGTCACCACGCCAGGCAGTTCACGGTGGGTCACAGGACTCTAACCTGAACGCAGCCGTTAACCTTTTGACCAGGGACTCTAACCCCGTCAGCAGGACTCTAACCTGCTTTAATATCAGGACTTTAACCTGATATAGGTCGCTGACCTTTTGACTAGGGACTCTAACCCCATCAGCAGGACTCTAACCTGCTTCACTATCAGGACTTTAACCTGATAGAGGCCGTTGACCTTTTGACTAGGGACTCTAACCCCGTCAGCAGGACTCTAACCTGCTTCACTATCAGGACTTTAACCTGATAGAGGCCGTTGACCTTTTGACTAGGGACTCTAACCCCGTCAGCAGGACTCTAACCTGCTTCACTATCAGGACTTTAACCTGATAGAGGTCATTGACCTTGACTAGGGACTTTAACCCCGTCAGCAGGACTCTAACCTGCTTTAATATCAGGACTTTAACCTGATATAGGTCGTTGACCTTGACTAGGGACTTTAACCCCTGTCAGCAGGACTCTAACCTGCTTTAATATCAGGACTTTAACCTGATATAGGTCGTTGACCTTGACTAGGGACTTTAACCCCGTCAGCAGGACTCTAACCTGCTTTAATATCAGGACTTTAACCTGATATAGGTCGTTGACCTTGACTAGGGACTTTAACCCCGTCAGCAGGACTCTAACCTGCTTTAATATCAGGACTTTAACCTGATATAGGTCGTTGACCTTGACTAGGGACTTTAACCCCGTCAGCAGGACTCTAACCTGCTTTACTATCAGGACTTTAACCTGATAGAGGTCGCTGACCTTTTGTCCAGGGACTCTAACCCTGGACTCTAACACATAAACACTTTCAGGTTGCTACATAAACATACCTACGTCTCAAAGATTATACCAGGCAGGGCAAAACTCTCAATTGCATAACAATCCAAAACACACCAAATTCACCGAGTTGTGCAACACATAAGATCTAAATCTCAACACATCCTCTGGTCAGATAAAAACCTTCAACAGAACTCAACAAAAGTTCACCACATCATATGACCCCGGGTCTGCTCTTGTTATGATATTAACACTTTTAAAAGAGAAAAAATATATATATGCTCACCTTATCTGGACCGCTCTTATACGATAATAGCGCCTTTAATACATGTTCACCTCCACTGGGCAGCACCTCTCTCCTTAATTTTGATATGTCCAATAGCAGAAATTCGGTTCTTTATCACAACAGGCTTTCTGTTCACCTTTCAGAATTGACGGGCGCCCTTGGAGAGAAGTCCCGTCCAAGCGGAGGCGCGCGGAGTCCTACTCCCCTCGCGCAGTTGTCTCACCAATTGTTAGGCGTGTTCTATCAAAATGACGACTGGATTCGATCAGTTCAAATCTTAAAAGTTTATTCCCCTGACAGTTACAATCTAATACAGGACCCGGGGTCATATGATCTATCCCTCGTGTGTGCAGCAGGCGGTCTGTCTGCTTTTCCCTGGCCCCGTAACATAAAAATATAACATGAAACATGAATATGCAAATATTATGTTGAGTAGGTTGTCGCCCAGGTTCCTCCCTTCGGCCTCGCTCATCTCTCCGGGCTGCACCAGTCTATTTTTCCGGCCTTGAGTCTCATCCGACCACCCTGTAAAGGAGCGTCTACAGACCCCAATAGCCTTCCCCAATTCATATCACACAATATTGCTTTTAGCATAGTTTCAGTATTATCACAAGATGCTCCACTCTAGTATAAACATCGTGGCTGTCAGGCGACATGATTCACCTCCTACAATGTTGCCTTAACTCGGTTAAAGGAGTTTCTGCAAGGGACCAACTGTCTCCCATAATTCACGTTTTACCTTTAACCTAATTTCAGTGTTAGTAGATGGTATTCAACTTTTAGTATGGTGCTTGTTAGACAACCTCCAAAAAGATACAACATTCAAAGAATATATAAATTCAGTATAAAAATGGTGATTACATAATAATATTCAAAACTTATATGATTTCAGTATCAAAAGATATATATGTATATGTGATGGCCCTAAGAAACTTTATTCAATCAATATGCATTCCATATTTTTGATATATGTGTTTGTAATGCAACTTAAAAGCTTTATTACTTGACATACCCTTCAAGGATGAAAACCGCCAGTTACGCAAATCTGCAGACAAGAGTACCAAGAAATGCGAGGAGCTTCACCAGGCCATAGAAGATGCAGCTAATAGAGACAGGAGACAAAATCTGCGTTTGATCGGTCTAAAAGAAAGGATGGAAAACGGCAAAGTAGAAGAATGCGTGAGGCAGATAATAGCGGAGGCACTTGGGGTTGAGCTTGACCGCACGCAGTTACAGCGGGTGCACCGCACCTCAGGGCCGGTGCCGGAGGACGACAAACCACCCAGGCCAATTATTATGCGATTTCTGAGCTACTTGGAACGAGAACGAGTGCTGGCGGCCGCTAGAGCGAAATATAAAAGTAAGGAGGTCATCGTGTTGGAGGGGATGCAGGTTGTCTTTTTTCCCTGACATGACAAGAGAAACCGCGGAGAAACGGAAAAAGTTTACCGACGCCAGACGGAGGCTTCACGAGCTGGATGTGCGCTTTACCCTGGCGTACCCGGCAGAGCTGCGCTTCACATGGAGGGGCAAACGGATGAAGTTTACTGATCATTGTCAGGCTCTGGCATTTCTAAATAGCGGTGGGCATGAAGATGAGGATCCCCAGGAGTAACGTGGCTTCTGGGCTAAATGGACAGACAACAGTGAGTAAAAAAAAAAAAATCACTCCAGAAAGCTATTAAGATAATATGATACCACTGATTCAGAAAAAGTAAGAAAATGGGCATTATTTCATTTTATAATTTTTCTTTTATTATTATTATTATTATTATTATTATTTGATTAATTTTCTTTTGATTTATATATAATACAACTTTATTTATTTGTTTATTTTTTACTTATGTATTCATTTATTTATTTATTTTGTGTGTTGTAATCTTTGAATTTAATTTATTTATATTATTTTTACTAACCATTACCTTTATTGATGCTTAGAAGAAACACAGAGGGGGACGGGGGCATCAAGGGGTGATCATTCGTGTGTCTCATGGGTCGTGTTTATGGGAGGTATTTCTCTAAAGTGAGAAGTAGGGGGAGGGTTGAGTTGTTCATGTTTAGGGGTTCATTTTGTTTTTCTGTTCCTAATAAAAGTTCTATGTTAGTTTTTTTTTTTTTTGGTGTTTGTAACATTATGACAGGCTCAACTGGCATTTATACAAGAAACACATTTATTGGACTCAGAGGTGCGTAGACTTAAAAGAGACTGGGTGGGGCAGGTGTTTCACAGTTCGTACACTAGTAAAAAACATGGAGTTGCCATATTAGTACATAAAAAATTGAATTTCACCATGGTGAAGGAGCAGAAAGACTCAGATGGCAGAGTAATATGTTTGGAAACAATAATTAATGGAGTGAAAGTTAATTTATGCAATTTATATGGCCCGAACTTAGAGGATGCAGTTTTTTTCCATAAAATAAACAAGATGATAGGGGACATACCAACAAGTAATACTATAATAGCAGGAGACTTTAATCAGGTCCTGGATGGGGCTCTTGATAAAACTACTTTTTCTAAAAGCAAGTCAAAGGATAGAATGGCTATTGAATTGATGATGAAGGATCTGGGCCTGGTGGATATATGGAGGCTGGTCAACCCCAAAGAACGAGAATATACATTTTATTCTCACAAACATAAATCTCACTCCAGAATTGACTATTTTTTAATTAGTAATAATCTCATAGAAAATGTTTCGGATAGTTTCATAGGACCAATTGCACTGACTGACCATGCTACTGTACATATGGGTTTAATCCTGGAGCCGGACCTGGTCAAAAAGAATAGGTGGAGATTAAACGTTTCTTTGTTTCAAAGCCCTGAGTTTAGTAAATTACTGGAGAAGGAGATTGATGATTTCTTTGAGTTTAACATGGGTTCAACAGAAAGAATTGGTACAGTTTGGGAGGCATCAAAAGCCTATATAAGGGGAAAGATAATAGAATATGCCAGTAAGAAAAAAAGAGAACAATTAGAAAGAGTAAAGATAATGGAAGTGGAGCTTAAGGAGTTGGAAAAGAGGCTTTCAGAACGTTACGAGGTGGCAACAATGAGACGTATTTGTGACCTAAAACTGCAGATTAATGAAATATACAATAAGAAAGTAGAATATGCTTTATTTAGGTTGAATGCTAATTTTCTATGAGAGTGGAGAGAAAAGCTGGAAAGCTTCTGGCTAGGCAGCTTAAAAAAAAGGAGGCGAACTTCACAATACCTGTCATTAAGGATGAGTCAGGAATGATTAAGACTAACACTGGGGATATCAACAAGGTTTTCTTAACATTTTATAACAAACTTTATGGGTCACAGGTTAAACATGATCTGCAGGAATGTGACAATTTTTTCTCCAAATTTAACTTGCCAAAGTTAACAATTGGACCAACGGACAGATCTGGATAGTCCCATAACAACTGAAGAGGTGAAAAAGGCAATTTTCCCTTATGAAAATTGGAAAAGCACCAGGATTAGATGGGTTTTCCATCAGAGTATTACAAAAAATTTGCAGATAAATTGGCCCCTGTTTTGACTGAGGTGTTTAAAGAATCATTTGATCTGGGAAAGATGCCAGGGACTTTTAATGAAGCTCTAATTTCTTTAATCTACAAAAAAGATAAGGACCCTACAGATCCAGGCAGCTATAGACCGGTGAGCCTAATCAATGTGGATTGCAAAATCCTGACAAAAGTTCTTGCCCTCAGAATGGAAAAAGTATTACCTCACTTGGTTCACACAGATCAGGTGGGATTTGTGAAGGGAAGGACATCATCAGGTAATGTTAGAAGACTCCTGCACCTTATGTGGCAAAATCGGAATAATCTTACCCCTGTGGTTGCTCTGTCATTGGATGCCCATAAGGCTTTTGACCGAGTAGAATGGAACTTCCTTCAGTATACACTCAAGGCATTTGGATTTGGGGAGGGCTTACTTAGGTGGGTCAGAGTGATTTATTCGGATCCTAGAGCTGCAGTGTTAACAAATGGACTAATCTCACCTTTTTTAAAACTGGAATGTGGAACTAAACAGGGAGACCCACTAAGCCCCCTACTATTTACATTGTTTTTAGAGCCTTTGGCAGCTGCAGTTAGACAGGACAGTGGTATTAAAGGAGTGGTGCAGGGATCGGAAGAACATAAAATGTTCTTGTATGCTAATGACATATTGCTTCTTATTAGGGACCCTTCCTCTTCAATTCCAAATATTCTGTTTACAATTGAGACTTTTTCAAAATTATCAGGCTATACAATCAATTGGCAAAAGTCAGAGGCTATGCCAGTCTCAAGGAATTGTTTTCTAGCTCACCTTTCTCCATTCAATTTTAGGTGGATCCCGGTTGGTATGAAATACCTTGGTATTAAACTTTGCCCAGAGTTAGCTAATATAATCCCAATTAATATAGAACCACTGCTTCAAAATTTAAAAAACAATATAGATAAGTGGAAGCTACTGAACCTTACCCTGTGGGGTAAAGTCAATACTATTAAGATGCTGGTTGCCCCACAGTTCAATTATATTTCAATGATGGTACCTATAACTATTAGTAATACCTTTTATAAACAATATAATGCATTAATTAAAGCATTTCTTTGGAATGGCAAGAACCCGAGAATAGGTTTAAGAAAGCTCTCTGCATTGAAGAACATGGGAGGGCTGGCACTCCCAGATTTGGAATTATATAATATTGCTTTTGAAATGAACAAATTATCCAAACATTGGAAGAATCAGGTAACGGATTAAGGGTGGGTTGGAGTTGAAAGGTCATTGGTGGCTCCATTTAATATCATCCAACTGCTTTCACAGAAATCTAAAAGTGAATTACAGCAAAACCCGATCATACAACATTCTCAATGGGCGTGGACCAGGGCGCATCAAAGAATGGGAATCTCTCCATATAACAGTGCTACTCCTCGGTTTGGAATAACCCAGCTATACGCATAGGCAAGTCTCCCTTTTTGTGGCAAAAATGGTTGATACAAGGAGTTCAAAAGATAGAGGATCTATACAGGGATGACAATTTCTTGTCATTTGTTATGCTGAAAGATACATTTAAGTTGATAGACAAAGGGGATTTCTGGAAATATTACAAATCAGAAGCAGTGTGAATTCCGTTTTTTAGTTTGAACCACCTGCAGAACGAGAATGCTCTACAGGCCAGGCTGAATTTGCCAGTGAATATGCAAACTGCATCATTGTATTATAAGATGCTTTTAAATAACCAGGGTGCAATATGTGAAGGCTTGAGATTAAGTTGGCAGAAAAGATCTAAATATTAAGATGAGTGAGGATGTGTGGGATGGGGTGGTTTCAAATGTAGGCTTGGCTACAAGAGATGCTAGAAGTAAGCTTATTCATTATAAAATTATTCATCGATTTTATTTTACTCCATCAAAGCTACACAAAATGGGCCTGTTGCAGAACAATAACTGCTGGAAATGTAAAACCGAAAGTGGTACTTATCTTCATGCCTTCTGGGAATGTCCTGTGGTGTCTCCATTCTGGACTGATGTTATTAAAAATCTGGAAAAGTGGATTGGCCTACCTATCCAGCATCACCACAGATGTGTCTTTTGGGAGATAAGTCTCTCCTGCCCTCTGGATTTCACATGGACATGTACGGATTGGCGGTGGCTGGTTTTATTGTGGCCTGCCCGGCTAATTCTGAGGGTCTGGAAAAGCCCCCACGGGCCACGGATTGAGGACTGGTTTTGGGCTGATGACAGAGACTGCTGCATTTGAAAGACTGATCTCAAAAGTGAACAACACCAGGACAAAACGAACAGGATATGGAGTCGCTTTTTGTCATTTGTGGGGAGTAACAGCTCTGCTGTACAGAAGTAATAGACTGATTAATGTGATCAGCTGTCATATTTAGTTTTTTCGGTTTGTTTTGTTTTTTTGTTTTTTTTTGTATTTTGTTATGTCTTTTGTTCTTATAATGAAAATGAATAAAAACTTTAATGACAAAAAAAACAAACACTGAACTGCGATGCAATCATGTTGATTGGAAACATGACTCCAATGCTTTGTATAGAGAAGCTGTGAATAACATCTGCACAGCTATCACAAAAGCCTTTCCTGCCTCTATCGATACTGACAAAATCCAATCCTGCAAACAAAGAGACACTGAGGACCCTGAAGAGTTTCTCACACGTTTAACAGAAGTATATAACACCCACAGTGGATTTACAAGACCTGATCACATAGGTGTGACTCGTGATGTTTGGGAAACTTATTTGTGTAACTATTTCATTAATGGACTAAAAACAGACATTTCTTCAGCTGTGAAGAAAACCTGCATTGGCTGGAATGCTGCTCGCCTAACTGAACTGAAAAGACACGCCACACATGCATATGAACAGCTAAACAGAAAGAAAATAATGAAGCAAGAAAGAATTCAGAAAGAACTGCATATGGCAGCAGTGACTATGTACAATAAGACCCAACAACATGAAAATCACCGAGTGAATTCACAATTACATACACAAATACAGACTCATCAGCCAACACATAAGCAGAGCAAATATGGGAGGAGAGCCCATCGAAAGAACAAGAGAAGATTTTCCAATGAACCTTGTTTCATCTGTTGTCAAGCTGGACATTGGAGACGGGAGTGCCCTCTACGCCATAAGCCCTCTGCATTTTAAAGGTGCACGGGTTTAGTTGTGCTACTTTTTGCTTTGTATAATATCTAGTATTGGGACATACTTGAATTTATTCTCCAGAGTGAGGTTTAGGAGTCATTACAATTAAGTACCAAACAGTCATGGGTGAAATTCCCCTCTAGTTGTAACTTGCTAGTAAACAGTCAAACGGGTGAAAGTCCCTGCTATTTAGCGAACAGTCACTAGGTGAAAACTCCCTATCTAGGGTTACTAACTGGTAAAAGGCAAAAGGGTGAGAGTCCCTGTGTAGTTGAGTGTAAGGACAGATGAACTTTTTTCATGAGGGAGAGTAAATTCAGAAGAATGAAGATATTATGTGATAGCAAAATGCAGACAAATGTAAATTTACGTAATGTCAACAGTATGCTCTAATTCACTTGCAATGTTAAGTGTGAAAAAAAAGAAAAAAAAAGTAAAGAAAAAAATGAAAAAAAAAATCTGAAAAAAAGAAAAGAAAGAAAATGGTTAAGTACAGAGCATGACACAAGAAGTGAACTGTGCATTTGTGTGTCCTTAGACCTGATCAGACAAACTGTGTGGTGTGAATTATGTGACATCAGAAAATATGTGTGTAACAGCTAAACCATTGTAAACCGTGTCAACAAGAAAATGACAGGATGCAGTTTCAACTGATCCACTCATTTTCTACATTTCTTTGTTTCTTTATATTTCCTTTTTGAAAAATGTTGAATTTTTTTTGTGTTTTTTTGCATCATCACTGCAGTGAGTTTAATGACATTCATGTCCTAAGAAAAGTCCAGCTGATACCAAAAAAACCCTCCTCAATTGTAATTAGGAAGAAGAAACCAAATTCTTCCACAAATTCCCAAAAATCTTAAAGAGCTCTCTTAAAAACAAAATGAAGGCCTAATCAAAGCTAATAGTGATCACAAATCCAAACTGACTTGACTGACTTGACCATCCTTGACGACTAAGCGCCTGCGATTTCGTTAATAATTTTTTTTGTTACAGGAGATGCGGATGCTGCATAATTTCTCTTCTTTTTTTCTTTACATATTCCTATGAAATAATCACACAATAACAACAGTAACAACTAACCAATAACAGTTTTGGGCTTCACAAAATGTTTATTCCAGCAACAGTAATTTGACTGTTCTCTTGCAGCAGAAGACAACGAATCCAAAATTGACACATGTATATATAGATATATAAATGTGTCAAAGGGGGATATTACAAATTTAATTTTAGTTTTCAAAACTGGATTGTGTGAAAAAAGGTGTTATCATTTAGAGAATGTTCCATTAACTATAAGACCTGTAACCTGACAACATCTGAAGCCGGGGATAAGTTTCCACCTGGACTTGAAACAAAAACATCTCTTGAGCTGGAGGACACATGGTCTTCTCCTGGGCAGGAGGACACATGGTCTTCTCCTGAGCAGGAGGACACATCGTCTTCTCCTGGGCAGGAGGACACATGGTCTTCTCCTGGACTGAATCAGACCTACATCATTAAAACCATTCTGCTGTTTCAATGTCACCGGAGAAAAACTTCAGAAAAATTCAGCTATTCACTTCTTTTCATGTGACTCAGAAGAACTCGACCTGTTCCTCTTGTCCCCAACCACAGCCCTGAAATCGACACATGGGCTGAAGGACAACTCCAGAGACGAGCTGTGGCCAGAGAGACGCCAAGCTGCGTGCGGACGGAGAGTACAGCCATGTGTGGTCAGAAGGAGGATAAAGGGACAGAGGACAGGTGATGGGAAAGATTTAACTGAACACCGCCACCATCATGTTAAAACAGCAGTCACTGTCTGACTACAAATCATATTGGATAAGGACAAACTGAACTGAACACAACAATGAACTGTTGAATTTCCCTCCATCTCAGTCAACAACAATGGATCTGTTTTGGATCCACAATAATGAATGTTTTTGTGCATGTTCTGTTTGTGATGATTGTTTATGAAGTATGATTAATGAATAATCAAAAGGGAGAAAGTGTGATAGAAATTTAAGTATAGTCATGTTGTGTATTTTAAAAGCATTTAATCTGTGTCAGTCTGCCAGACCCAGACAAGACATTAACATGTGTGAAGCTCTGTCTCCATCCCACAAGAAACTCGTTGTTGTTCTACCTGTCTAAGTGTAAAAGTTCATTATCATATGGGTGTGAAACAAAGTCACTCTGCTTTGAAATGTATGTAGCATTGTCATTCTGGTATAAAATAGTCAGAGCTCAGATGCTCGGGGAGGTGGCTGGTGGGTGGTTCGTTGGGTGGTTGAGACTTGGACTTAGAGGGAGAGGGGAACTGGGGGAGAGGCCAGGAGGCTACCAGTCTGTGGCCAGGGCAGGCCTGGGCCCTGTCCTGGCTGTATCTGCTGTAACAAACAATAACCTTTTTTCCTGTATTGCAAAACTCACCGAGCTTTGTAAATGGATTACTTTTCATCTAGAACTGTAATTTTTCCACAACACCTACCCTCTGCTTAAAGTACAATGCTGGGGAGCCTGAGATGTAACTCCTTCCTTCCCACTCAATCCAACTCTCCGACCTTAATAATTCAAGAGGGTCATGCATACAAAGTAACAGTAAGCCATGGAGATGGTACACATGGCACACTAATGTATGCAAACAGTAGATTATTATGAACCCCTTTTGAAAAAACCTAACTTAAATCCTGATGAACTAGCCAACTATAGACCTATCTCTAATCTTCCCTTCCTCTCAAAAATTCTAGAACGAGTGGCGGTGAAACAGCTCTGCCGCCACCTGCAGGACAATAATATATTTGAAAAATTTTCAATCTGGATTCAGAGCTCACCACAGCACAGAGTCTGCACTGCTTAAAGTAACAAATGACTTACTACTAGCTGCTGATAACGGGCTGGCTTTAGTCCTGGTCCTACTGGACCTCAGTGCAGCGTTTGACACCATTGATCACAACATTCTACTGCAGAGGTTAGAATGTGACATTGGAATCAGAGAGACCGCCCCTCAAATGGTTTAAATCCTATCTATCAGATAGGTACCAGTTGTTTAAGTATTTTATTTTATTTTTAAGCATATCGTCTTTTCTTTTTTCTTTTTTTTTACTTCGTGCATGCCCTTATTTGTATTTGTATTTATTCAGTGTGTTTTTATGTTGCACTTTATCACCAAAATAAAAGGATTCTGATTCTGAGTATTAGTGATGGTTTTATTTTGAGAAATGAACAACTGTAATTCTGGTTTTCACCACTTGATGGCACCACGCACAGCGAGACGGTTTGCGAGAGGTCGGGCTTCTGCTTCCTGTTAGCGGCAGTAGCAGCGAGCCAAGACAACACGAAATTAATGTCTCCGCCTCACTTTGTTTATTTCAGTACGACGGAGTATAAGGGTCACCAACAAAAAAAAAGAGAAAAAAATGAGAAAAAAAAAGTCGTAGTATTACGAAAAAAAAAAGTCGTAGTATTATGAAAAAAAAAAGTCGTAGTATTACGAAAAAAAAAGTCGTAGTATTACGAAAAAAAAAGTCGTAGTATTACGAAAAAAAAGTAGTATTACGAAAAAAAAAGTCGTAGTATTACGAAAAAAAAAAGTCATAGTATTATGAAAAAAAAGTCGTAGTATTACGAGAATAAACTCAAAGTCAAAGTGGGAGACTACGACGGAGTATAAGGGTCACTTTAAAAAAAAATGCGGGCGCTACGAGGAAAAAAAGTAGTATGAAAAAAAAAAAAGTCGAAGTATTACGAAAAAAAAGTCGTAGTATTACGAAAAAAAAAAAAGTCAAGTGGGAGACGAAGCTAAAGAAGCAAAGGGAACCTTCTCCTTCACCCGGGTTTCTATACCATCTTTTCGAAGCAGGTAATGACCATTATCTTATTATAGGTATGTGAAATATTATTTTTCAAACATTTACAGTGTGGTGGCCTTTTGGCTAGTGGCCCGAATTAGTCTAGATGCGAGTGAGGCTCCCAGTAAACCTACTCGGTGCTTATGTTCTCCCTATAGCATCAGGCCGTGGGTAGTGCATGAGAGTTCTGCTAGCCAACCTCTGCGCGCACCTGGCTAAGGGACCGACTGCGGGGCAGGTCCGCTGTTTGCTCGTCACGGACAGAGGGAGTTTGTTCACATGTGTCCACACATGTATGAACAATCGTTGTCCATATGTGGTCCTTAAACTTATGGGTTCACAAGTTTAAATGTAATGGCGCATGGAGCTGCTCTTAGCCAATTTTGTCTGGTTTGTACTCTGTGTTAGACCCGGTTTGGTTCGGCATTAGAGGTTTTAAACCTGGTTTAGACAAGCCCACCGCGAGGTAAGCATGACCTCCGGGATAGTCCCGCGCCAGGCTGTTCTCGCTGACCAGGTCCAAGAAGGATGTGGCATAGAGAGCACACGTGGGGATGAGGAGCGCACGGGAACTGATCGAGCGGCCGACCGTCACTCATCACCAACACAGCACTGATCATCCCCGGAGAAATACGCTAGCTCCGTCCTTGCGCGGACAGCACTATCCCTACTATGCTTATCCGCAATTGACCCATCTCTCTCCCCGCATACAACTAAGACTAAACCGGGCAGCTCCATGCGCCATTACGAACAACACCAATGTTTTTTAAAATATCTACAAGAATACAGTAGGCCATTGTTTGCAACTGTCCCCGTGAGTTGGTCCAGTTTTGCTCAAATTCTCTTATTCTCTATAGTAGTTGTGGGTCCCCATACCAGTGCTAGCGGACAAAAGCATAAATTTAAGAATAGCGCTATTAAAAGCCATAATTATGCATGTATTGAATATCTCCATTCATCAAGGCATGTTTTTACAGTGGATTGTGGATCTGGCCATATCCAGTTTTGGAGGAAGACTTGCTTTGGATGTGAATATCATGATATTAGTAAGTTTTATGCTGTGACTAGTGTATAATTAAAAGAGACAGTAAATGGACAGATAATTATTGGCATATTTTCTTGTCTTTTACAGATCCATAATGAATGACTCAATTTCTGAAATAGTGGCATTTTTAAGAAGGCGTCAGGTCTCAGAAGAAACCATCAAATGGATTGAAGACCAAAAGGTTACTTTTATTGTAAAATGCACCCTCATATCATATGGACTATTGCAGTTGGGCCAATACATACACCTATAACAGTTACATTACAAATCAATTACTTGCCACTTTTGTTTCACTGTTAACAATGATGTCCATTTATTTTTCCAATCAAAAATGTTTGATCCCAACACTTTAATTATTTTGCAATGCTTGCAGATTGACAGAGAAGTAATTTTGCTGATGGAAGATGCAGATTTGGAGGATCACCTGCCATTCTATGGAGACAGAATTGCATTGATAAATTTTTGCAAATCTCATCCACATTCAGCCATACGAAAACAGGGACTTTTTGAGAAACTAAGGGAAAAAATGAAAGTTAGAAAGCAAACTCAAACTGGGGAAGAAGAGCCAGGACCATCTAACAAAACAAAAAAAAGAGCTAAAACCATTTAACCAAATAATTGAAATAGGCTGGATCCACACTGAAAACAAAATAACAAAGCAGGTCAGAGCAAAACAAGGAGGAGGGACAAGAAAGGTTAACATCAGCAACCAGGCAGGATTTAATGACATTTTAGAACAAGGAAAATCCTTGTTTTTTCCACAGGGGAAATCTAACAAAGGCACTGAGACTGATTTCAATTTTGATGTTTGGGATTTTAAACAAAATCCCCTACCTCATGAAATGTCTGTAGAAGACATATACAATACTGTGAAGCTACCAATACTGAGGTTTTATTTGGCAACCCAACCCAAAACAGTGATTATGGATGATGATGATGTTGATGATTATACACCTTTTGAGGGAGATGAAGAGCACCCAGAAGCTGTTAATAACCCACAAAAACTGTTACCAGAGATGCAGCCAGAGGTCTATATTTTTTCAGAGGATATGAGCACAGGGTTAGTCTATGCAGAAAATGGTACAGATTTTGCAACATTTCATGTTGATAGTTCAGTGGCTATACCTCTGGATACTTCAGATTATGCTCAGAGTATTTCTGTTTTGAATGCTACCAACTCTGACCCAGAGATTACATTTGGCCCAGACCCAACTAACAGTGAGGATTCTCTCAGTGATACGCTCATTTACCAGCCTGATGGAACGCTCCCACCCAGTCCACAAAGCATCATACCAGAGGTGACTTTGATGTTACACCATGCAAACAGCTTCAGTGAAATGATAGGGGCTTTTTCAGATGATGACATACTACGCAAAACTATTAAAGTTAAGCGTTTTCTTCCAGACAACAGACTGGAGAAGGGTAGTGGTTCAGGTTTACTCAAAGATGTCTACACTAGCTTCTGGGGAGAGTTTTATGAAAGGTGTACTCTGGGAACCACCTATAAAGTGCCTTTTCTTAGACATGATTTTACTGAAGTAACTTGGAAGGCTATTGGTAGGATCTTTGTTAAAGGATTTCAAGATTGTGGGTACCTGCCTCTTAAACTTGCCCCTCCGTTTCTAGAGGAAATGCTTTTTGGGAAGATTTACAGTGACCTAATCAAACGTTTTCTCCAGCTTTTCAGCTCCCATGAGAAAAATGTTATCAGCAAGGCTCTTGTTAACCTTGATTCTGTCGATGCTGATGAGATCACAGACCTGCTATCTAACTATGAATGCCACAGAAAAATCTGTTCTGAAACCCTTCCTGAAATATTGCTTGAGCTAGCACACAAAGAAATAATCCAAAAGCCAATGTTTGTTATTGACTGCTGGCAGGGGATTGCACAGCCACATATGCTACTCAACCCTGAAGAACTGACAAAAATGTACAGTGAGCGGAAACCTACTACAAAAACAGTAGCTGAAAAGTTACACTTTCCTGATACAATGACACCAAATGAAGCAGAGGTGGCACGGTACTTGAAAAAATATGTCAAAGAACTTAGTGAAGAGAGAGTCGAGAAATTTCTGAGGTTCTGTACAGGGTCAGATTTGCTGGTATCTGGTTTTATCAAAGTCGAATTTGTTGTTCAGACAGCATTTACTCGTAGACCAATTGGGCGTACCTGTGCATCACTTTTGCATTTGCCAGACAGCTATGATAACTTCCCAGACTTCCGCAGTGAGTTTAACGCAATCCTTGACAGTAATATCTGGATAATGGATATTGTTTAGACATGAGTATGACACTGTTTCAGTTTTCTTTGTCTTGTTTTTTATGACAAAGTAAATGTTTATTTACTATGAATGAACATTGTTTCATTTTTCACATTTTATTTTTTTTGACAAATATGCTACTGTTACGGTTCATGTTTCAAACCAAGTGTCTTTACATTGCCTCTGGTAGGCACATTTGCAACTTTTGAATGTTACACATTTTACAGAAAAGCAGTTTTATGCACTTTTGAATGTTCTATAACAATAATTAAGCAATAAATACAATGTTCAAATAAAACACTCTGCTAAGTTTTTTTCTCCTTCAAATACAAACAACTTTAGCATAACACCTCTCAGTAGAGGTGGTGAGTTCAACAGATCAAATATAGTTAAGTAGTTCATTTCTTAAATGTATGTATAGTTCCGCAGCTGTGGAGCCATTTACTGGAGCACTCCATCCATTTTCATCCATGAGGACAGTGCAGAGTTCAAAGACAGTTGGATCACATTTCGCCCTATAATACGATAAATAGATATGTTTAACTGGAAATAATAATAGGGTGTCAAATGTATCAAGCAGTTTTACACTTTAAAAATAGACCAACTTTAATGTAGCCAGTATTAGAGTAGCCTACTTTTATGGACTACCTATAGCCTACCTATCGCTGTTACTGATGTCAGTAATAGCGATAGGAGTTTCATTTTTTGGCATACTTTGTGGCGTGAATGTGCGCTCCCAAAGAGTTGAGGTAATAAAACTTTTCCTGTCTTACAAACTTAAGATGGTGGAGACTCTACTGACCTTTAAGCAGTGGTTAAGCACTCAATTTTGTTACTTAAGTAAAAGTTCAGATACCGGTGCAAAAAAAATTCAAGTAAAAGTATCACAATGAAAAAGTTTAAAAGTACCATTTAAAGTTTAACTATTTTGCGCAGATTTTGAGGTCTTATAAGGCTTCAAATGGAGTGATTTTGATATTTGTGTTGAATTTTGTTAAACATAAACAACTGAATTGTTTTTATTTGCATATTTTTGGTTGCTCAAATTATGAATATGTAAAGAAGAAACCCTCAGTCCAGTTAAAAAATGTAGTTGAGTAGAAAGTACAGATACCTGCCCTCAAATGTAGTAAAGTACAGATACCTAAAATTTGTCTTTTACTACTTTACTTTGGTAAATTCCACCACTGCCTTTAAGTAAAATACTTTCATTTAATATGGTTAAAGTCTCAGGAAGAAAATTATAATTTTATTATTTATTCTGTGTAAGCCACTTCAGTATGTGTTTTGCTGTGTGTATGTAAGCCTTCATACTTGTGAGCGGTCACTGGGCGGTCAGGGCTGTGTGGATCCAGAGGCACCTTCTTCTGGTCCCAGTGGATCTATAACAAAACAGAAACAACATGATGAACTCTGCATTATACACAATGCTGTAGAAGTTACTTTGAAAGGATCATTAGGTAGACATTACTAGCTAAAAATGTATGAAATTGTCATAAAGCGAACAATAGAAATGAGTAACCTCCAGAAAAGGTGCTATGAGCTGCTTCTTTCTGCCTTTGAAGAAGTGACCTGACAACAGACAGTGTCATGTCTGTGGGTTTGTCACTTTTAGCACATTCAACCTGCTCCTTGTTTAGCTTAAGGTAATTTTCACACATTAGTGGCTATGGAGAGACCCCAGTGCACACTACATTTGGTTCTTGACCTTGTTCACAAACCTATGACAACGTCCTTCAAGCAGACAGAGCCCTCTAGATATATGTGCACATGTTCACTTCCCCTGTGTCACTGATGTCAAGTTGATCCAAATTGCCTCGTCAGACGAACGTTCATTCATACAAATATATTTGATCTGAGCGCTTTTTGTCCAATTCCAAACACTTACTTGCACTCCGGACTGCGTAGGTCGGTCCAAGGACGGCCACGTTACACTCTCCTCCCAAACACTGTTGTTGGTACAAGTAACTAATTATTTTGTTAGTAACTGTAATTTCATGACAAGTACTATCACAGTAATGCATTACATTAGTATGTTCCTTAAAATTGTAATATATTTCAGTATTGTGCATCTGAGATGTTTTAGGCAAATGACAAGCTACAGTGGATAAACTGACCAAACACACCGCATTTCCTCATTCCTATACATTATGCCAGTGTCACCCATTCAAAATCCTCTCCAGTTGATGGTGGAGTGCCACTGTGTGCCACTGTCACTTCAACTTTTTTTTTATGACACAATCATGAGCAGAAAAACCCTACCGTGAAGTCCATGTCCAGAGTTTGTATCATGTCGTCACTGTACTCCTCCAGCAGGCACCTCAGACTCCTGGGACACATTTAGCAGTCATTATCTTCTTTTGTGTCATTGATAAAAAATGTAACCGACATAGTCAGAGATGTGCGTACTGTCCGGTGCAGGGGCTAAGTTGGCACAGGTCATCCAGAGAGGGAGACACTCCCAGCAGCTTCTTAAAAAGAGCGAGAGGAAAGGGCAGGAACACGGCGTGGAGGTGGTACAGAGCCAGCCCGCACAGCTCTCCGAACAGGAAGTAGTGCTCAAGAGGGGGCATGGCCTGCTCAATGCAAAAGCAGAGCAGGGTTACTATCCCCATTAAACCATACCTGGACTTTTGTTTTATTCACTACAGGTAACCTCTGCTGCTACCGGTCTGTTTCAACAACCTCCTCCTACTTCTCCTAGCCCCTCCAACCCTAGGAACCACAGACCAATCATAGAACACTCCTGCTACAGAGCTGAGCACCTGTGGGCATGGAAACCACATGGACATTAAATGATAGTAATTATCAGTAGATTCAAATGTCTTTTGACAACCCTATTTGCCCTCATATTTGTTTTACCATTTAGCCTTATTGGACAGGACAGTTGCAGCGTCAAATGTCCATGCCTGGCAAATGTCAGTCTCTCCTACTTGTGTTTGAATGCGTCTGGAACCTTACCATAAAGGTCAAACATCATGGTCAAACAACCATCCTTCCCAAACAACCATATTTGGGACGTTCCAATCACAGCTGCTGTGATTGGACCGTCCCAAAAGCTGTTTCTCCATCTCCGGCGTTATTTTTTTTTTCTATCTGATCTTGTCAGATCGCTGAAATTAAGCAAGCCTGGGCCTGGTTAGTACTGGGAGACTGCTGGAAATATCAGGTGCCACAGTGGGGCGCCAGTGGTAGAAAACTGCTATGTCCTGAGGCAAGACACTTCACCTACATTGCCTAGTATGAAAGTGGTGTGTGGTGATGGCCAGAGGTGGTGCACATTAACAGCTTCTGACAGTCTACCCTAGGGCAGCTGTGCTACATAAATTCTATGCATTATTATTAGTATTTTTTACTATTGTTATATGTTCCATCATTTCTTTCATAAATAGAATTTCTCTCTTAGTCATTCAACATATTTCTGACTAAACCCGACGGAGGGGTAATTGAAATGGTCACATAATGATACTGTATGACATGCTTAATTTAGAAAGACGAAAAAAGATTCAGATACGTTCCACATCTTGAGACTCACTGTAGAGGAGAACCAGGCTAGAGTGGCAGAGTCGTTAAACATGAACATCCCAGACTCTGCAGACACCACCTCATGGAAGACCAGGTGGAAGAAGTCCTTCTGGTTTACGTTGTCTTCTATGTCCATTTCATTGAAATAAACCTAAACAAAAACTTAGTCACTCTATGCAGGATTCACCCTGTAGGAAGTACAGGATTTAGACAACAATATCACGATCACAATAATAAGTTATAGTATTGCAAAAATACATTATAGCGTGTTGATAGGTTGAATTCTACCCCTCATACATGGCCACAGCTCTGTACTTGGTTCGTTCTCCCTTTTTTTTGGCACAAAAAATTAACAGTCACAGTGTGGTACTTTGTTGTTGTTAATTTGATCTGATATATTATAAAGAGGCAGGCCGAATTCAGCTCGAGTGGACTTGTCTGTTTTATAAGTCCTCCTGGATATTGAATTTAATATAAAAGTCCACAGGTGTTATAGAGCAGACAAAAATACAATGTCTTATTTAAAATATACTTGTGGCCCTAACCTCCTTGCCAAAGCCTGATCTCGTCTGATCTCAAAAGCTAAGAAAGACAGGGCCTGGTTAGTACTTGGATTGGAGATGGCTGAGAATTCCAGGTGCCAGAGTGGGGTGTCAGTGGCATAGATTGGCAGCCTCGCTTCCATCAATCTACCCCAGGGCAGCTGTGGCTACAATAGTAACTTACCACCACTGAGTGTTGAGTTAATAATACATGAAATTGTAAAGCAACTTTGAGCGTTTAGAAAAGTGCTATAGAACACTAAACACATTATCATTTTTACTTATAGATGATATTACTTACCCTGAATGTTGGCTCTTGTTTCCACACCACCATGTCCACCACAAAATCAAAAGGTACTTGTAGGCAAAAAGCACTGTCTGGGAGCCTGTCTTTGCCTAGAGCCTTGTTCCTCTGTAAAATGAAAATATTGAATAAAAACACCAGTATTCACTTACAAATGTGTGTGTCAGATACGCACATTGTACATGTGCTGGAGGATCTGCAGCACACTTCTGGAAATACCCAGAGAAGAGACATGAGGAGCAGCGTCCCTCCACACACACACATGTCTGAGCCTGATGGAGGTGGGGCAGAGCAGACCACCACTCCCCTACAGGTATTTTTAAATCTGCCTCAGAGCAGTTGTGATACATAAGTGTGATGTATAAACCAAAGTCGTGTGTTTTTTAATCTGATATTCTCTACATTTGTACAGTTAAATACTTTATGTATAGTAACATTTATTATGTACTTTTTAGATACAATATTGTGATATGTGGAAATGTGCATGGCTACTCCAGAAAGGTGAATTTGGTGATGCAATCAAACAATTGTGCTTTTTAATGTAAATTAATGTTAACCATTGATAGCTTCTGCACCTGCATGCAGCAAACAGTAACAAGTCAAGTACAGCTCTTGGTCTTTTTCTGCAGTCGGCACAGCAGGTTGGATGGCCATCAAGGTAAAATAAGTATTACAATTATTTATTTACAGTAATTGAATTGAATGTTCTGATAATAATTAGGGATGGGACAGGATCTTGTGCCATGAGATTTCGCAAATCAAATTTGCCAAATTTGTGAACAATTTGTATTTACATGTGTTTATTTGGATTGGAGAAAAAAGTGATAAGTGCTGGATACATTTCTAAAAAAAAGCTTTAGCTCCAGAAATCAATGCTAGACAGTGAAAATATTTCATGTAATTTAATTAAATATAAAATGGTGACACCAGAATTGTGAACTTAACAGCACAATAATTTATTTTAAAAGTCTTGTCTTTTCTTGTTCTCATCAACCCAGTCCTGTGTCTATGAACTTTCGTTCATAGCACTATCACTACACAATCGGCAAACAGTATCAGTGTGTGTGTGTTTATCAGTGTGTGTGTGGATCAGTGTGTGTGTGGATCAGTGCATGTGTGAATCAGTGTGTGTGTAGATCAGTGTGTGTGTGGATCAGTGTGTGTGTGGATTAATGTGTGTGTATCAGAGCATGTGTGGATCAGTGTGTGTGGATCGGTGTGGGGTGTGTGTGTGTGGGTGTGTGTGTGTGTGTGTGTGTGGATCAGTGTGTGTGTATCAGTGCGTGTGTGGATCAGTGTGTGTGTGTGTGTGGATCAGTGTGGGTGTGTATCAGTGCGTGTGTGGATCAGTGTGTGTGAATCGGTGCGTGTGTGTAGGGGTGTGTGTGGGTGTGTGTATGTGGGGGTGTGGTGTGGGGGGGGGGGTGTGGGGGGGGGGGGGGGGGGGGGGGGGGGGGGGGGGGGGGGGGTGTTTTGTTCACTGTTTGCAGTGTGTGGTTTGTAAATATATATTTATTTTTGACCCATAGCACTTGTTTTGACTATATTTTATTTACAAATATACATTTTTATATTGTGTTTTGATATGATATATATTTTACTGCCATAATTTTGATTTATATTTTATTTAAATAATGTTAATGTCAAATAATATGTTATATGGTATTTTAGTGTTTTATTTTGGTAGTGAGATAGGAACTGTTGTTTTTTGTTTGGTTCCGCTCGACCGCTAAAAGGGACGCACGCCTGGGTGGCGTGTTCGCAAGATATATTTAAGTTACGCAAAGTTAATATAAGTAAAGCTCATTCTACCTCCTAAATTTGGGTCAGCCAGCGAGGTATGTGTTTGTAGTTTCATGTGTTATTTTTATGTCTTTAATTATTATATTTATAATTGTAATTTATGTAAATGATTTAGTTCGACGGTGGTTCGGTGGTTCGACGGCTAGACGGCATTGTTATCTACAATCAAGTTTGCACTTAGATAAATTAAAAGATTCATCCAGCCATCAGTAGATAGAACTCTTTATTGACACGAGGAGGTGGCGTGATAATATAAATGTACAGTAATAGAGCAGCTGGTGTGTGCAGATGTAGCCCATGTGGTCTTTATGTTTGTTTTATTTCACCAAAATCTTGTTTTGTTTACTATTGAAATTGTACTTTAAGTTTATTGAGGCTGTTGTGTCGGAGGCTTTTTATTTTGGCGGTGCATGCATTTCCCGCGGGGCCGCCGCGGCTCCCCTCAGTTGCTGCAAGGAGAGCAGAGGGAGGTAAGGAGTGGACTTGTTCCCCGTGTCTACAGTTAAAATAGTTCATAGAAAGTTCGTGACCAGTACCGTTTTGTGTTTTGTTCCTGATTTGTAAGGCCTTCGCCATTATTCCTGTTATAAGATATGTGTGAACAGTGTTTTATATGTAAATACAGCACTTAGGAGAAGTAAGGCTTAGCGAGTGAATTGGGTTAGCAAGTGCAGATCTCACACGTGTCTGATACTTTGTCTTTCTGTAGACGTGAGGGATTGGCAGACCTGGACTGTGCTGTATTTTGATTTTTATTTGTTTCACACAGGTATGTGAATGTTATTTTGTATGTCAACTTATAATGTAATTTAATTGTTATAAGCTTCAATTTGTAATTAGTTAATTATAAAAAAAATGTCAGTTGCTGCAAGGAGAGCAGAGGAAGACGTGCGGGATTGGCAGACCTGGACTGTGCTGTATTTTGATTTTTATTTGTTTCACACAGATAATAAATCCTCCCCTGAATGGCCGACCCCTGTGTGTGGCTCAGTTTGTCTGTACAACACAACGCAGAAGGTGTTAGCCGGACGGCCTAAACCGCCCGGCTACAGTGGTGCCGTGACCCGGATCCACGTCGCTCAGTTTGGTCCATCGTGGTTCCTGGAGCTGTGGATCAACGCCAGTTTGGTCACCAGAGGTTGCTGCCATCACATCAAGAGCTAACAAGGGGTTTAGCATTTAACATTGATCTTATGAAAAGTTAAAAAGACGTTTATGCACATTGTTGAAACATTTCTAGTTTTAAGGTGTTTATTCTTTTTTTTTGTTCTCTATTGGACACTGTAAAACAAAATGACATTCAATATTGATGAGGAGGAAAGCAAAAGGTTCCCACTGAGGTATTTTCTTTTGGTATGGGTAGAGGTAGGCCCAAAGTTGATTGGTCCCAAACTCCAGTGAGAGGTGCAGATAATGTCAGTTCACCTGCTTTTTGTTCTACCCGTTTAATGGACAATGTACCTGCTGACACCAGTCTAGATGAAAATGTATTGGGGGACTCAAACCTAAACACACTGATAACTCACATTGCTCAGCAAGTAGGACAGACTATAAAAGATCAGTTAAGAAGTGGAATGGGACAGAGCTTAAATGACACGCCAGCTCAGGGCAGTGTGGGGCGGTCGTCCAGTGAACCCACTTACTTGAACTTGTCAGGTACAAAGTTTGTGCTGCAGCCAGATGTGAGGGAGCCTCCAATTTTCAGAGGACATGGTTTGGACAAAAATACAGTGTGTGAGTGGCGAGAGATGATGCAAGTGTGAACACTATGCCAAAGCATGTGATGCGGCACCAGCTGGTGCTAAAGTTATAATGCAAAATACTCAGAGAGTACGATGAACTGTTTTACACTTCTGTCAAAATCTATAACACACTGGAAGTTAAGGGGATGCTAGATTCAGGATCAATGGCATGTACACTTAGTGAAAAAGTGGAGTTAGAGATGAGCAAGATGGCACTTTCAGACCCTATCTCCTTGACCCGTGAGATTGTGCTTGTTGGTTGTGGGGGGACATTGAGTAAGCCTAAGTGCATGTATGACATTGAGATGCAGTTGTTTGGGCAAAGATGTATTGTGCCAGTCCTTGTAGTTCCTGGGCAACGGGATGATTTGATAATAGGTACTAATGTTATCAGATATTTGATGCATCAACTCAAAGTAACCAGTGATGACGTGTGTCTTGTTTCTAGTGGCCGTCTATCCCCAGAATGTGGGACATTTTTGGATCTCATGGTGAACTCTACCCTGTGGCAAAGAGATGAGCTCCCAGACAAGATAGGGACAGTCAAGTTGCGGCAGTCTGTCACGCTGATGGCCAGGCAAGAACATCTAGTCTGGGGCAAGCTGCAGAAAATGGTGCCCATGTCACCTGGCAGTACAGTCATAGTTGAGCCCACCACATCTAGGTCGAAGCCACGTAACATTATGGTCGGTCGTATAGTCACACCACTGTGGGGCGACGGTTGGGTGCCGATGAAAGTGACCAATTTGCTTGACAAACCTATTACTCTGAAGAAAAATGCCAAAATTGCAGATGTATCCTCATGTGTCACTGTAGAGAAGTTTGAGATTTGCCAAGCGTCATGCCAGCCTGAGAAACAAGCAAAGCAGGAGAACTCTGACAGTTGCCCTTTAGATCTAAAAGAGAAACTGAATCGTGTAGGGCTTTCAGATATAGACATTAGCCAGTGCCATGCAAGCCAGAGTGGTAGAGAAAAGCTTGTCTCCCTACTCGAGAAGTATAATGACATCTTTTCCAAGCATCCCCTAGACTGCGGTGAGGCTAAAGATTTTGTGCATCGTATCAGACTTACCGATGAGAAGCCGTTCCGTTTGCCTTATCGGCGTGTCCCACCCGCGCATTACCAGAAACTGCAGCAAGTACTATCTGAAATGGAGGAGCAGGATCTCATAAGGAAATCAGTCAGTGAATATGCATCCCCGCTAGTACTTGTTTGGAAAAAGGATGGGAGTCTGAGATTATGTACCGATTTCCGATGGTTAAATGCCAGAACATTCAAAGATGCACACCCGCTCCCACACCAGTCTGATTGTTTGGCTGCTCTAGGTGGAAATGCCTATTTTAGCACAATGGATTTGACCTCTGGATTCTATAACATCCCAATGGCAGAGGAAGACAAAAAGTACACAGCATTCACGACTCCGGTGGGATTATATGAGTATAACCGTATGCCCCAGGGACTCTGCAACAGCCCCGCATTTTTTATGAGAATGATGCTCACAATATTTGGCGACTTGAACTTTACAAACCTTTTATGTTACCTTGATGATGTTTTAGTCTTCGCACCGACCGAGCAAGAGGCTTTAGAGAGGTTGGAAGTAGTTTTTCAGAGGCTAAGGCTACACAACCTCAAACTAAGTCCCAAAAAGTGTCATTTAATGAGGTCATCAGTCAGGTTCTTGGGTCACATAATAGACATAAATGGTGTTGCGGTGGATCCAGACAAAGTGGATGTCATATCTAAAGTGACAAAAGCTGACCTCATGGAAGATGACGGGTGTACACCTTCAGTTAAAAGAATTAAGTCGTTCTTGGGCATGGTATTATACTATCAGCATTTTATCCCGAGCTGTTCTAGTTTAGCTAAGCCATTGTTTGCCCTTACTTCTGGCCAAAAGAAACGTGGTAGGGCCAAACAGAACTCCAACCCAGGCTCGTTCCGAAAGCTGAAACCCTCTGATTGGACGGAGGAGTGTGAGGTTTCATTGTCCAAGCTCAAAGACAGCCTTTTAAACTGCGTTGTACTCTCACACCCTGATTTCAGTCAGCCCCTGATTCTGTCCATTGATGCATCATTAGATGGGCTTGGTGCTGTGTTGTCACAGGTCTCTCCAGGTGAAAAGAAAGCTCGTCCCATCGCGTTCGCAAGCAAAACCCTAAGCACCTCCCAAAAGAAGTATCCTGCCCACCGCCTAGAATTTTTAGCCCTGAAATGGAGTGTTTGTGAGAAATTCAGTCATTGGTTGAGAGGCAACTCATTCACTGTGTGGACCGATAATAACCCTTTAACCTACATCATGACCAAACCCAAATTAGATGCCTGTGAACAGCGTTGGGTGTCCAAACTTGCTCCTTACTCTTGATTTAAAACACATCCCAGGGACTAAGAATATTGTGGCAGACGCGCTTAGCAGGGACCCATTTGCTAAAACTGTTAGTCAGAGAATCATAACTGAGCAGTATGACCAGCTTGTGGCAGAGGCAGAGGGTGTTGGCCTAGACAGTATTCAGGACACATTCCGCCTTAAGGTTCAGTGTCACAGAGTGAAAAGAGTCACAGATCCTCAGTTAAAACCCATCTGTTCTGCCGATATAGGTGCACTGTTGGATATTCACAGCGAATGGGAGGCTGCGGCAGGAATAAGAGCAGTGCAGTTCATTCAGGCTGTTCAAGACCTGGCACCTCCTGGACAAGACCCACTCCCTGTGTTTACCCTGGCAGA